>NC_088878.1:33265394-33591412 GCF_032884065.1 Artemia franciscana | reverse complement strand
TCTCTTTTAGCAGAAAGTCTGCTTTCGCGTTGCTCTGGTAGTTCCTCGGCACGCTTTCTTTTCTGACTTTCTCTATCAGCAGCAAGTTTTTTGGCAGACTCTTTGAGCATCTTCATCGGCTTTTGCCATTGTAAGTTCATCAATCATTGTAAACTTAAACATTAATAGATTTCTACGTGAACATATGTCTTAAATATCTTGAATGACGTCACCGTCAAAGCAAAAATGACGACAACTAATTTAATGACGTCAGTCAACACAGAAACATGACGTCACCTGATCCACAGACAGACACACAGACAGACAACTTATTTTTATATATATAGATAGATATATATATATATATATATATATATCTATATATATATATATATATATATATATATATATATATATATATATATATATATATATATATATATATATATATATATATATATATATATATATACATTCATTTGCGAGATGCAGTTGTAAATGACGGTAATACTACTAACATTGGAAGAGTAACGATTTTACCTTCGTCATATGCTGGCAGTCCACATCATGTGCATGAGTATGCTCAAGATGCCATTAAGTATGTTCGTCGCTATGGTCGTCCAGATTTATTTATTACATTTACATGTAATCTATCTTGGGATGAGATACAGCAACTTTTACTTCCTGGACATTCGCCGGTTCATAGACATGACACTACAGCCCGTGTCTTCCGGCAAAAGTTGAAATCACTGATAAATTTCATAGTAAAACTTAAAGTGTTTGGGTCAATGCGATGCTGGTTGTACTCAGTGGAATGGCAAAAACGAGGATTGCCACACGCATATATACTAATCTGGCTACATTATAAAAACACTTCTAATGAAATTGACCATGTGATTTCCAGTAGAATACCTGATGTAGATGTCGATAGGGGCTTACATGACACTGTTGTAAAAAATATGATACATAGAACTTGCGGTGAATTGAATGAAAGTTCACCATACATGGACAGAGGAAGGTGCACAAAGCAATATCCTCGACTTTTAGTACCTAACAATATTACCGCAAGTCAGATATGACTTTGACTTTAAAACAGAAATTTATAACTGCACTTTAGTTATGATTTAAGATTTGTGGTTATCTATGGCAAACAAACTTCTCAAGCATTTGGGAATGCCTTCACCTAGTCGTACTGTTGCTATGTCTAAATGTGTAGAATTGGATCGAGAATAAAGTTACGATGTGAGGTGTCAGCTAGTCAGTCGACACACGAAAGAGACCCCTGTTACGCGCCACCGCGCACCGTAGAAACACGAATGCTAGGTGCTAATTTTTAACTTTGTTTAGTTTTTTTTTCTTTTTTTTCCTTTTTTTTCTTTTTTTTTAGTTTTTTTTAGGATCTTTCCCTTTTTTTAAATCGAAGTTACAGTCCCACAAAGAAAAAAAAATTATTTACAAATTACCAATATTTCATAAATTTCCTTGCAGCAGCTGGGATTGAACCTAAGCCCTACTATTTGCAGGCTCACCTCCATCCACTATACTGCTACAAGGTGTGAGATATTGAAAATTCATTATATGGATGATATAGATGTAAACAATCTTGGCTTCGCCGCCAGGCCCCAGCATAGCACGCGGCAGCCTTCTATATATCTATATATATAAAAATAAGTTGTCTGTCTGTGTGTCTGTCTGTGGATCAGGTGACGTCACGTTTCTGTGTCCACTGACGTCATGAAATTAGTTGTCGTCATTTTTGCTTTGACGGTGACGTCATTCAAGATATTTAAGACATATGTTCACGTAGAAATCTATTAATGTTTAAGTTTACAATGACTGATGAACTTACCATGGCAAAAGCCGATGAAGATGCTCAAAGAATCTATGCCAAAAAACTTGCTGCTGATAGAGAAAGTCAGAAAAGAAAGTGTGCCGAGGAATCAAAAGAACAGCAAGGAAACAGGCTTGAGGCTAAAGAACGCAAAACCGCGCAGTTAGATGAAGATCCACCTGGACAGCGAGAGTCAAAACATATCAAAACTGAAAATGATAGCGATGATGATTGGGTTTGGGATTTTGACTTGGATAAGGTCATCAATGCCTACCAGATTTTAGTTAAAAAAACAAAGGTTCGGCGATATGTATTTCATAGTGAAGCTGAAAAATAAAGAAGAAAAAGAAAACTGAAAAAAGAAAAAATGTAAAAAACTAAAAAATACTAAAAAGAAAAACACTCAAAGAGAAATTACAGACCGGGACACAAATGACGACCGGGACAGAGGGAATATAAATAACGACCGGGACACTCAAAGAGAAATTACAGACTGGGATACCGGGACACAAATGACGACCGGGACACAGGGAATATAAATGACGACCAGGACACAGGTATTTAAGAATATCGTTCAAAGACAAATTTTTAAAAGAAGACCGTTGAAAGAGAAATTTCTAATTGTAAAATGACTGAAGAACCTACAATGGCACCGGTACCACCATCGAAGTAGATAACCAGTGGGTTGTTCCATATTCCCCATTATTATCAAAAACATTTAATGCACACATAAACGTTGAATACTGTAACTCCGTAAAGGCAATCAAATACATATGTAAATACGTCAACAAAGGCAGTGACATGGCAGTTTTTGGCTTGCAGCCCAAAATCAAAGATTTCGACGAAATCGTACAATATCAGGCTGGAAGATACATAAGCAGTAATGAAGCTGTTTGGCGAATTCTTTCATTTCCGATACATGAACGTAGTCCAGCTGTTGTTCACTTAGCGGTACATTTACAGAATGGTCAACGTGTTTATTTCTCGGAAACCAACGTGCAACAAAGAGCCCTGAATCCACCGGATACAAAATTAACAGCTTTTTTTTCGCTTTGCGAAAATGATTCTTTTGCAAAAAAACTGCTGTATACTGTAGTGCCTTCGTATTACACGTGGAATACTAAAAATAAAGTATTTGAACGTCGAAAACAGGGTAAGTCAGTCGACGGCCAACCTACCATCTTCAAAGATACCACGATAGGAAGACTCTACACCGGTCACCACAATCAACACGAATGCTTCTTTCTACGCCTGCTTTTGGTGAATGTACCCGGTCCGACATCCTTTGAGTATTTGAGAACTGTAAACGGTACTATACATGACACTTACCGTAGTGCATGCCAAGCTCTGAATTTATTGGAGAATGACCAACACTGTGATAACTGCATCAATGACGCGTGCGAAACGTCAACCCCAAGTGAAATTCGTGCATTGTTTGGCATCATTTTAACAACTTGCTCTCCATCAGCTCCTACAGAGTTATGGGGAAAATATAAGTCAAAAATGTCCGTAGATATACTCCATCGAATACAGTTAGAGACGTCAGATATGACTTTTGATTTTACATCAGAAATTTATAACTACACTTTAGTTATTATAGAAGATTTGTGCGTACGTATGGCAAACAAACCTCTTCAGGATTTGGGAATGCCTTCATCTAACCGTATCGCTGCTGTTTCGACATGTGTAGAATTGGATCGTGAACAAAGTTACAGTACGAGTGATCTATTGTCGTATGTACAAAATAACATTTCCAAGTTAACGTCGGAACAAAAAGACATTTATGATACGATACTCAATTTCAGGACGTATACAACTACCTGCTGATTTCTGTAATTTAGTGACGTCCAAAAATGAATTGATTGAAAAAGTATTTCCGAATATTCTAAAAAATTATAAAAATAATAAATGGCTAAGTGAAAGAGCGATTCTCGCACCCAAAAATATAGACGTCCACGAAATCAACAATATTGTTTTGACCAAGATTCGAGACCAGGCAGTCCTTTACAAGTCAATCGACAAAGTTTTGGAACCAAATGAAGCGGTTAAGTATGCATGTTTGTTTGTTTGTAAAAAGAGCGTTTGCATATGACGTCATTATTAGTACATACGGCTTTGTATATGCACAGACAATGGGAAAGCCAAGAATGTTGTATATTCGCAATTTTTACGTAGTTTAACTCCTGCAGACGAAATGAATGCTTGCCTGAAAAATTCTAATTTATGGGCACACGTAAAAATATTAAAATTAACTACAAATATGCGTGTCCGATTGCAAAACGATGACTCTGGTCAAACATTTTCAGATCAATTGCTGGCAATTGGAAACGGAAAGCTCCCAGTAGTGGGAAAGCCAAAAATGTTGTATATTCGCAATTTTTACGTAGTTTGAAACAAATATATAAATCTATCTATATTCACAGGTGGGACACAGGGACACAACTACAATGGCGCGTAACTAATATGGCGCGTAACGACTTACGCGCGCGGGAGGGCTTGGGGGGGGCGCGAAGCGCCACCCCAACAGCTAGTATATATATATATATATATATATATATATATATATATATATATATATATATATATATATATATATATATATATATATATATATATATATATATATATATATATATACATATATATATATATATATATATATATATATATATATATATATATACATATATATATATATATATATAAATATATATATATATATATATATATATATATATATATATATATATATATATATATATATATATATATATATATATATATATATATATATATGTATATATATATATATATATATATATATATATATATATATATATATATATATATATATATATTTATATATATATATATATATGTATATAATATATATATATATATATATATATATATATATATAAAATTCTATAAAATATATGTGGGGGGGTTGCTGTGGGGGGAAGGGGGGTTGCTATCCTCAAAGACATAATTTCCTGACCTTCAATTACGCTGAACTAAATGGATATCTCAAAATGTTTATTGGATGTGTTTGGAAAAATGGTGGATGTAAAAGGGGGGTTAGTTGCCCTCCAATCATTCTCGACTATTAAAAAGGGTATTGGCCCTTTCAACTTCCAATCTAAGAGAAGTTTCTACGACAACAAATAGCCATCTCAAAATTTGTATCAGATGCATTTTCGGAAAATAGGAGGTGGGGGAGTATCTACCCTCCGATCACTCTGAATCTTAAAAGCGGCACTAGAACTTTTGATTACCAATCCAATGACCTACTCGGAAGTTTATACAATCAGCCAATTTATGTGTACCTTATATGCCACCAGGGCATAAATTACAAGCCTTGCCCTGAGGGCTGTAATCCTCAAAGACATAATTTTCGGCCCTTTCAACTACGTTGAACAGATTAGCTATCTCAAAATTTCGATTGGATGTGTTTGAAGCACTGTTGGGCGTGGGGGGGTTAGATGCCCTCCAATCACTTTCGACTATCAAACAGAGCACTAGTCCTTTCAATTTTCAATCGAATGAGCTCTTTTCGAAGTTTCCACGGCAGCAAATGGCCATCTCAGAATTTCTATTAGGTACATTTCGGGAAAATACGAGGTGTGTGGGAGACGGAGGTATATACCCTCTGCTCATTCTTAATCTTAAAAGGGACACTAGAACATCTGATCTTCAAGATTGACAACTCGGCTATTTTATCCATGGTCTTCACTTCACACCTCCTTAGTTCATATTTTATGCTTTCTTCCCTTTCTTTTCATTTCTCTTATTTTCATATTATTTGTCACTCAGATAGTTCTTGTACAAGCCCCTTCTCTCCTCTATTAAAAATAAAGATTCTATAATATTCCTAGCTGGGTTCCCTAACCTTAAGTATAACCCGATGGTCACTCAAGTAAATGATTAATTGGCAAAACAAAAAAATTCAGGGAAATAAAAAAAATCTCAAAGAAATTACAAATGATAAAAATCGCTTGTGGTAAAACTTAAAACAAACAGAGATTACTCTGTGTAAGAAAGGGGCTGTTCCCTCCTCAACGTCCCGCTCTTTACGCTAAAGTTATTTACTGTTTTATAAAGTGGAATTGAGAGAAAGAGTCAAACTTTAGCGTAAAGAGCGGGACGTTGAGGAGGGAACAGCCCGTTTCATACACAGAGTAATCTCTGTTCGTTTTAAGTTTTAATGTCGCTCCTTACTTTCAGTTGAAAAACTTGTTTGTTTTTTTATTTAAAATTGTATACAAGGCCAAGCGAAAGGCTTTAATTTTGCTTTTTCTTTTGTAGTTTTGTGAACATGGACACAAATGTACACTATATATTTATTATTCAAAAACTGAAATATTTTCGTCATTTTTAGGTGTCAGGTCTTATTTTATGAGCATAGAGGAAGATCATAGAAGAAAACTACATCCCTTACCCTTTTGGGTAACTATGCAACCACCTACTCCAGTAGGGTACAATATCTGAAAAACAATAACAGTAGACAGCATTCCGGGTAGAAAAAACAAACAAACAAAAAACTGGTTCAAAAGAAAACAAGACAAAACTTCAGGCACAACTGAATGGAGTACTGTTGGGCACATTGGGGCTACTGTCTTCCTACTTTCAAAAACTTTACGGGAAAATGCGTGATCATACCACTAATACATGCATAAAGTGGAGGATGCCTAACTTACATACCCTTTATTTTAATTCAAAGGAGTCCAGACACAGAAAAATACATAATGTTGGACAAGTAGCAAACTTTGTGCGAAGTTCCAACTACCTCTTTCTCTGGTTTAGACCTGTGAATATCCTTGATGTTAATGAAAGCTTCTACCGATGTTTGGATGTCCCATATTTCCGTATATCTATATATATATATATATATATATATATATATATATATATATATATATATATATATATATATATATATATATATATATATATATATATATATATATATATATATATATATATATATATATATATATATATATATATATATATATATATATATATATATATATATATATATATATATATATATATATATATATATATATATATATATATATATATATATATATATATATATATATATATATATATATATATATATATATATATATATATATATATATATATATATATATATATATATATATATATATATATATATATATATATATATATATATATATATATATATATATATATATATATATATATATATATATATATATATATATATATATATATATATATATATATATATATATATATATATATATATATATATATATATATATATATATATATATATATGTATATACTAGCTTTTGGGGTGGCGCTTCTCGCCACCCCAACACCTAGTTGGTGGGGGCGCTTCGTGCCCCCCAAGCCCCCCCCTGCGCGCGTAAGTCGTTACGCGCCATTGTAGTTGTGTCCCTATGTCCCACCTGTGAATATAGATATATATATATATATATATATATATATATATATATATATATATATATATATGTTTTTAACTACGTAAAACTTGCGAATATACAACATTCTTTGCTGTCCCATTGTCTGTGCATATAAATAGATTGTCAGGTTTACCGACTCTTGAACATGCAACATATAATGGTCCATGGGAAAACAATCCGTATTCAGATCTATACCTCATGATTCTAATGATTGCCCTTGAGCTTTGTTGATGGTGATTGCTAATCGACCATTCCCTGTGTCGCCGTCGTCATTTATATATCCCCCTGTGCCCCCCGGCGTCCCCGTTGTAGTTGTGTCCCTGTGTCCCGGTCGTCATTTATATTCCCTGTGTCCCGGTCGTCATTTGTGTCCCGGTGTCCCAGTCTGTGATTTCTCTTTGAGTTTCCCGGGCGTCATTTATATTCCTTGTGTCCCGGTGTCCCGGTCGTCATTTGTGTCCCGGTCTGTATATATATTCGTTTTTGAATTGGTCTTTTTTTTAGTTTTTAGTTTTTTACCTTTTTTTTAGTTTTTTTTAGTTATACATCATGATTCTAATGATTGCCCTTGAGCTTTGTTGATGGTGATTGCTAATCGAACATTCCCTGTGTCTCCGTCGTCATTTATATATCCCCCTGTCCCCCCCGGCGTCCCCGTTGTAGTTGTGTCCCTGTGTCCCGGTCGTCATTTATATTCCCTGTGTCCCGGTCGTCATTTGTATCCCGGTATCCCGGTCTGTATATACATTCGTTTTTGAAATGGTATATGATGAAATAAATTTTTGTATTTTTCCCCTTTTTTTCTTTTTAGTTTTTTTTTTGGTTTTTACTTTTTTTTTAGTTTTTTTAGTTTTTTTAGTTTTTTTTTCTTTTTTCTTTTTAGTTTTTTTTATTTTTATTTTTTTAGTTTTGTTTTTCTCCTTTATTTTTCATTTTTTTTCCTTTTTTATTTTTTTTTTCTTTTTTAGTTTTTTTAGTTTTTTTTTTTTAGCTTTTTTAGCTTTTTTAGTTTTTTTAGTTTTTTTACTTATGTCCTGGTCGTTATTTATACTCCCTGTGTCCCGGTCGTCATTTGTGTCCCGGTGCTTTGTTGATGGTGATTGCTAATCGAACATTCCTTGTGTCCCAGTCGCTTTCTCTTTGAGTGTCCCGGTCGTCATTTATATTCCCTATGTGCCGGTGTCCCGGTCGTGATTTGTGTCCCGATGTCCCGATCTGTAATTTCGTCAGTCGAAAACATGACGTCAGTCGACACACAAACATGACGTCACTCGACAGACACACACACACACAGACAACTTATTTTTATATATATATAGATAGATAGATATATTTATATATATATATATATATATATATATATATATATATATATATATATATATATATATATATATATATATATATATATATATATATATATATATATATATATATATGTTTTTAACTACGTAAAACATGCGAATATACAACATTCTTCGCTGTCCCATTGTCTGTGCATATAAATAGATTGTCAGGTTTACTGACTCTTGAACATGCAACATATAATTGTCCATGGGAAAAACAATCCGTATTCAGATCTATACCTTATTATTCTAATGATGTGTCCCTGTGTCCTGGTCGTTATTTATATTCCCTGTGTCCCGGTCGTCATTTGTGTCCCGGTGTCCCAGTTTGTAATTTCTCTTTGAGTGTCCGGGTCGTCATTTATATTCCCTGTGTCCTTGTGTCCCGGTCGTCATTTGTGTCCCGGTTTCCCCGTCTGTAATTTCTATTCGAACAATCCCTGTGTCCCGGTCGTCATTTATATATCCCACCTGTGCCCCCGGTGTCCCCGTTGTAAATGTGTCCCTGTGTCCCGGTCGTCATTTATATTCCCTGTGTCCCGGTCGTGATTTGTGTCCGGGTGTCCCAGTCTCTAATTTCTCTTCGAGGTTCCCGGTCGTCATTTGTGTCCTGGTGTCCCGGTATGTAATTTCATCAGTTGACAAACATGACGTCAGTCGACAAACAACTTCATGACGCATACAGCTCAATCCTTATAATGATGTCAGTCGACAAACATGACGTCAGTCGACACACAAACATGACGTCACTCGACACACACACACACACAGACAACTTATTTTTATAGATATAGATAGATAGATAGATTGATACTTGAAACAGCGGAGGCAAAATCAAACACACAGAAAAAAAAAAACTTCTGATAACACATTAAATTACTGTAGAAAACATTTTAGAAGACCATGAAAAGGGTTAATAGTAAAATGTATCGAGTTGGATAGTTTCTGGTTTAGCACATTAAATTTATTCAATAAATCTGGAGCCCCGAAATTTGTTACCATATCACTGCTCTTGTACCAGGGAGGAAGAAACAACAAAAATCGGAAGAAACGAAAATAAGATGACTTGAGAGCCTTTAAATCTTTTCTTTTTATTACAGGATACAATCCAGAAAGATATAAAACCGAGTGATCACAAAAGCAAGAATAAATTTGTGAAAGGGCTTTGCGGTTGTATTTCCCCCTGTTCGCAACAATTTTAGAATAACCCACTTGAAGTTTAACCTTAGCATCAGAAACAATTTTATTACGAAAAGAGACTAAATTGTTAGTAAGGGTAATGCCCAACCACCTTAAAGAAGTCACGCACGGAATGCTAAATTCAGAACAGTTAAGTCTAGAAGATTATGTATAGTTAAGATATGTATATATATATATATATATATATATATATATATATATATATATATATATATATATATATATATATATATATATATATATATATATATATATATATATTAATTCAATTTATATATTTTTTTTTTCATTTCAATTATACTCGTAGGTTGAATAGGAACGACATTGAGGCATAGAGAAGGAAAGTTAAACTACTAGACTTGACCATTTTTTACAATTTTGAAATAACTCGCGAGAAATTAATTTTGTGTTCAAATAGCATTCACTTCAGAATAATAACTGCACTTACTCATTAACTAATTACAATTAATTACAAAAAGTTGTATAGAGCACAATTTTCCAAATTCTTCAAAAGCTTGTAAATCATGATTTAGCACTGTAATATTTCCTTGGGGCTGTTGTTTGCTGTTGATCTGTTTCTGGAAGTTTTATTTTTGTTACACAAAGTTGGTGCAAGCTACAATTAGGCATGCATTCAATAAACTGAGCGTGTAAAGGACAATTTGCCTTTTTACTTTTATATATTTTTGGCTTTCAGTAAAGCATTAGTCACTTCCACTAGTGCTTGAAGTGGGTTACTTTACAGCCGACGCCTGAAACATTAACACTTTCTTCAAAGAAGTGAGAGCCCCGACTCCAATATTCCTGCTAATTCAGAGCAAAAATTGATGAGAGGAATTTATTTTAATGAGAGAAAAGAAGAAAAGTAATAATGCAGGCTAATTATAGTCTATAATTGGCCCACTATATTAATTTTGTTTGTTATTGCCACTTTTGAGTAGTATGTACGAGTATTTGGCGTGAGTCTTACAAATAGCTACAACTCCAAAGGGTCTTATCAAAGAGTATTGGTAACTCAAAAGAGTGGAAACTGGCACTAGTGTAAAAAAAAGATCACCAACGCCATCTAGCAACTGACAAAATTTGCCATTTTTTAAGCCTAATTAATTTGCCATGATTTGCCCTCATCAAACCTAGGCCTACAAATAATTAGGTTTAGTTATATGTACTACGCCTAATTATGTTAACAAGACAATTAGGCATAACCCTTTGCCATCATAGACAAATAGGCTAGGCCTTATATATGTCTTTTAAACAGTAGGTTGGCCTAACCTAAACAACCAAATACTTGATTTTTATGACTTACACAGAGACTTCACCTCTAAGTGATATTAATATACAGATCAGGCCCAAAGAACATGGGAAACTGTGAGTTTGCAATACTATTTGATTAGGCCTTTACCAATTATCCGGTTTGACTTGAATTTTTTCTACTTATTTAAAGCCATTTTAATGATTTCGCCAGCCACTACGCTGCGTCTGGCACTAGTAGTTTTCAACCCCTATCTTTTCATGTTAAATTGCCAAAGTTTCCACTCTTATAGTTTCCCATACACTTTGGGTCTTAAATTATTTCTGTTCTTTGGACTTCTGGACTTTAGACTTCTCATTGGACTTCTGAATGAAGTCCAACTCCGACTTCATTCAGCAAAAGGTTACGAAAATTTCGCCTCCACAGCCGAGACAAAAAGTCCTCAGTTATTAGGTATTTCATACTTACTTTCTGACTCTGACATATCTTCAATCCTTTTCTTTTCCCCTGATAAATATTGTGAGTACCAGTATAAAAACTTCCCTTTTTTGGTCTTCAGTTTTTTAGAAAAATATGCGCACCTGTAAATAAAGAAATTACGAAATTGCAATTAATGTTGAAACAATAAAACGGAGTCAGAATTAGGAATCTTAAAAACCTGAGATTTTTCCTAAGATTTGAATCACCCTTGAAATCAAGGAAATTTTTTTTCTCATGATTAGACCAAAAAGACTGACTTCTGAATCAAAGAAAATTTTAAGTTTCCCTATACTATTCAAGTATGTCTTCTTTTCCTCTGATAAATATTGTGAGTACCAGTAAATAAAACTTCCCTTTTTTGGTCTTCAGTTATTTAGAAAAATATGCGCACCTGTAAATAAAGAAATTACCAAATTGCAATTAATGTTGAAACAATAAAACGGAGTCAGAATTAGGAATCTTAAAAACCTGAGATTTTTCCTAAGATTTGAATCACCCTTGGAATCAAGGAAATTTTTTTTCTCATAATGATTCGACCAAAAAGACTGACTTCTGAATCAAAGAAAATTTTAGGTTTCCCTACACTATTCATATATGTCCAATAGTTGTTAGACTGCAAAAATCTCCAATTGAAAAGAAACTAATATTACAAAAACGTTAATTGTTAATGAGGCTATGTAGTTGCATACTTTAACAACCACATATTTTTTTTGTCGTTTAATATGAGAGGCCAAATAGGTAATTTTTGTTAGAATTCAACAATAATTTGTTCCTTAATAATCCAAGTCATACATATCAATTCTTTTTTAATTCCTTTGAAATAGATGTTTGTTTCAACAGAAATATTTTGAAATATTTTTGTCTGGGTGGGTCTATCAAAATCCCAATAAATATTGAAATTAAAACTAAATACAGGACAATTGATGTATCTTGAAATATTCTGAGGGCCAACACTTGGTGTGCATGACTCTTTAGCCAATCCTGTCTAAAGCTATTAAAACATTATGCATTTGCAGATAAAATTATATATATATATATATATATATATATATATATATATATATATATATATATATATATATATATATATATATATATATATATATATAACGAAAAGAGAAATCACCAATGCAACAGCACAAACACATTAAAAAAAAAAAAAAAAAAAAAAAAAAAAAAAAAAAAAAAAGGAGACAGAAGGAGAAAAGGAAGACTGTTTTCCTAAATTAGTGATTAATATAGACCAGCACTTGAATGAGGCCTTAACCCTACTCATCCATACAATCACACAGGTCAAACAGCATAGCCATACACAATAAACCATAAAGAATAATCCATCGACAGGCAGTCATGTCGTCAATAAGTATAAGTCGTCATTTACAAAACAATAAAAACAATAAAGACAAATAATTCAGAGGCAACAACCCAACACAAGGGCTCATCAGGAGAATACACACTTGCCATTAGGGTTTCGGCACTTTATATTCTCTACCCAGTCAAGTGGTGTGCCTACCATAGAATACCTATGGTATCCCCGTGTTAGGTATCACCCCCAAAAATATATACCTATGAAAAAAAACAAGCAAATGTAGAAAAACCAAGTAACACCAAAACAAGCTTATCCTGTTAATATATTCCTCTGCTTAGCAGCAGTAGGTAAACTAAATGTGATAAAATTTACCAAATCACAAATATTAACTATTTGCGAAAAACCTGAATGAACTAAAACAATTACAGATTTCATCAGTACCATGTGGCTATTTTTTAAAAATCCGCTCTTTTAGACGCACAATTCACAAAATAGATGGCGCTGCATCTACTTTTCGCAAACCTACAAAATTAACCAAAAATTTCTCTAAGTATTTCCAGATAATTCTTTTGGTATCTATTTAAAAGTTCGTTATAATATAAAACTAAATTTTTTAAATTGCTAAGTTAATTTATTTGCAGAAAAACCTCTTAAAATCAATTTTTGGCTTAAGATTTTACATCTATTTTTAAAATCAATATAATTACTACAAATCCTTGCATATCGAAGTAACTGTGAGAAAAACGCCGAGTATGTGATATCTGAGTGTATATTACTTTCAGGGAATGGGAAATTAATCACTTCAAAATCGAAATCATCCGTTTTATTATACATTTTGATTATTTGGATAAATTATTTGGATTATATATATATATATATATATATATATATATATATATATATATATATATATATATATATATATATATATATATATATATATATATATATATATATATATATATATATATATATGTTTTTAACTACGTAAAACTTGCGAATATACAACATTCTTTGCTGTCCCATTGTCTGTGCATATAAATAGATTTTCAGGTTTACCGACTCTTGAACATGCAACATATAATGGTCCATGGGAAAACAATCCGTATTCAGATCTATACCTCATGATTCTAATGATTGCCCTTGAGCTTTGTTGATGGTGATTGCTAATCGACCATTCCCTGAGTCGCCATCGTCATTTATATATCCCCCTGTGCACCCCGGCGTCCCCTTTGTAGTTATGTCCCTGTGTCCCGGTCGTCATTTATATTCCCTGTGTCCCGGTCGTCATTTGTGTCCCGGTGTTCCAGTCTGTGATTTCTCTTTGAGTGTCCCGGGCGTCATTTATATTCCTTGTGTCCCGGTGTCCCGGTCGTCATTTATATCCCCCTGTGCCCCCCGGCGTCCCCATTGTAGTTGTGTCCCTGTGTCCCGGTCGTCATTTATATTCCCTGTGTCCCGGTCGTCATTTGTATCCCGGTGTCCCGGTCTGTATATACATTCGTTTTTTAGTTTTGTTTTTCTCCTTTATTTTTTTCTTTTTTTTCTTTTTTAGTTTATTTAGATTTTTAGATTTTTTAGTTTTTTTATTAGTTTTTAGTTTTTTTGTAGTTTTTACCGTTTTTTTAGTTTTTATAGTTTTTTTTTTTTACTTATGTCCTGGTCGTCATTTATACTCCCTGTGTCCCGGTCGTCATTTGTGTCTCGGTGCTTTGTTGATTGCTAATTTATATTATATTTATATTTTTTATATTTATTAATATTTTTTTAGTTTTTTTTTCTCTTATTTTTCAGTTTTTTCCTTTTTTTTAGTTTTTTTCTTTTTTAGTTTTTAGTTTTTTTTTTTGTTTTTTACCTTTTTTTAGTTTTTTTAGTTTTTTTAGTTTTTTTAGTTTTTTAGCTTTTTTAGTTTTTTTATTAGTTTTTATTTTTTTTTTTAGTTTTTGCCTTTTTTTAGTTTTTTCAGTTTTTTTTAGTTTTTAGTTTTTTACCTTTTTTAGTTTTTTTTAGTTTTTTTTTTTTTTTAGTTTTTTTTGTAGTTTTTACCTTTTTTAGTTTTTTTTCTTCTTTTGTATTAGTGTGAAATAATTCAGACGTCATATGCGGACAAACACGACGTCACTCGACAGACAGACAGACAGACATAACCCACAAACAACTTATTTTTATATATATTTATTCATATTTTTTTTAGTTTTCTTTTTCTCTTTTATTTTTCAGTTTTTTCCTTTTTTTTAGTTTTTTTCTCTTTTAGTTTTTAGTTTTTTTTTAGTTTTTTACCTTTTTTTTTAGTTTTTTTTAGTTTTTTTAGTTTTTTAGCTTTTTTAGTTTTTTTATTAGTTTTTATTTTTTTTTGTAGTTTTTGCCTTTTTTTTATTTTTTTCAGTTTTTTTTTAGTTATTAGATTTTTACCTTTTTTTAATTTTTTAGCTTTTTTAGTTTTTTTCTTTTTAGTTTTTTTTGTAGTTTTTACCTTTTTTAGTTTTTTTCTTCTTTTGTATTAGTGTGAAGTAATTCAGACGTCATATGCGGACAAACATGACGTCACCTGATGCACAGATCCACAGATCCACACACAGACAACTTATTTTTATATATATAGATATATATATATATATATATATATATATATATATATATATATATATATATATATATATATATATATATATATATATATATATATATATATATATATATATATATATATATATATATATATATATATATATATATATATATATATATATATATATATATATATATATATATATATATATATATATATATATATATATATATATATATATATATATATATATATATATATATATATATATATATATATATATATATATATATATATATATATATATATATATATATATATATATATATATATATATATATATATATATATATATATATATATATATATATATATATATATATATATATATATATATATATATATATATATATATATATATATATATATATATATATATATATGATACTCCTCAAACCCCCATTAAGTGTAATAATGTCACAACAAATTTGACTAGGAATCAGAACCAGAAAAAGCCAAGGAATTGGGACAGCAACATAGCATTATAACTTAGAACCATTCTAGCATATGAGAAGACAGGGATGGAAGCAGGGATACAGTTCAAAATTTTTTTCCATTAGTATTTTCATATAACAGTAAGCAAACCTTCCAAAAAAAGAAGTGCTTGACCCGCCATAATATTAGGTTTATACCCATATACCTTTTTGTACTAAAAGGCTCCAGTGAAAAAAAAACGACTAATAAAAAAACGACATCATAGGGTCATTGTTAGTCTGGGAGCATTGTTGGACTATTCCTCTTCAGAAATGAGCAAAGAACCATCACTAATGCCAATAGCATATGCTACCATGTTATCCTACAAGATTTTTTCCTTCCAAGAATTGAAAACAATTTTTGGGTTACATGGATGACACTTGTTTTCATTACTTAACCCACAGATAACTTATCCATTGATTTTTTTGTGCACTGTTTTTGGAAATCCAATAATCACCCAAAATATTGATGTCAATTGGCCATCTGGCCATCTAGGGAGCTGTGATTTCACCCTGTTGGGAGTTTTTGTGAGGAGCCTTTGGAACTGTGATTTCATTCTATTGGATGTTTTGTAGTTATGCTCAAGAAAAGATTGAGGCCTTGAAATAATAACATCAAAGCTGCTCTTGATGCAGCTCCAGCCGAACAATAAAAATGCACTGAGAAATTGCGTTGATTCGATAGCGTGGCAGTCATTTAAATAATATTTTGCTTCATTTTAGAATGAAAATATCCCAACTTTCTAATTAACTCATAATTTTGGAAAATTATTCATCAGTTTTTAAGATCAAGTCTAATTCCAAAGTTAGATGTTTCACCCTTTACACTAAATTACCTGTCATATTCCTTAAGGTCAAAGTAGCACTTTGAAAGAATGAATGTTCTATCGTGAGACACATCTTCCATCTGCACTTCTGATGTTTCATCCAAAATGGATTTTTTAGGTGTAGGTATACAAACGGTATTTTTATCATCAAGGGTATACAATAATTCAGAGAGCCTGTAAGAAAACACATGGCTAGTTAGTAGTCAACCTGCCTTTTTTGGAAGGGTCTTGAGCAGTGGTACAAATAAAATTCAGACTAAGGGAAATAAGTCCCTAAGCAAGTCCCTAAGCAAGAGCAAGAACCATTCATCAAGCAAATATATCTATCAAAATTTGGGGGACTAAAAAGAACTTGAAGCTGTTCTCAATAATTTCTTTGTTTTTGGCACTTTGACAGCAAACCTTTATAAAAAAAAAGTAAGTGCTTTCTTGCTTGTTCATTGCAACCTCAAGAAGAAAGTTTATATATAAAACGTCTTATACATGAAACTTTTACAGAATTGCAACTACTGCAGAACTGCAGCATGAAACTGGTTCTTAATTAATTGTCAATTATTGTTAATTCCTCAATTAAAAAGTGTTTTAACTTGTTAAGTGTTTAAGGAAAAACTGGACAATGTTACTGGATACTAGAGGCTTTGGTACCAAGAGGCATGTAAATTTTCTTTTATTTATTTTCCTTGACTCTCTTTATGAGTTTTAGTCAATATAAAAAAAATAATATCCATAAAGTAATAACATATGGTATATTATAGTATTACACAAGGCTCTATAAATTTCACTTGGCTTAGTGTGCAATCATGACATTAATTTATCTGACTTACATCTTGGTACAGCCAAAGATGATAAGTTTCATCCAGCTTCATCTTTTAACTTTGTCCAAAGCTTTAGATAAGCTCAAGCTGAATAATATAACATTGGGTATCTACCCAATAGGTCATATTCTTGGCCAGTAAGAACAAACAAGGAAAAAGGACAATCAGACCAAGCGTCGTTGTACCTGCCGGGAGTGTGTCTCCCTTAAATTGCGGGGAATAGATAGCAGGAGTCTACGCTTCCCTCGCTTATTGGCATTTTGAGCCTCTGAATTTTAGCCAACTACCATTCAGCTTTAGTGCAGTTAAGACGTGTTTTGCCCATGGTTATGTTTTTGACTCGGAATTGGATTAATAGACTATTTTCATGAAAATGGATTCGGACTGCTTTGTTTATGCCCCGGTTCTGAACTTTCTGCAGTTTAATAATGAAAAAGTTGTCGAAGCTAGAGTGATCTTAAAATTTCCAGTAGAATTCTTCGAGTCAAGTGATATTTCCAAATCGAAGAAAATCCTGTGGGATTTGCTGCCGAAATTGACCGAGCCCTATCCAAGGCGCACGGGTTCAAACGCAGCTCTGAATCATTTGAAAGACATGTTAGAAACTTCTTCAAAATCAGAGTGCTTCTGAGGACATGCCTGTCTTTGTTATCCGTTCCCCAGCCAAAGTTCCCTGTATTCCAGCAGTTGCTTACTCCACGATAGCTTCTAAGCTTAATGGAATTTAACAGACTCTTTCGCAAATTAATGAGAAAATGTCAGCTTATGATCTGAATTTCCCCAGCCTTCCGAGCATTGCTACTGGAAGTGACATAAGCAAAGCCACTGTTATTATCACGAATGTACCGCGTGATATCGATAATGCATCTAAACGGAAGGAAAGAATTGACTGTATTTCTGGTCACAAGTGCATTGATACTGTGCGAGCCTCTGGTGATAAATTTATTGTGAAGATCGATAGCATGGCTGCTGCTGACTTTTGCAAATCTGCGCTACGGTGGAGCTTATTTTAAAAATTTTGGAAATATTATTTTCTTACCCCCCTAAGTTGTTCCATATCACATGAAAACATTGTAGAAAAAGTTTGAACCATTTATAATAATGTTTAGGGGTAG
The DNA here is from genome assembly GCF_032884065.1 of Artemia franciscana. Classification (NCBI taxonomy): domain Eukaryota; kingdom Metazoa; phylum Arthropoda; class Branchiopoda; order Anostraca; family Artemiidae; genus Artemia; species Artemia franciscana. Next base: position 33,572,676 of record NC_088878.1, on the reverse strand, counting down.
CTCAAGTACCTCAAAGATTAAGAAAAAAGAAAAAAAAAGAAGGATTTCGATTAAAAATTTTAAAAATTAAAAATTTTGGAAATATTATTTTCTTACCCCCCTAAGTTGTTCCATATCACATGAAAACATCGTAGAAAAAGTTTGAGCCATTTATAATAATGTTTAGGGGTAGCTCAAGTACCTCAAAGATTAAGAAAAAAGAAAAAAAAGAAGGATTTCGATCAACTTGTATTTTGCTTTAAAAAAATATAAACAAAATTGTTTAGTTCCTATTTATGGTTGACCTGACAGAGTCTGCTTCCTGCTGTCGGGATAAACTCTGCGGTGTTCATTGAGAACTTGCAGCAGAAATTGCAGCTGCGACTCATCTTGGGTTATAAAACCGCTGTACTCTTGAATGAGTGCCACTCCTCGCTCAGCGTGGTCATTGACGACTTTGAGTGACCTCACAGTTTCTGACGCTAGCTTGTAGTCGTGTCTATCTTCCCACAAGTCTGGATCAACTGTGAGAAATCCATCCAGAAGATCCATCATTTGAAAAAGTTTTGCTGACTTTGCTGTAACAAAATGTTCCAGGTTTTTATTCTTGGCTGAATCAAGATCAATGGTGATACGCTTGGTATGTTCCTGTTCCTTGTCGTCTTCACTCTGCATGGCACTCACCATCAGTCTCTTCGTCGACGAACTGACGCGACTGTAAAAGAAAGCCAAGCCAACGAGTTCGGGTGACAAATACCACAAGTTACCGGAAAACTTGTTTGATGTGGCCTTTGAGATTGCCAAATGGATGGACGAGTACTCGAGCAGCGACTTCAGCAGTAGTAGGTCACTGTACGGAGCACCTGAGGCTAAAGGTGCAGAGATCCAGGCTTTCAGGTACACACGTACTGCAAACACACACACGTCATGCAAACCTCTTTCTTCTGTGAGAGTCAGTCTAAACTGAGCCTTGAGCATCCAGATCTTTAAACTGTATATCACTTTGCTCATCCATCTGGCATGGTGCATCGCTCCGGGTGAAATGAATCGTACTCCTCTCGCAGGAGTAGCACCAAGAAAGATGAGCACAAGTTTCAGGAATTCCTTGTAATCATCCCTTGGCTGGCTCTGTTCAAGGTGCTTGTTAGCAAAATCGATGGTACTTTGTTTGATGTCATCCACTAGACGCGCCACATCATCAGCTGCAATTCCTGTTTCATATTTATCTGTATCTATGAATCTCCAATAGTCCTGGAAGCGTTTGAAGAGTGGAACCTCAGGAGAAGATGTCGATCCCATGCACACTCGAAACGCAGCACCAATGACGAGCTCCATAATATGATTTCTACAAGCCAGTGACAAGAGTTCCTTACCTAGCTTCTGCTCCAACAGAATACAAGCACCAGAGATCCTGCCAGTGTTTGAGCTTGTAGTATCGAAACACATGGCTCGGATGTTGCCGGGTATGCCTCAGTCTTCAATAGCTCCGAAGACAGCAGAAGCCTGAGCCTCGCCTGTTCCGGATGGAAGCTTGGCTACTGTGAGTAGCTGTAAAACTTCTTTTCCGGAAACCAAAACAGGCAGACGATCAACCTTCTCTTTTCCAATGAGGTCGGGGATCAGTTTGCCGTCCCAGTGGACAACGAGGGGAACATCACTCTGAAACTTGGCTCTTATGCTTGCAGAACTGTGAATTCGATGTTTTGCTCTGAGTCGGCGAACTGAATCTCTATTTAGAGCTAGTTGGTCAATAGTCATTCCTAAGCTTTTGGCAGCTTCTGCTATGACAAAAACAGCCTTGCGGTCTGATACTTTAGTACGATCAAGAGCTGCTGCTAGTTCAGGTGTAACTACAGCTTTTCGGCCCCTCTTTCTTTTTTGAGTTCTGCTTCCTCCAACAGCCCCCTCACTGTCAACGTCTTCTGCTGCGCTGATCTCTGAACCAGATGTGGTAAGTTCGGCTGTGGAAGCTCTATCTGTTGTATGTTCTCTGTTTGCTGTCGTCTTTTAAGTGTTTGCTGCTCTCTCTCAGACACCCTTTTCTCCTTGCAAGCTAGTGTTTCATCTACGCCAACCATTGACCCCCGTCTCCCTTTTTCTCGCTGGGCTAAAAAGAAATCTTTGTCTTCTTGTATTGACATCGTGTTCAGGGCATCGGCGTGAGCGATGTCAAAAATATCCTCGAGCCTAGATACGAAGGCCGCCTCTCTCGCCTGTTGAGTTGATGACTTTCGTGCTTTGTTCTTCTTGAGAAGACGCCATTCTTCAAATGCCTGCTCAAGCTTAGTTTGACAGTTTTGATGATCTCTCATTGGAATTCGAGCTTTCCGCCAAAACTTTGCTAGTTCGGTTACAGCAGCAGCCGACGAGTGCCTAATGGTCTCATTCAGTTCAAGGTGGAGATGAAGGAAGAACCCAAGAGCCATTCGCAATGAAGGCAGCTTGCTACCTCTTAATTCAGACACAGAGCTACCAATGAGATATAACTCCGTTCGAGATCTAGTTGCATTTGCTAACATTTTCAGTCTCAATTGGGTCTGAACTAAAAAGAAAACAGAATTTATAATCATGAACTTAGGTAGGGTGAATTTTTTTTAGAAAAAAGAGCAAAAATTGTTCAACTCATTGCTTCTCCAACAAAAGAATAGGCTCAGTTACATTCAAATTCGTCAATCAACGCTCAGTAGTCATTAACGTTATAGAAATCTACTGTCTTGAGACAAGTTAATACACAATTAGCTTATTATTGTAAAAAAAACAACACTGATAACAAAACAGAACTGATACAATATCGCCTCGAGCAAAAAACTAGTGTCCGAGACTCTAGTAAGCGCAACCGGTCAAAAGCAAACAAGTCTGAACACGTTCATCTCTGAAGGATGGAAATTTTGCATTGCCGGCTAAATTATGTCTGGTTCTGCTGCAAGTTGTCAATGAACACCGCAGAGCTTATCCCGATAGCAGGAAACAGACTCTATCCGGTCAACCATAAATAGGAACTAAACAATTTTGTTTATGTGTTTTTAAGCAAAATACAAGTTGCTCGAAATCCTTCTTTTTTACTTTTTCCTTCTTTTTTACTTTTTTTCTTAATCTTTGAGGTACTTGAGCTACCCCTAAACATTATTATAAATGGCTCAAAATTTTTCTACAATGTTTTCAGGTGATATGGAACAACTTAGGGGGGTAAGAAAATAATATTTCCAAAATTTTTAAAATAAGCTCCACCCTAATCTGCGCGCTCGGTTTTTCATGACTGTGAAGCAAAAATGGTGTAGAAAAAGTTTTTTTGTATCATGAAAGGCGTTGCACAAGATCTTGATCTTGCGCCTCTTAAAGCTTGCAGGGGTGTTCGAGACGCTATGAGAATTGGGAGCTCAAATTGTGTGAAAATTACGTTCGAAGACGAAATTTCTCTTTCCTCTGCCCTTAAATCTAGACTGAAGATAGGCTATGAACTATTCTGAGTGTATGAATATCGGCGAATTCCTAGGTGCTGCAGGAAATGTCAATCACCTGACCACCTTGCTGCAAAATGTCCCGATAAAAACTACAAATGCTCACGGTGCTCTGGTCCCCATATGAACTCCAGTGACTCACCTTGCAGTAACACCCCAAAGTGTTCAAATTGTAGTGGAAATCATGTTGCTTACAGTTTTCGTTGCTCCAAACTAAAGGCTCTTGCTAATTCCAAAGTTTCACGACCTTCTCGCTTGCATTCATTAATGAGAATAAAGTCTCAGTTTGCTCTTTCAACATCAATGGGACTAAGGATAAAGTGTTAAGCCTTGATGAGAAACTAGCTAATCATGATGTTGTTCTCTTACAAGAACACCTGCTCCCAAGTTGCAGAGTAAACTTTCTAAGGCGAAGTTCTCAACATGCTGTTTTCATCACGAATGCCCGACGTACCCGAGGCAGGCCTTCTGGCGGTCTTGCCTGTATAATTAAGCGATCTCTGCCTAGGTATTTGTCTCCTAGCTGCTACCAATCCTCTGAACACTATCTTGCAATCTGGCTTGCTGACGTGATCATAATCAACGCCTATTTGCCCCATGATAGAAGATCTGTTTCTTCCTTCTCCAGCTATGCGAATACGTGCAATAAATTAAAGACTCTCATATCTGGTATTGAGCGTCTGGGATACAAGTGGGTGCTTATAGGCGACTTAAACTGTGACATCACCGTTTCCTCGACACGAAAGGAAGTGCTTTTTCAGTGTCTACCCTCAGTATTTAAGGTCCTAACGAAAGACCTCAGTTTTACATATATCCACTGTAGTTGTTCTGTCTCAAATTTAGACCACTGTATCTGCCATCATTCATTACAAACTTCAGCAGTACATGTTGATGAAGATGAGAGAGATTATGATCATTTACCTCTGTATTTTGATATTATGGTTACTTCTGACATATACTCAAACCAACCCTTAATGTTGCATAAGTGGTTTGAAAAACGAGATTGGTCTAGTGCGAACATGCCTCTTTACCTTGCTTGGCCTCTTTACACACGGAGCTCTACTGTCCACTGTACGTGTCCCTTTCCATCTTCTTTGCACAAATGCGTCCCCTATTATTGACAATGCTCGTGCTGATTTGAATCGCTATTATCGTGACATTATCTTATGTATAAAGCAAGCTGAAGATGTAGCTATCCGCTGATCCGTGTCAGGCGGAATACCCAAAAAACCAATTTGGAAGTGTGATCCTTTGCTGAAAAAAGTCAAGAATAAGGCCAAATTCTGGTTAAGAATATGGTCTGCCTGTGGTCTACCTTCTCGGGGTACTGTGTTTGATCTAAAACAAAAGACGAAACTCGAATATAAACGCCATCTTCGTGCCGTTCCTTACTCCGGTGAAACTTTTCCAAAAAGTAATAGTGAGTGGTGAAAAGTGATAAATTCTGCCAAGTTTCCAGAAGCAAGTTCTAGTGATATTATATCTCGTCCATCTTGGGTTGAACATTATTCAAAATATTTTCGAATGTTAATTATGCAGTGCATAAGCGTTTCTCATGTTTGCTTGAAAACAATTTGACATCACGTTTATGTCAGAGACATGTGATTCCAGTTGAAAAGTGGGCTATTTTTAAAGGTATTAAGGGTTTAAAATCAAAATCTTTGGATGTTGATGGAATTAGTGTTTTGAATCTTGTTCCGAATTCTTTTGAACTGGTATCTCATCTCCAACTGTTTTTTCAAATGTGTTCGAGTAGTTCATGTGTGCCCGACTTGTTCTTATGCGGTAGCGATATGACACTTCTAAAAAAAGGAAAAGAACCGATTCCTTGTAGTTCTTATAGGCACATAACGGTAGCTTGTACTTTGAGCAAGCTTTTTGAACACCTCCTACTACCTTATATCACTAAGCTTGCTCTAAATGTTGAAAATCAATTTGGTTCTAGATCTGGGTTAGGCTGTCAGCATGCTCACCGGGCTTTGACTTCTTTATTAAAAGATGCCCATCGCACTCGTCGCGTACTTCATTTTGCAACCCTAGACTTGTCTAAAGCATTTGACAGTATTTGCCATACTCAAGAATGGACAGCACTATGACAGAGAGGAGTAAATCCGTCGGTAATTCACGTGCTTCGTTATTGGTACTCGCATTCTTACCTTCGCCTTAAGTCATTAGATAATTCTTATTTTGGTCATATCCCTGTTCGTTGCAGTGTAAGACAAGGGGGAGTTCTTTCGCCGTATATTTTTAATGCTTGTATTGAAAATGTATTATCAAAAATATCGACTACATGCCTACTAGGACCATTTGATATCTCATATCTGGCTTATGCAGATGACCTTCTTCTAATTAGTCAAACTGAGTCTGGTCTTGCCCATTCAGTGATGTCAGTTACTTCTGCTTTTCGTGATATCAGCCTGTACCTAAATATTGACAAGTGCGAGTTTCTTGTTTTCAATGGTAATAATTGTTCAGAATCACTATACTGCGATGGTTTTAGTATTCCTCATGTTAAATCGTTTCGTTGGTTTGGTATAACAGTTTGCAATTCTATGAATGCTCTCCGGTCTCGCGCTGTCAAAGATATTAGTGATAAGCTGAGGCTCAGTTACTCTAAGATTGTAGCAAATCGTGGATACTATAGGAGAAGAGCACTAACTCGGCTTTACTCAAATTTTTGTGATAATTCTGTGCTATTCTGTTCTGGTATTAGGCCACTTCTGTTGACTGGTGATCTAAAACGTATTCGCATAAATTATTAACAGTACTGCAAATTTCTTTTATACCTACCTTGTTCTTACTGGAATACAAAACTGGTTAAAAAGTATTGTGCGACAGATATTACTGGTGCTTTCAGAAAATTATCTGCGAAGCTAGCTATTGAAGCGCTTTATAGGCTAGGATGTTTTGATTGCCTTATCCGTCTTTTTTCTGTATGTGATTAAATTTGTTTCTTTTGTGTTACTTTTGCTGTTTTTCTTTTGTATTTTACTCCACTTAACCTCTGTTTTGCGAAGTGGGTGATAAATAAATTATTAATTAATATTATTATTATTATTTAGCTGTTTGTGTAAAAACAATTTTTAGGATTTAGAGAATAGTCACAAATAACTTAACCCTTGCACTCTAGCTTCACCCTTGCCTAGTAAAGGCAAAAATCTTATAGGAAAAAAAGAGATATACCATTAGGTAGGCTATATAGGCATAGGGAAAAGACAAACATGGGCTAGTAGGATAATCAATTCCTTTTTGTGTGCTCTTTCAAATATATTTGTTGTTTTAATTGAAAATTAAAACATTTCCATATCCAATTGCAGTTTGATTCAATCATGTAATTTTCATTTAGCTGATTTAGCACAACTAGGCTTACTTTTCAAAATAGTAAGAAGCCAGGAGACTAGAATTTCACTATAATTGATTCAATTGTAAAATACTAGTTTAGTGACTTATGGCTATCTTGGAAAGGGGTTACGTTAGGAAAATGAAACTTTCAGGGATGGGTCTAAAGGCTAAAGTATGTCCTGGGAAGGTATTTTGAAGTACCTACATCTACTCCCTCTCTCTCTAGAGGGTGCTGACCTTTAAAAATATGTCTGTTATAAAGTGAAACCTTGCAAAATAGGTCTTCTGCTTGAGTGAAGTACAACAAAATTATTTTCAGCTTCACAACTTTGCTCAATCCCAATTTATAAGGTTTTAAAGATATGCAAATAAATTTCCTAAATTTTCAAAAAATGGTAAAATTCTAGTTGATTGACTTCTTGCTATCTCAGAAAGGGGTTAGTGTAGTATTTTTATATTACGTTATATGGAAGTTTCATGATATGTTTTTTTGTAGGTAGCCTGGGTCAGTAAACCTATTCAATAGACGACATTACATGGTGTCAGAAGTGGGATCTGAATAACAATGGACGTCCTTCAGCCATCAATAAACTGGGAGGTCAACTCCCTTTCAGAGGAATGGGACTGCTTTGAAGAGCATGCTAAGCTGATGTTTGCAGGGCCACTTTCAGGCAAAACAGAAAAAGTACAGTGTGCCTACCTACTCATCTGGGCTGGAGCAAAAGGTCGGAAAATATTCAACACCTTCAACGTCACGCCTGAAGAGCTGCATAAAATCGAACCTTACCTCGCTAAATTCAAAGCATATGCTTCACCTCAGAAGAACACAGTTTTTGCACGATACCTATTCCAGAAGCGAGACCAAAACGACACAGAGACTGTGGAAAAATACATCACAGATCTAAGGACATTAGTGAAACCATGCTCCTACTCAGACCCAGATGAAATGGTTTGGGACCAAACTGCATGTGGAATCCAAATCCAAAATGTGCGTGAAAAGATCTTGGCTGAAAGCAATGAACTCACACTGGATAAAGTAACCTTTATGTGCAGAAGCCACGAAGCAACCCAGGCTCAACTCAAGACATTCAACGGAACGAGGCCAGCCCCCATCAAACAAGAGATCGATGCTATATCCCGCTACCAAAACCAGAACAGTGGTAGAAACAAACAAACAGAAACAAGCAGCTCCAAGAGTAAAGCATGCTACTTCTGTGACAGAACATACTCCCCCTCACACATCTGTCCTGCAAAGGGGATAACCTGCTCCATATGCAAAAACACCAACCACTTTGCCAGGGTCTGTTGAAGTAAGACGGTCAATGCAGTTGATAAAGATGCCGCAGATACAAACCCCAGCAACGAAACTGTTTTCCTTTACTCCATTGAGATAAGTAAGAACAAAGACGAAGCAGTTATTCCACTGACTATCAACAACCAGTTCCCTGTACAATTTAAGCTCGACACAGGAGCCCAGGTGAATATCATCCCAAAGAAGTATTTTGACCTCATCACACCAAAACCCACCAGTAAGCGACTCACAAGCTATTGTGGAGCACGGATCCCAGTAACAGGAGTCTGCAGACTATCCTGTAGGTACAAAGACAACGTGAGCAGCGCGAAGCAGTTCTACGTAGTATACTACGTAGTTCTAGCCTCAATCTGGACCTGATCAAGCTAGTCCTAAACATAGATGTTGCAACCTCCCAAGTACCACACCTGAAGGAAAAGTACAAAGAAGTATTCCGAGAAATTGGAAAGCTGGACGGAGAATGCAACATACACCTAAAGGATAACGCTACGCCAACCCTCTACCCAGCCCGACAAATTCCCGCCACTATGCAGGATAAGCTCAAGACAGAGCTCAGTTGCCTAGAAAGCCTAGGTATCATAGAAAAAGTAGTGACCCTGACCAAATGGGTTAACTCAATGGTGATGGTAGAAAGGAAGGACGGCTCCATAAGACTGTGCATAGATCCAGTTGATCTAAATAAGTCCATCAAGCGACCGCACTACCCAATTCCCACTCTGGACGGTGTCACCTTGAAGCTACACGGAGCCAAAGTATTCACCAAACTTGATGCCCAATCCGGTTACTGGTCCATTCTGCTGTATGACGACTCTCCTTATCTCATGACATTCAGCACGATCTATGGGAGATACCATTTCAAGCAAATGCCCTTCGGAATCATCTCAGCCCAAGATGAATTTCAGCAGTGAATGGAAGATGCTTTCAAAGGCCTAGAAGGATTCGAAATCATCATTGATGACATGATCGTGTATGGCAACACACAAGAAGAACACGACAAATGCCTAGCAGGAATATTGGAACGCGCCCTTGTCAAGGGCATCCGATTCAACAAAGAGAAGTGCAAGTTCTCAGTATCCAGAGTAAAGTACTTCAGACACGTCATAAGCTCTGAAGAAATGCAGCCAGGCCCTGATAAGATCCGTGCCATAAACAACATACCAAGCCCATCATGCCAAGAAGAACTCCAAACACTTCTTGGGATGATCAATTACTTAGCCAAGTACATACCAAGTCTCTCAACAAAGAACAAAAAACTCCATGACCTGACTAAAGCAGACCCATTCATCTGGGAAGAGGAACACACACAGATCCTAGAAGAATGGAAGAGCTCCATAGTATCCAACACCCCATTCTTCAACCACAAGAGTAACAACATGGAACTCATAGTTGACGCCTCTAGCCATGGACTTGGTGCACACCTGGTCTTGGGGGGAAAGTCACAGCATACACATCAATATCGCTCAGCAAAACAGAGCAGAAATATTCTCAGCTAGAAAAAGAGCTGTACGCCATTGTATTTGGCTGCAAACATTTCCACCATTATCTCTATGGCCAGCATGTCGAAGTTACTACTGACCACCGCACACTCGAAATGGTGGTGGCAAACCCTATCCACAAGGCCCCACCCCGAGTACAGAGATTAATGCTCCAGCTCCAGCCTTATGACCTTAGCCTGAAGTTCTGACCAGGCTCAGAAATTCCTGTAGCTGATGCTTTATCCCACCTACACCTGGGCAATGTGAATCCAACACTGGAAGAAAGTCTAGATGTCTACCCACATCAAATTGTACAAAACCTACCTGCCAGTGACCAGAAGCTCAAAGAGATCCAGGTGGAAACAACAAAGGATTCAGAACTGAGTACCCTAATCAAAACAGTCCAAGCAGGGGGGCTGAGTGCAAGAAAAGACTGCCCAACCAACATCCTAGCATACTGGAACTTGCAGCATGAACTCTCCTTTGAAAAAGGCATCCTACTCAAAGGAGAAAGGCTGATCATCCCCAAGAATATGCAGGCAGCTACACTGCAGCAGTTACACGCAGCCCATCTTGGAATCGGGAAAAACGAAACAATGAGCCAGAATGCTGGTATATTGGCCAGGACTCAATGCAGACATCAAGCAGTACAAATATGCACCAACAAGCATGCACCAACAACATGCCAAGTAATTCAAAGGAACTGACAATTAACCACAACATTGAGATGCTGCCATGGCAAAAGGTTGCAACCAATCTCTTCAAATGGAAAAGCGCCAGTTTCTTGGTAACCGTCAACTACCGCAGCTGTTTTTTCAAAATCAACGAGCTTCCAGTGACCTCATCCAGTGCAGTCATCACGAAACTCAAGGCCCATTTTGCCCGACACGGCATACCGTCTCAGCTAATGTCAGACAATGGACCTCAGTTCACATCAAGAGAATTCACCAATTTTGCCAAGACGTGGGGAATCTCACTAACCACATCCAGCCCAGGATACCCAAAATCCAATGGACCGATTGAGAAGGCAGTACAAATCTCTAAAAACATCATGATGAAAGCAACAGAAAACAGAGAAGACCCCTTCCTGGGTATACTAGAGCATAGGAATACACCAGTCGATGGGTTTGCATCACCAGCCCAGCTCCTAATGTCGCATCAGCTAAGATGCATCCTGCCGTGCACCTCACAACACCTCAAGAAGAAAGTCATTCTGACCACACAGTTCACTTGACAAAGAACTGAAATGCAGAAATGCCAAAAGCTGTATCATGACAAATCAGCTAGATCACTGAAACAACTCACCCCTGGAGATGCAGTTTATGTACAGAAGACACCCAACAGACCATGGAGTCAGACTGTTGTGCTATCCTACACAGGACAGACATGATCCTACCAGGTGCATACCAACAAAGGTTCCATGCTAAGGAGAAACTGTAAACATCTCACAGCCCATCCACATCAAAGCCAGCAAGGTTTGAGCCCAGTCAGTGAGACAAGCAATGAAGCAGCACCACCGACAACAGAAACGGCTATTGAGTCACCACCCTCAGCTTCACAGCCAGACCTGTTCATGTCCCCATTGCTACTGTGGGATGGTCAGCAGGCCAGCCCAAGCCCCAACCAGACAGCCACCATATCTCAGCCCCAGGGTACCAGCAAAACACCATTGCAGCTATGCACTCATTACAGTCTAACATTAAGAAGACCCCTGAAGCTAAACCTGTAAAAGGAGTGAAGTGAAAAGAAGTACAAAAAGGTGCAGCCTTAACTCAGCCAAAGACTCAGTGAAGTGGACCAAGCCAAGACTTTAGTGGACCACCCTTGAAGTTAAAGTGTTTTGGAAGTTTAGTATGTTGCTTTTTATTATGAGAAGGAAGATGTAGTATTTTTATATTATGTTGTATGGAAGTTTCATGATATGTTTTTTTGTAGGTACCCTGGGTCAATAAACCTATTCAATAGACAACATTACAGTTAGGTTAGGAAAATGAAACTTGCAAGGATGGGTCTAAAGGCTAAAGTATGTCATGGGGAGGTATTTTGAAGTACCTACCTCTACTCCTTCTCCCTCTAGAGGGCCCTGACCTTTAAAAATATGAGTGTTATAAAAGTGAAACCTTGCAAAATAGATCTTCTGCTAAAATGAAGTAAAACAAAATTGTTTTCAGCTTCACAACTTTGCTCAATCCCAATTTATAAGGTTTTAAAGACACACAAATACATTTCCTAAATTTTGAGATAAAACCATTGATATGGTGCCAAAATTCTACACAAATAACAGGAATTGAATTTTCAGAGCTAAAGGCAGAGAAAAGGCACCTGGTAACTGAAAATTAAAGTAAAATGTTGCTTGGTCAAAATTTCAATTTAAATACCTTTCTGGGATATACTTTAGCCTGTAGACCCATTCCCAAAAGTTTTATTTTCCTAACCTAACCCCTTTCTGAGCTAGCCAAAAGTCACCCAACTAGAATTTAACCAAAAAAACATTGATATGGCTCAGAATACTACTAAAATAACAAGAATTGCATTCTCAGAACTAAAGGCAGAGAAAAAGCAACTGGTACCTAACTGAAAATTAAGGTAAAATATTGTTTGGTCAAATTTTAATAGGTGTAGACCTGTCATTTAGATGAATTTCAGGGCTCTCTATGGGGAGAAGGAGTGGAGGTGGGTACTTTAAAATACCTTCCCAGGATATACTTAAGCCTGTAGACCCATCCCTGAAAGTTTCATTTTCCAAACCTAAGCCCTTTCTGAGATAGCAAGAAGTCACTAAACTAGAATTTTACCATTAAAACATTTCCATACCCAACAGTGGCTTGATTCAATCATGAAACTTTCATTTAGCACAATTAGGCTTACTTTTCAAAATAGTAAGAACCCAGGAAACTATGATTTCAACACAATCTATTCAAGTAGCCTTACCACTTGCTGGAATGAAGTAACCCTCGATCTTTACAAGCTTGGATGCCTGTGATAAGCTCATGAGATAAGTCACATGTTTCCATCTTTAAATATTTTGAATCAACAGTAATCAGTTTTTAGTTGCCGTGTTTCTTTGACTACGTTCAAGTTGAGATCGCCGAAATTCAAAGCGAAATTCAAAGAATTCGAAATTCAAAATAAGCGCATATACTGCGAAAACAAAATGACACAGGAATTCCTCACTTTATACTCTCTAAATCACCTATAAAGGAACATATTGTTAAAATTATCTTAAATTATTTAAGATGTACAGATTTCACCTTTGCCTGGCAAAATAGAGAAAGTGAAATTTCAGGGGACATAGTTTATCAGCATTAAAGATTAGCTTTTTCTTCGTATTTTCTATCTTAGTTTTAAATGATAGATCAATGAGCATCAAGGCAGCTTTTGGTAAGAACTCTGTACAAGAAACGCTCTTTTCACAATGTACATGCACTTAGCATCTTTGGTTTAGTTTGAATTTTCTCTCAATCTTGTAAGTGGAGTGGTATGTTAGTAGTAGCAGTAGTGGTAGCATGGAAATATTGTTTTTTATCATCTCCCTCACCATTTTCTGAAAGTTTCAAATTAATATACTTAGTCGTTTCTGAGTTACACACCCTTTGCACAATCCATATATGCGTAACATGTTTTTATTTAGTTCAAAACTCTACTCAGTATTGTTTGATAGGTTTATCTGAATGTCCATCGTCTGTTTTGAAAGTAAATTTTAAAATAAATACCTTTTTCAATAATATATACTATATATCAGCTATGAAAGAATTGGCAGAAGGACTGTGTGGAGGTTGACATCCAAATATTTCTTAAAATTGAAATGTTGGAGCAGGGGGAGAGGAAAGGTAGCCCACCATTCAATTTTGATTCTTAAAAAGGGCACTAGAACTGTCAGCTTTCAGTGAAATAAGCCCCTTCCGACCTGACGTTTATACAACCACCCGTTCCAAAAAAACCTCATATGCCCCAGGCATAGCTTACAACCCTTACCCTTTGTCTCTGGATGGGGGAAGAGGGGCTGTATCCACCCTGACGACCTTGTTATATGCTCTTTGGACTATTGTGAACAAAATGGCTGTCTCACAATTTCAATTGGATGTGTTTGGAAAAGAGAATATTAAGGAGCGGAAGGCTAGTTGCCCTCCGTCACTTTTTACTCTTAAAAGAGAGCTAGAACCACGCATTTACAATCAAATGAGCCTCCTCTAAAGTTCGCACTACCACTTCTTCCATAAAGATTTATATGGCCCCAGTGTACAAATAGCAACCCTTACCTCCGACTCCGGGAGGCTGCGTCAACCCCACTGGCTTATTATGTAATCTTTAGACTATTTTAAAAAATTATCATCTCAAAATTTCTATAAGATACATTTCAGGGAAAAAATACGTGTGAGGGAGAGGGAGTAGCTACCCACCAACCCCTTTGACTATAAGAAGGGCTCTAGACAATCTGATTACCAATTCAGTAATCCCCGATTGAAGTTTACGCAATCACTCTTTCTACAAAAACCTGATATATCCCTGGCACATAAGTTACAACACTTGCCCTGAGGGCTTTTGGGGATTGCTATACTCTAAGACACAATTTCAGGAACTTTCATGTACGCTAAACAAAATGGCTATTTCAAAATTTGGATTCGATAAATATTGGAGAGTGATGGACGGGGAGGGGAGGGGACTGGTTGTCCTTCAATCAATTTTGACTATTAAAAAGAGGGCCAGCCCTTTCAATTTCTAATCGAATGAGCCCCTTTCAATATTTTTACGACAACTCCTTCTATGCGAAGTGCCCTGGTCTAAAAAACAACAACAAAGACTGGGAAACTAAAACACGAAAATAATACATTGTGCCCATATCGCTCTGACCTTAGGCAGCACTATTGTGCTACCTATGATAGGCTATTTTTAAATATAATGAGTTCATCATCCACTAACAATCAATACTATTTAATAGTATTCTCATCAGATTTTAGCTCTCTATATTCAAAAGCTGTAACCCAAGCGTAGTAAAATCATAAAATTTTATGATGACATCACTAATTTAAGATAAGTCACCTAATTTGGTGATCAATCACTGAAGTTAGCAACCCCGAATATCAAGCATGACCAACTTACTGCATAAGAGTATATACATATATATATACTCCGCGTATATTCTTATGCTGTCGAACAAATGCTTTTGCCAAGATAAACGTATTTTGTTACGACACGACACTTTTACAAAGTTCGAATGACTATAACTAATTACGAAACTTTCATGTTCAAAGTTCCTAAAACATATTGGAGTCCGAGTTTAAACGAGCCGGTGTTAACCAGTCTTAAATTTAGAAGCTCTTCAAAAATTGTTTAATCAGGCATAGCCAGGGTTGCCACTGAAAGCAATAAAAACTCACTATTTTCTTTTAGAATAAATCACCAAAAGGCAAAAGGACTGAAGCATTATGGTGTCCCGAATACGTCCATATTAGTAGAACAATTTTATACCTATACATTTTTGGATTATACCGATGCATATTTATACCTATTTTTAGAAGAATTTGTGCTTGCTGCTGGTGTTTACATATTTAGGTGAAGTTACACATGCTACTAATCTCTACCAGTTTTTAAAACAAAGAGAAGCATTTTTCCTACGAAAAGATTTCAAAATGCCACATTCATACGGATATTGTTCACAGAACTAATTAAATTTTTCCTTTGTTTTCATTTTCAGATATTGCAGATTCTTAGACTTTAAAGACAAACAGAAAATTAGTTTTTAAAAAACGTACTTGCCCATTTTATACCAAATCTCCAAAAATCGATGGAATTCATAAGATTTTTGCCTTTGGTATCAGTTACAATCCAAATTTTTAGCATGTATTTCCTCTTCGTAGAGAAGTCTTTTCTTTTCAGGCATATAAATTTTTGAAGACTGTTTGTCTAACTCCCTCTCTCAGGCTTAGGTAAAATGAATTGCTGGGAAATAACCTCAACAGAAGAACCATGCAGCCTTAACTCATCTAAGCTCAACTCAACTGCGACTGCCCGTCTTTTTCATTTTCCTCTTTAGTGTTTTCTTTTTTACCAAATACACTCACCATCAGAGCTTTGTGCGGCATGTAGAATGTTATGTTTTTGTATGGGGTGTGCTTGAAAACTTATATATTTTATTAAAACAAATATATTGCTTTACCTAATCCATTTTCACCACCCAAACTCCCCTATTTTAGTAAAGTAAAACAAAAGAACTTTTTCTTTCCAATAACTATACACTAGCTGTATTACTGCTTAAAAGTAAAGTGGAACAAAAATTTAAAATAAAAGAGGTTTGGTAAACATTCAGGCAAAACCTTCGGAGAGGTATCATTCCTATCTTTTATCGTTTCTTTTTGGCAGAAAATCTGTTCGGCTTTAAAAACTGAGGGATATCAAAATAACAAAATATTACACAATTATGAGTTTCTACACAGAGTTTCTTTAAATCTTTCTTGTCCTTTTGTATTAAAAAAAAAAAAAAATAAATAAATAAATGAATTAAGAACTAAAGGAAAAATTCATTGATCTTCTTGCGATATTTTTCTCAAAATAACATTTTATTATCAAGATTAATGAAAATAGTCATTACCATTCCTAAAACAGCCAAAAATGCCATTTTTCCTCACTGAACGTTTTTTTAGAATTATGTTTCATACTGTTGGTTACTAAGGACTGTTTTGAGCCCCTTTAAGGGCTCAAAAAAAAAATTAGGCACAGGAGTGATTATTGAATTCAGAAACGAGCATAAATAGGCGTTAAATGATGTATTCAATATCTTCCTAGCCAAGTTATATGAATATTTATATATTTATCTTTAATTGTTATCAGAAGAAGAGATTACAACAAAGAACAAAAGAGCAAATAATAACTGAAAATGATTGGATTTATTCCATAGACACGGTATTGAGAACAAAAAGGGAAAACAATTAACCATAAATTACTGCAGAAGGAGGAAGAAGAAACATATTCATTGATAACCCGTAAACCTTTAAACTAACTACCAGTTTCTTACTGAAGTTTAACCAAGCGATATAATGGGAATGATCCGCCAAGATGTTAGACTTTCATTAAAAAAAATATATATTCAATTGCACTAAGACAACAAAAGGGGATATACAAACATATAAAGACCCAATACTCCACATCCAGCAAGCATAGCCAGGCGTAGCATATAAAATCAATATTATTTTGAATGTATAACCTTTAACCAGTATAACCAGTAAACCTTTAAACTAACTATCACTTTCTTACTGATATTTAACCAAGCGATATAATGGGAACGACCTGCCAAGATGTCGGTTAAACCTTCATAAAAAAAAATATATATTCAGTTACACAAACATATTCAGTTGCACTAAGACAACAAAAGGGGATATACAAACGTATAAAGACCCACTACCCCACATCTGGCAAGCATAGCCAGGCATAGCATATATAAAATCAATGTTATTTCGAATGTATAACCTTTAACTAGTATAACCAGTAAACCTTTAAATTAACTATCATTTTCTTACTGAGATTTAACCAAGCGATATAATGGGAACGATCCGCCAAGATGTCGGTTAGACCTTCATTAAAAAAATATATATTCAGTTGCACTGAGAAATTTAAGTTTACTGCAGAGCTAAATTACACATTACAATACACACCTGGAAGAACAATATGATCATGAATGCAAATATGAAAAAAAATGGTTCGAGAATAGTGAGCAATCAATATACAAAAGTAAACGGGTCTAAATATGTGCATTTTTAGGACCTAATTTTTTCAATTTACCGAAAGAAGGGGGGTTATTTGGAATAATCTTATATATTAAATACTGCCCCTCTTACTGATTGCATCCATTCTCTGTACCATAAAGGTGCAAAACTTCACATCGGCCACACCTCAGCAATTTTGTGATTATTTCCCCTGTGAAATCGATAACCATTATTAAAAAAAAGAGCAGTTTGAAATCTAATTATATTGCTTTGTTCTACATTTGCAGCTGTTTTATGCTTCTCTCTGACTTGTGCAATTGTTCTTCTCCTTTTGTTCAGACAAAATGTGACCAAACTTGTTATTGTACCGTTAAATTTTACGTTTTTTAAAATATATCTCACAGCAGCTAACGACAAAAACGTATAAAATATGACGTAAATCGCAAAAATGTCTATTTGGGACAACAAGATGGTCACACAAACACGAGATAAATCCAAGACAAGACCATTTCCACTTCATTTTTTAGATTCTGGGCTCCATTAAGATTGATGGCTCCGTCCTGTGCACAGCAGTGATGGAATACACTTCTCAAATGCAAAATTACAAGCGAACATTTTTCAGCTGTATAGAAAACTTTGGACAGGAAACTAAGGAGAATCTGAATCGGACGAAGAAGATGAATCAGAAGACTCCCCATCCTCTTGCCTTTGCATCACATTTGAGCTTCCTCCCACGATATGAGGGGTAGAACTAAACCAGCTATAGGTCCCAGCTTCTATAGGAGAAAAAATTCAACTAAATAATTTGTCAGGATATTTTCTTTACTTAGTAAGAAAAAACTGAACTCCTTGAATAATTAACATTAAAGGTCAAATAATTTGGATTTTTTCACAATAGATTCATATGGATTTAGCTTGATTGGCAAATTGTTATAAACTGTATATGTTTTGTTATAAACTGTATTATAAATTGTTATAACTGTATACAAGCGTAGACAATCAGCACCTTGAAATTTTAAATTTTTAATCAGCACCTTGAGCATCATAACCTAAGATACGTGTTATAATAACGTCGGATTTTTTTTCCCCAAACTATAAATTCGGTCTATAGGCTTCCCATATCCCCATGTTTCCAAAATTATTCAGCCTGGCTAATTTCCTAGCCAGGTTAATGAAGCTTATACTTCAATTATGTACATAAAGACATATGCTTGTGCACGTTTGATTTTAAATGTATAGAAGAAAGAGTTAAATTATTACTGCAAAATAAAGGAAAAAAGTGAAGACTGAAACCTTTTTTTTACATCCGTAAACCAAGAAGAAAAGAGTATTTAACACTTCTGGGTCATAATTTTAGAATTCTTTCAAATATAGATTTTTCTCGTCATTCAGACCTTTTAGTTTTTATTTTGTTTCCTTGTATATCATTATAGTTGTTTATGGTAGTTTTCTCTTTCGTTAATAGGGTTTCTAGACGTAAAATTGAAAATATGGGAGTTATATAATCAATCTATAATATATGCTAAAAAACAGAAATGTAACGATATGATAATAAGCGTTCAAGAGTCAAAGGCCTAATCTGCCCACTTTACTCAGCAGAGAGGGATCGAGTCCGATATCATTTGAAAAAAGAACCGAAACCGACGAGAATACAACATTCGATACCTAATGCCCCTGTACATAAATAAAATCCGAAAAACTTTTATTTGAGGACTGATATAGAAATAGTGCCAATTTATTTAATGTGGTAATAAAGCTAAATCAACATAATCACACAAGTCTGACATAAGCAAAGTTGTACCCAAAAGCTTCTACGGATGTTAGCTAAAACTACTGAACATTTCATATAATTCTGAAAAAAGGTTGTGCACGCTTTGCCTCTCGCAGAGACTATCGGCCTGTAGATTCGCTTTCGTCTCTGTGGATTCAGTCTCAACATCTTATAACTTATCATACATACCTAGAGGCACAGTGGACAGGATAGATGGAGTCATTCATACGTTCGATAAAAGCGACCTGCTCTCAGAAAAAACTGAAGAGCAAAGGTCTAATTTCACTTTTCCTATTTTGATCCCCTTCCCTCCCAAGACAACTGAACTGAAATGTACTCCTTTCTTCTAAATAACGAACTTATGTGTACTTGTGTTGGCAAAGTATTCATATTTCATTATTTTTTCTCCTCTATTGTCTGTGAGAAGGAAATTTTTAAGTGTTTGCAAAAGAATCAAGGCTCAAGTTTTCCATCACTTCCACCAAGTCGATTTTTGAACTAAAATCAACTTGGTGGAGGTGATGAAAAACTGGAGAGCCATGGCTAATTACAGTAAAGCCATGGCCAATAGTCTCTGTGGGAGGCAGAACTTACTGATGCGGTAAGCTTTATTCTTTCTTTGCTGCATTTTTTTTTTAGTTCCTTTTCTATTTTTTCTCTCTTTCTATTCGTTAAGTTTACAAATGTAAAATAGAAACAGTAGGGGCTTTCCTTTTTATTTTATTTATATATTACTATTATTTTTTAAATTTTTGTAGTTATTCTTTGTTTTACATTTTCTCATTTAGTTAACTGTCTTATTTAAAATAGTAGTTCGTTGTACATTTGGCAACCGGTGTATTTCAAGTAGATATGGGGTTTCTGATATTTCTTCAAACATGGACTAGCTTGTGGACAGGTTCCGTAAGCGTAGAGAAAATATAGTCGACTTTCTACTTAAATGTAGATTAATTATGTTGTCTAAATAGCTGAAATTTTATTTTCCTAGAGAGTTTTTCTTGTTGATGTTTTCATTTTTAATTCATTCTCCTGTATTTTTGTACTCCTCCAAGTGCATTTCATACCTGTAAAGAGGGTTGGAATGTATTGTTATTATTATTGCTCGATATTTCTGTTTTGTATTTACTTGTCAATTAGAAGTAATCTATGAGTCAAAACTGATCGACAGTAAAACTGTAAATAAAAATTATCGAATACTACTGCTGAACATAACAAGTGACTGCAGCACAAAGTCCTCGAGGCCAAAACAGCTGCTCATCATTCTCCTTCATCCCAATATATCCAAAACGTCACTTTTTGTCCCTTCTCACAATCTCCCATTTCCTTAAAAACCCTCTTTATGATCTGTTCTATCCCATTCGTGGTCGACCAGAGTTTCTTTTAGCATAAATGGATGGTCACAAAAGCCCAATTTTTGTCAATCTGCTATCCCTCGTCCGTAAAACCTGTTTTAGCCATCTCAACCTATCTTTCATTAAAACCATAGAAAGTGCCATTGAGCCCCGTTTTAGTACAACTTGTCCTTTGATATAAGGTTAGTCAAACGGGGACCCAAAACTATACACAGGCAGTTCCTCTTAAAACCACATAACAAATCTTCCTCTGCCTGTTGAATTTTTCACGCTTCAGACCTATAATTGACCCCTGTCATTACCATAGTTTTCAATATTTTAATCCCGGTTTGCACACTATCCAAAACTTCACTTTTTGTCCCTTCCCACAATCTCCCATTTCCTTCAAAACCCTCTTTATGATGTGTTCTATCCCGTTCGGGGGCGACCGGATTTTCTTTTAGCAGAAATAGATGGTCAGAAGAGCCCAATCTTTATCAATCTGTTATCTCTCATCCGTAAAACCTGTTTTAGCCATCTCAATCTTTCTTTCATTAGAGCCATAGAAAGTGCCATTGAGCCCCGTTTTAGTACAGCTTGTCCTTTGATATAAGGTTAGTCAAACGGGAACCCAAAACTATACACAGACCGTTCCTCTAAAAACCACTTAACAAATCTTCATCAGCCTGCTGAATTTTTAACGCTTCCGACCCATAATTGACCCCTGTCATTACAGTAGTTTTCAATATTTTAATCTCGGTTTATACACTGATCCTTCAGTTTTCAAAGTTTGTGAAAACAACACAGGTTTTTGAAAACAAGACCCAGGGCCTTGGCTATTCTTCTTTTTAAATTTTCACTGTGTCCATCATCTGTCCTAATAATATTACGCTGGCAAGTGAAACCATCCCCTTGATCAATCTTCTAGTTATTCAACATCGCCCTTATGCTTAATTTAGTTTAAGTCTTCGCATTAATTTTCAAACCTACCCTGGCACCCCGAACTCTCAAAAGCTCCAGATATGCAACCATTCTGCAAACGTTTTTATCTAGGATAATCAGATTATTTACACAGTCTAGGTCTAACAGACTTTTTGTTATTTACAAACGATGTGCCCTTTGCCGTCGTCCTTAGGACGAAGTCAATCAAAATAATCCATATGAATAGGTCCTACGTAACTTCAGATTCAATCCGCTTGAGTATTGGTCTCATGATTAGCATTATTCACTCTAATGCATTTATCTGGTATACAATACAAGGATTGAACCTCCACTAAATGTTGATGAAAACCCCAATTTTAATTGGCGAAAGCACCTCTGAAATGTTCCTTCGTTGATAATGTGTCTTGTCGTACGTATAATTGCACTTATTTGTATTTTTTTTCTTTTCTTTTTTTTTCCTGTCAGTTCCACTTTATTTTGGTTTTGTTTGCATTTGTCAGAATTTATTTGTTTATTTCCCTTTTCTTTCTTTATACTCCATCAGTGCTGTATTTTAAGGGTATGATGGACACTAGATTGATACATACATACTAAGGATTTTCTATCGACAAAATCCAATGCATGTACACGATCAATAAAAGCCAGGACAAAACAGGTGATTCACGCTTCTCAATTATACGATCCATGCGATAAGAAACAGTAGCTATAATAAGAAACCTTAAGTGCTGTGCCTAAAACTGACTAAGTTCTCATGAACATAGTTGATCCATTTTCTCATAAAGTTAGATATAAGTATTAATTTAAAGAATAAAAATAACATAACAGAGAATAATGTAACAAATAAGGGACAGAGAGTTATATAGGATACCTAAAATACCCCAATCATAGTTTAGTCATTAGCTGAAATGAATGCCTGTACATAACCAATAAAAGTGATGACTAAACTGATTATTCACTAATTTCTCCTTACGACAAAAAAAAGGTGATTAAACTAAGAAACCTCAAGTGCTGTGCCTAAAACTGACTCATTTCTCATGAACATAGTTGATCCATTTTCTCATAAACTTAGATATGAGAATTAATTTAAAGACTAAAAATAAGACAACAGAGAATTATGTAACAAATAAGGGACAGAGAGTTATATACGATACCTAAAATACCCCATTAGCTGAAATGAATGCCTGTACATAACCAATAAAAGTGATGACTAAACTGATTATTCACTAACTTCTCCTTACGACAAAAAAAGGTGATTAAACTAAGAAACCTCAAGTGCTGTGCCTAAAACTGACTCATTTCTCATGAACATAGTTGATCCATTTTCTCATAAGCTTAGATATGAGAATTAATTTAAAGAATAAAAATAAGACAACAGAGAATTATGTAACAAATAAGGGATAGAGAGTTATATAGGATACCTAAAATACCCCATTAGCTGAATCAAATGCCTGTACATAATCAATAAAAGTGAGGACTAAACTGATTATTCACGAACTTCTCTTTACGACAAAAAACAGTGATTAAACTAAGAAACCTCAAGTGCTGTGCCTAAAACTGACTCATTTCTCATGAACATGGTTCATCCATTTTCTCATAAACTTAGATATGAAAATTAATTTAAAGAATAAAAATAAGACAACAGAGAATTATGTAACAAATAAGGGATAGAGGGTTATATAGGATACCTTAAATATCACAATCATAGCTAAGTCATTAGCTGAATCAAATGCCTGTACATAATCTATAAAAGTGAGGACTAAACTGATTATTCACGAAATTCTCTTTACGACGAAAAACAGTGATTAAACTAAGAAACCTCAAGTGATCTACTTACTGCTGACTCATTCCTGAAGAATTCAGACAAAGAATTGAAAAGATTTCTAAGGAATTCTTTGAGAATTCTCAAAAAGCTGGGAATGAGAATCAATAAAAAATACGAACATAGAGAATTATAACAAAAAGGGTGGGTCAAAAAAGACACCTCAGATATCATACCTATAGCTGAGTCATTTCTCACAAATTCCGTCACTCCTTGGCTAGAGTTTCCACTATAATCTCCCATTCGAAAGAGCAAACCACTCTTCATATCTTTATCTAAAAAAAACAACAATTTCATAACTAAAACAAATAAATTTGATTGAAAAAAGTAGCAATGAAGGTCTAGTTTTTTTTCGCTTTCGTCTCTGTGGATTCAATTTCAACATCTTATAACTTATCATACATACCTAGAAGCACCGTGGGAGAGGATAGATGGAGTCATTCAAACGTTCGACAAAAGCGACCTCCTCTCAGGAAAAATCGAAGAGCAAAGGCCTAAAAATTCACTTTTCCTATTTTGATCCCCCTCCCTCCCAAGACAACTGAACCGAAATCTACTCTTCTCTTCTAAAGAACGAACTTATGTGCACTTGTGTTGGCAAAGCATTTATATTTCACTATTTTATCGCCGCTGTTGTCTGTGAGACGAGAATTTTTAATTGTTTGTAAAAGAAACAATCAAAAATATTGGTGACCTTTCTCCCTAAGGATCACAGATGACGAATCTTTTTATAAAAAAGTGAAAAAAAATGAAATCATGCAACTCTGTAAATATTAATCTGCCCCAAATCAAAGAGTAAAAACACCCCATTTGAACTGAAGCAATTCTATCTATAGGTAAGTCTATTTTTCCATTGGTAAGTGGCACAGCTGTGTTGGCTCCAGGCGCCTTGGTACTGCAAAAGCGGTTAGTAGAGGTTAGTAGAGTCTTTATTTTTTAAATGAACTTCTGATTCCTCCCTAGCTCACAGCTTAGTCCAATGGCATGACTTCATCGGTTAATCATCAATATATGCATAAATTAATTTAATATTTGCTGTAAAAATCTGTTAATCATTTCAAATCGTTTTAATGGCTAATTCTGAAAATGTTTCCTTTATTTTTATCAGTGACAAGACTGAAACCCTATGGGAAACGGCGTTTCTACCCCTTGACTTCTATTAAATCAAGCATTCATTTTTTTTCACTTGGTCATGGTCAGAAATGTTAGGCTATCAGGTACTAGAAAGAAGATAGATATTATTAGGGCCTGGGTAGACTTACAAACTTTCTATCTCTGCCAATTCTTCCGTTAAGAACCGTGACTTCTGATGACCCAAAATTCTTTAACTAGGAAAACTACACTCTTTAACTAGGAAAACTTCTTCACTTCTTTTACTAGGAAAACTTCTTCTTACCCAGAATTCTTTAACTAAGAAAATTACATTCTTTAACTAGAAAAACTACAGTGCTAGGTGAATCAAACTTTCAATTGCATATCTAAAATCCAGATAAGGGAGATGTAAATACTTTCTATCTCTACCAATCCTTCCGTTAAGAACCGTGACTTTTCAGGACCCAGAATTCTTTAACTAGTAAAACTTCTTCACTTCTTTAACTAGGAAAACTTCTTCTTGCCCAGAATTCTTTAACTAGGAAAACTTCCTCAACTAGGAAAACTATACTGCTATGTTAATCAAACTTTCAATTGCACATCTAAGATCCGGATTAGGGCCCGGGGAGATTTACAAACTTTCTATCTCTACCAATTCTTCCCTTAAGAACCTTGACTTTTTATAACCCTGAATAAGTTTTTGCTGGGCAAGTGGATCCTTCAAGAACGGTCTAAAGCCGAAATATGAGCTCCGAAAAATGTCGAAAAGCCCTTAAACTTCACTCTTGATCTACAAAAACGGCTTGAAAGATTCTATAAAAAAATATCATAAAAGGATCAAAATTCGGTTCAAAAAATCAAGCTAGAATCAATGAACGACAGTCCCAAAGCCCAAAGCAAAAGTGGAACTTAATATATTTTTATCTAAAGTGAAGAAAACAAACACAATCATGGATCAAGAGAATTAGCAAAGGACATTCACGGTAACACACACACGCACACACAAATATATATACATTATATATATATATATATATATATATATATATATATATATATATATATATATATGAGCTTCAAAAAACTTTATTTTAGTAAACTCCAGACAAAGTTTTTCTTACTGATAATAGCAAAGGTTGGGGTTTTTTGTCTCATTGACTTTATTCCTAATTTCGAAGGTAGCATTAGGCCAGTGAAAGAGCTCTCAATTGGCTTTCATGACCGTCTGGGTTTAAGAAGAAGAACCAGTGAAAAATGAAATTCATTTTAAGTAGTTATCAATTCCTGATTATTCGCGAAATACAGGGGCGCACCCCAACTAATCCGCTCGTAGCGCTGAGTCCCCCTGGGACGAATTATTGATTAAAAATGTAAATCAGACACGTCTCCAGAAGACATTAGATTAGCCAGGAGTTCAAACAGTGATTTTATCTACTAAAACTTCACTAAGATTATTTTACCAGTAGGGTAAGGTCGTCGTAAATCCCCTGTTTTCCATGCAAGAGGGGCACATACACCATTTGAAGCAGATATTCTATGTGCTAGTTTAACTAAATCCTCAGAGGAAACTGGTTTCTTGTCTGCTTTGTTAATGGACTCTAACTTCTGTTTCGCTTGGTAAACAACAGTGGCCTAGAAAATAATTTATGGTAAAACAACTTACAAAACTGGTCTTTAAGTCAAATTAAATAAGCAAAAAAAGTTTTTTTCAACTAAAAGTAAGGAGCAACATTAAAACTTAAAACGAACAGAAATTATTACATATACTAAGGGGATTGCCCCCTCCTCGACACTGAGCTCTTTGGGCTGAAGTTTTTTAGTACTTTTAAAAAAGCTCCTTATTGTTCTAACTAAACAACCCTTGTGTTTCAGAACCCGTTCTTAAAGAATTGGGACAAAATTCAAAATTTAGCGTAAAGAGTAAGGTGTTGAGTAGGGGCAATCCCTTTCATATACATAATAATTTCTGTTTTAACTTTAGTTTTAACGCTGCTCTTTACTTTCAGTTGAATTTTTTTTTTATTTAATTTCTGATCGATTTTTAAATAGTGCCGTAAATCTGGCCCCACCACCACGGCGAAATCCCCCCCCCCTTCACGGAAGTTTTCTCTCGAAAATTCAACCTCGGTGAAAACTTACCCCTGATAATTACCATTATCAATTCCACAAGGAAAATTGAGACAGAAAAGAGAAAGCAAGACATATAAAAAGAATTTTGTTTAGGAATTCTGGCAAATTCCATCAGTGTATGATTTCCTTCGACAATTTTATCCCCTGGAAACTTCCCTCCCATAGAAATTTACCCCGTAAAAAAATCACCAGCAGAAAATACTCTCCCTTATGCGAAAATTTATAAATACTTCCCCAATAACAAATACTATCCGTAAACAATGACAAATACACTCCCATTCCCCTGGAGCTGTTTCGAGGGGAGGGGTCATGTTATATCGAAAGGCATAGTTGTTGGGCCTTTCAAATATGGATGAACAAAATGGCTATCTCAAAATTTTGATCGGATGATTTTGGGAAAATAATTTCAATTATTGTTTCCTTACCTTCTTTGCCAAGCAAGAAACTTAAGTGCTTACAAATCAGTTCTTTAACAAACCCCAAAAAACTCAAAATCCATTTTTAACTTTTCCCACTTATGTGTGCATACATTTCAAATAAAGTCGGTATACGCTATCGCTGACGTCATTCAAAAGGCAATACTCAATTTAGAATACATTTCGCACAGGAGAGGTTGAAAAGTGAAAAACGTGTTCAGGTTTTCCAGCTATAACTAAACAACTGACATTCGTACCCTGAAAATAATGAAAAATAAAAATAAAAATCTGAAACCACAACCTTTCAATTTACAAATAATATAAAATACAAGCCTGAGAAAATTTGCTTGATTTTCGAAAAAAGGGGAAAACAACCCCTAAAAGTCATAGAATTAGAGTGAAAATCATACTGTCAGATTCAGCGTATTAGAAAACCCTACTGTAGAGGTCTCAAGCTTCTATCTGCAAAAATGAGGAATTTTGTATTTTTTTTTTGCCAGAAGAAAGATCACGGATGCGTGTTTGTCTTTTTTTTTTTCAGGGGCAATCGCATCGACCCAGTGGTCCTAAAACTTCGTGAGAGGGCTAACTCGAACTGAAATTAAAAGTTCTAGTACGCTTTTTGATTGACCAAAAAGATTAGAGGGCAAACAGGCCCCTCTTTTCCCAAAATCATCCGATAACAAATAAAATAAAATGAAAATATATCGTCAACTTGTGTAGTCAGGGAAGCAATTACACAAACTGCACATTGACTCCAATCAATCTCTGAGTCCCCTGGGTATACTATCGTAAGCAGGAGCCTAAGTGTCTCCTTGAGTATCCAAGCGGCGTCGTTAGAGATCTTTACAAAAACTGGTGAATATTTGAGAGCACATATGAAGAAACCTTTCCACGGTTTTTCAGGTGGGGTAGAGGACAGAATTTGTTCCATTGAAGAAAAAAAAAATACTTTGCAATCACAGCGTAACCAGGAAAGAACACGAATCTTCACATTATGGAGATTAACGTATCACTAAATAATGATCAGTAGATGGAGTTATGTTGAGGCAAGATTCTTTTTTTGAAGCGGGAAATAACAGATAATATTTTATAGTAAAGACAAACATTTTCTCAGGTTGTAAAAACATTCGTGAAAAAAATTCCTTTATACGATTATGCGTATCTCCTAATCGTGTAGCCTATCTGTAACAAGCCCCCTGTTTAAGAGATGCTGGTTACACTGAACCCATTTAACTGAACATTCGTTCAACCGTAACCCGTTTGACTCAACCCTATTCAACTCATCCACTGTGTTATTCAACCCTTATTTAAGTCTACTCCCAGCGAATTCAACCTATCCTAAAGCTTGAATTATAAGGAGGTAGAGTTGCTAGGGTTGAGCTAAACGGGGACTAAGTTGCATGATGGTTTAATTCAGTGAGGGTTGTGTTCAACGAGGTTCAATGAAACAGGGATTAAGTCGGGAGAAGGTTCAGTTAAATGGGCAGAGTTGCAGGGGGTTCCGTTAGACGAAGGCTTAGTTCCACAGGAACCGCTACCTAATAATTGGGTTTCTGTCATTTTTATCTTTGACTCTTAGTTTCTCAGTGTCTTCGTTTTAATTTCTCTCTCTCTCTCTTTACTATTTTCTGTAGCATATTGTTACTTATTTTTGTCACACTTATTTGTCAATCTTCTCAACTTTTCCAAGAGGAAAATTTTTATGCCAAATCCTCCTATTCCAAAAACAATTACAATATAATAAGTTAAAAACATAAGAAAATAACAAGCAATAAAGACTAATTATTTTAAATTAAGTGTAGAGAGAAATAATAATAATAAAAACAATGATAATAATGTATCAGGACTCTATACCCCAAAACATTCGTCTGAGTTTTAGCTAATCTTAGTTTTTTTTTATTCTATTGGATTTAGGACTTTCCTCTCCAGGCAGTAATTATTGGGTTCCCTCCCTAGTAAATCGTCTCCCCCAAAAACTACTAAATATTCTAAAGTCATAATTCTGAGTGAAAAACGCGAAAAGAATTGCTTGAAATAAAAATAGTACACCTTCCTTTAAGTCTGTATTAAATAACGAAAAAGGTTAAAATATGCTAAACTAATCAATCAGAATACGCAAAAATTCCTTCGGAATGATTATGGCGCCATATGAATGCACATGGACCGTAAAAGTCCAAAATACACGAAGTAAAAATCACTAAAGAGTGGCATAAAAATTTTAATTAAACTCAAAGTAGTCAAAAACACCTTATAATAAGGAGGAAAACTTGTCTTGCTTTCAAAACTTGCCAACTGACATATAAAATGACATTTAGAAATGTATCAGATTCCTCTACTTTTAACTGGCTTGGAATAAAAACGACAAATCAGTGACAAAAAAAAAGAAAAAAAAGGATAAACTAGATTTATTATCCTACTGTATTTATTCTCAGAATTTTTGTCTGGAAACACGATTAACATTTTTCTTTTTTTTTTTTGACAGCCATATTAAAAGAAAACACTTTTCATAATAGGCACCGATGACTCTAGTTTTTAATTTGGCTTAAGGAGGCTGGCAGCCCAACTTTTATCTGAGGTAATTTCATTTTGTTTACGATTAAACTAAGCCTGAAGTAATATTGGACCCATCAATATCATCTTCTTCAACTATTTTTACCTCCTCCTCCTCCTTTTACATTCAAACCGTCAAAAATTTTATCCTTCTCCCCTATATTATTTTCTACAGCTGTACCATGACTGAATATATTTTCAGATTGTTCTGTCTATTTGTCTTGAAAGATTTCTTTATCATTAAACGATACTTTACTTCTATCTTTAACTTGACATTAACAATGAAATTGAACTTGCCATTGGCTTTAACGACCCCCCCCCCCCGAAAAATAGAACAATGATGGACTAGAATTCGCACTTTCCCATTGTGACTCCACCCACCATATACACAAAAAAAAAAACTAAACTTGCTCCCCTCTACCTTAAGGTCGGGCCAATAGGTGTACAGGTATTAATAGTAACAGGACGAGTTTCATTAAACTTCAACATATTTACCAGAAGTTGTTCTGCGTCTGATAGCTGCTTTTGAAGTTCATTTGTCAGTTTATCCATTTGGTTTATCTCAGCCTGTAAAGCAATGACTTTCTGGTGAACCTCAACTTGTTCTTCTGCTTTCTAAAACAAAACAAAAAGTAAATAAGCCATTGGCATAGAGTTCAGCCCTAGAAAGAATACTTTCGGATAGTCTTATTGTGGTCTATCCACACAGCGAAAATAGAAGTTGGACAAAAGTAGAGTATCCGTATTGATGCACACATGTATAGATCTTAGGAAAAAGGGGAAAACTGTAGAAATTTTTAGTGGGGGGGAGGTTAGGCCGCTCTTTTTACTAGAAACAAAATTCTCCCTTCCTTCTCATCAACCAGTGTCTAGTCTTGATGCCGAAAGCCGACAATTCCTAGCCAAGCCACAATTCAAATATACGCATGCCTGACCAGATATGTGGAATTCAGCTTGGATTTATAATCTTTCAAAATCAGACCTTATTCCAGACTTAAGCTGAAACAGTTTAGAAAACTAGTTTTTATCACTTTCAGGTATTTTCTTTTGTATCAATACTGAGAATAGATCATGCTATTATCAGTCCACTACTTACGTTTTCTTGCCTTTTTTTGTGACCTTTAAGAATGTATTACTTTTATTTCAAAAGGTGAAATTTTAGCTTTGCATAAAAAGCAATTACTATTTCTTAAACAATATTTACTGCTTCATTTTTAACCATAAAATCAAAGCTTGCACATAACTCTTACTACCCTTTTCACTCAAAGACTTTATAAAGTGGGAAGCGAGCTTACAAGAGTGGCCTAGAAATTAATTTGTGGTAAAATAACTTCATACAAAACTGGTCTTTATGTCGAATTAATAAACAAAACAAGTTTTTTCAACTGAAAGTAAGGAGCAAGATTAAAACTTAAAACGAGCAAAAATTATTGCGTATATGAAGGGGATTGCCTCCTCCGCAACAACTCGCTCTTTACGATAAAGTTTTTTAGTTTGATATTTTATTGTAACATAAGTGCCGAAACCCTATAGGCAAGTGTGTATTCTCCTGATGAGGCCTTGTGTTGGGTGAAAAAAAATGAAAAAAATAAAAAAAAATACTTAAACAGTCCAACAGCTTGAGAGACACAAAAAACAACGATTTGACATCAAAACATACAATGGTGCAACTGGCAAGAAAATATTTCTGGAGAGATAGACATAATAAATAATTAATTAAATATTATGTGTAAGCTTTTGGTAATAGTAATCAATATTATACTTACTTCTATTATATAGGCAAGTGTGTATTATCCTGATGAGCCCTTGTGTTCGGTTGTCGCCTCTGAAATTATTTGTCTTTTTTATTGTTTTTAATATTTGGCAAATGACGACTTAAACTTACTTGCGACACGACTGCCTGTACATGGATTATTCTTTATGGTTGTTTGTGTACGGCTATGCTGTTTGGCCTATGTGATAGTATGGATGAGTAGGGTTAAGGCCTCATTCAAGTTCTTATCTTATTAATTACTAAAGTAGGAAAGCAGTCTTCCTTTCTCCTTCTGTCTTTCTTTTTTTTATGCTGTATTTTTATTTATGTGTTTGTGCTGTTGCATTGGTGATTTCTTTTTTCATTATAAGAAGCGATTACTATTTTTAAGCAATGTATTTGATTGCAAATGAGTTTTAATCACCTTAAAAAATGAACTGCTATGTGCCAAGCATTCCCTTTCTCTAGTGATCCAGAGTTCATTGATCTGAATATCCACTCCTTAGTTTTTTTAGCAGCTCACGCATGGGCTTTTATTCTCCTTGTGAAGCAAAGAACATAAAGTGAAGAAGTAAGCTTACAACCATTATCGTAGTATCCATTTTTTGTATTCTCATAATGAATCATTTTATTGTTTTGCTGAACCAAATGATATTGCTTAAGAATATCATTTGTAGAAAATCAGTTTTTATTCCCAAAAAATGAATTAATATATGTTAAGCAATCCCTGTTTCTGGTACCCCCCCCTTCCCTTCTATACCCGGCAGTTCATTGACCTGACTATCCACTGCTTCATTTTGTAATCTAGAAACAAAGGTTGTAAAATAAATTTTATTCTCCTTGTAACTCAAAGAATGCATAAAGTTAAAAAACAAGTTTACAACTATTTGATGACATTCCTGACACTCATAGTCAGAAACGCCGTAATTAAAACCTTCATAAAATAAAGACAGTCGATCTCTCCTATTTTTTCAAAAGCAACATTAATATTATGAGGAGTAATCCCCCCCCAAGTGAGAATTGTTTTGTATTATTTTATGGAAAAATTCATTCATTCATCAAAGAAAAAAAAAGATTTACAATCTCTGGAGCAATAAAACAGTTTGAGAACATCAATTGGTAAAGGTTACAAATAGTAGCTCTTCAAAAGGAGACATCCTAGAGCAAAAAGAGGCATAAGATTGCTAACTATATGCTCATATTCATAGTCTTGTCACGGTTTCAACAACTCATCTCCAGCCTTCCTCTAATGGTCTCATATAGCCCTAGGCTATGAAAGAAGTAACCAAAGAAATTACGGAACTCTTACTTTATAATATGCTCCCCATCTTTATTTATTTTGAATCAGTGTTCGTCAATTAATGAATTACTTTTTCTACTTTTGCTCAATTTAATTAATTGATCAATTGAATTAATGAATTACTTTTTTCTACTTTTACTCAATTTAAGTAATTGATTTAATTAATCAATTTAATTAATGAATTACTTTTTTCTTCAGCCTAGGGCTATATGAGATCATTAGAGAGGAGTTGGGGATGAATTCTCAAAACATTGATAAAAACACGAAAATGAGCACAAAACCAGCAATCTCAAAATGTGTCTTTTTGGTCTAGGATGTATTTTTCTGATTCTAAATATAAAAAAAAAGAAGTTTTTTTCAGCTGAAAATATGGAGCAACATCAAACCTAAAACGAATAGAAATTATTGCTTATATGAAACGGGCTGCCCCCTCCCCAAGACCTCATTCTTTACATTGAAGATTTTGTTAGAAACTAAAAAATATCATATTATTCTAATTGAACGGCCTTTATGTTTTAGGTGTCGTTCTTAAAGAATCGGGAGAAAAGTCAAAACTTTAGAGTAAAGAGCGAGGTCTTGAGGAGGGGACAACCCCGTTCATATATGTAATAATTTCTGTTGGCCACACTTTTGGCCAAAATTCTACTTTTTAAAACAATTAAAAACGTTAGCGTAAATAGCGAGGCGTTGAGGAGGGGACAACCCATTTCATATACGGAGTAATTTCTGTTCGTTTTAAGCTTTAATGTCGCTCCTTACTTTCAGTTAAAAAAATTAGTTTTGTTATGTAATTTCTGAATGTTTTTGAATTAATCCATGTTTGATTTTGGCTCTCCACACATAAATTATTAAAATGAAATTTGCATATTAATTCCTTTTTTGGTTAAATGGCTTTCTCTTAGTTTTGATCAGACGATTTTGAAAAATAAGGGGTGGGGAAGGAGGCCTAGTTGCCCTGCAATTTTTCGGTTACATAAAAAGGCAACTATAAATTTAAATTTTTAACGAATGTTTTTATTAGTAAAAAATATACGTAACTTAAGAATTAACTTACGTAACAAACTTTTATATTCTTAAATTTTTATTATGTATATGAGGGGGTTTGTGCCCTCGTTAATACCTTGCTCTTTACACGAAATCGTAAGTTTTGTCCCAATTACTTAAGAATGACCCCTGAATCAGAAAGGCCGTAGAATAAATAGTTGAAATTACTAAAAATACTAAAGCATAAAGAGCGAGGTATTTATCTCCTCCTAAATACCTCGCTCTTTATGCTAAAGTATTTTAGAACCCCTCATATGCGTAATAATC
Source organism: Artemia franciscana (assembly GCF_032884065.1). Classification (NCBI taxonomy): domain Eukaryota; kingdom Metazoa; phylum Arthropoda; class Branchiopoda; order Anostraca; family Artemiidae; genus Artemia; species Artemia franciscana. The sequence continues at coordinate 33,538,992 of NC_088878.1, read as the reverse complement.
TCTGTTCGTTTTAAGTTTCAATGCTACTCCTTACTTTCAATTGAAAAAACTTTTCCATGTTTATTTTTTCATTGTTTTTTTTTATAGTAATTTTAGAAAATCCTGCGCCCTTTTCATTGAGTTTCTGTTCCCCCATGATATATTTCTCCAAGGAAAGATCCTCCCACATAGCCCCCTCCCCTCAACCCCACCCCCAAAACTAGAAAAAATCCCCTGAAAACGTCTGTACAATTCCCCAATAACCATTATTATATGTAAACACTGGTCGAAGTTTGTAACTTGTAGCCCCTCTCCCAGGGACTCTGGGGGAGTAAGTCATTCCCAAAGACATAGTGATTATGGTTTTTGACTATGCGGAACAAAATGGCTATCTCAAAATTTTGATCCGTTGACTTTGGAGAAAAGATTAGCGTGGGAGGGTGCCTAGGTGCCCTACAATCTTTTTGGTCCCTTAAAAAGGGCACTAGAACTTTTCATTTCCGTTAGAATCAGCCCCCTTGCGACATTCTAGGACCACTCGGTCGATACGATGACTCCTGGGAAAAAAACAAAACAAAAAAAACAACAAATAAACACGCACCCGTGATTTGTCTTCTGGCAAAAAATACGAAATTCCACATTTTTGTAGATAGGGGGCTTGGAATTTTTGCTATAGGGTTCTCTGATACGGCGAATGCGATGGTGTGATTTTCGTTAAGATTCTATGATTTCTAAGGGGTGTTTCCCCCTATTTTCCAAAACAAGACAAATTTTCTCAGGCTCGTAACTTTTGATGACAAAGACTAAATTTGATGAAACTTATATATTTAACATCAGCATAAAAATCTAATTCTTTTGATGTATATTTTAGCATCAAAATTCCGTTTTTTAGAGTTTAGTTTACTATTGAGCCGGGTCGCTCCTTACTACAGTTTGATGTTACAGTGTGTACTACTACAGAGTGATGACCACGAACTGTTTGATGTTGATCCTTACTTTCAGTCAAAGAAACTTTTTTTAAAAAATTTAGTTTCTGATCGTTTTGATACAATGCCAGAAAATACAGCTCCCCCTTCATGGGAAGTTCCTTCACAAAGAGTTCTTTCCACTTAAAATACCTCCCCCCTTCAGGGAAATTCCCCCAGACAATCCCATTCCAGTGGAAAATTCCACTCGGAAAATTTCAGGGGAAAATTCTTTCGTAGGGCATTTTTATTTGAAAAAGACTTAAGTTTCTGATTGCTTTAAAGTCATACCAGAAATCCTCTAAATCCTCTCCTCTGTGGAAATGTTTTCTCACAAGTAGCCCCAACTCTACTCCTTAGTAGAAAGTTGATACCGCAGAAAGTTCCCAATGGAAAATTTCTCTCGTGGGAGATTCCCGCCCCCTACGGAGAGATACATTTCAGACAATTCCAACCCGGTAAAAAAACTCCCCGTGGATGATTCTCCTTAACATCTGTACATGCAAAATTAAGTTGGCAAAGATAAAGTAAGACAAATAAAAATAACTTCGTATAAGAATTCTTGCAAATTTCTCTAGCGTAAATTTCCCCATCTGGAGATTTCCCTCCCCGTGGAAAATCCTCGTAACAGATAATTCACCCCCCCCCCCAAAAAAAGTATCTGTATACTTCCCAACAATGGTATACGTAAACAATGGATAAAATTTATGACTTACATACCTTTCCCTAGGGACTGTCGGGAGTCATGTAATCCGCAACAGCAGCTATTAGACTTTTCAACTATGCTGAACAAAATAACTATCTCAGAATTTTGAAAATTTATATCGGTCGACATTGAGGAAAAACGGGGATGGGAGAGTGACATATAGCAATCGCAAATTCTGTCGGTCTGTCGGTCCCGGTTTTGCTACTTTAGGCACTTCCAGGTAAGCTAGGACGATGAAATTTGGCAGGCGCATCAGGGACCGGACAAGATTAAATTAGAAATAGTCGTTTTCGATTTGACCACCTGGAGGGGAGTGGGGGGTCCGTTAATTCGGAAAAAATAGAAAAATAGAAGTATCAGATCTTAATGAAATTTGAATTTTGGAAGGATCCGCTCTCTTTGGGGTAGTTGGGGGAGATGAGGGTTAATTCTGAAAAAATAAAAAAAGAGGTATTTTTAACTTACGATTGGGTAATAGGATCTCAATGAAATTTGATATTTAGGAGGATATCGTGTCTCAGAGCTCTTATTTTAAATCCCAACCGAATCTGGTGACATTGGGAGGGGGAAACCTAAAATCTTGGACAACAATTAAAGTGGAGGGATCGAGATGAAACTTGGTGGGAAAAATAAGCACAAGTCCTAGATACAAGACTGACATGACCGGAACGGATCTGCTCTCTTTGGGGTAGTTGGGGGAGGGGTTAATTCTGAAAAATTAGAAAAATGAGGTATTTTTAACTTACGAACGGGTGATCGGATCTCAATGAAATTTGATATTTAGAAGGATATCGTGTCTAAAAGCTCTTATTTTAAATCCTGACCAGATCTGGTGACATTGGGGGGAGCTTGGGGGGAACCTAAAATCTTGGAAAACGCTTAGAGTGTAGGGATCGGGATGAAACTTGGTGGGAAAAATAAGCAGAAGTCAGAGATACATGATTTACATAATTGAAACGGATCCGCTCTATTGGGGGGGGGGGGGTAATTCTGAAAAATTAGGAAAAATGACGTATTTTTAACTTACGAAGGAGTGATCGGATCTTCATGAAACTTCTTATTTAGAAGGACCTCGTAACTCCAATCTCTTATTTTAAATCTCAACCGGATCCAGAGTCACTGGGGGGGGGGGGCAGTTGGGGGGACCAGAAATCTTAGAAAAAACTTAAAGCGGAGAGATCAGGATGAAACTGGATGGGAAGAATAAAAACTGTCTAAGATACGTGACTGACATAACCGGACCGGATCTGCTCTCTTTGGTGGAGTAGGGGGGGGGGGGGGTGTTAATTTTGAAAATTGAGGTATTTGTAACTTACGAAAGGGTGACCAGATCTTAATGAAATTTGATATTTAGAAGGATATTGTGCTTTAAAGTACTAATATTAAATTCCGACCAATCCTGTGACATTGGGGGGAGTTGGAGGGGGAACCGGAATTCTTAGTTAACGTGAAAATTGGAGTATTTTTATCATATGAATAGGTGATCAGATCTTAACGAAATTTGATATTTAGAAAGAATTCATGTCTCAGAGCTCTTATTTCAAATCCCGACCAGATTTTTTTGACATTGGGGGGAGTTGGAGGGGGGGAAATCTTGGAAAAACACTTGGAGTGGATGAATCGGGATGAAGCCTTGGTGGATAGAATAAGCAAATGTCCTTGATACGTGATTGACGGAACCGTACTGGATTCGCTCTCTTTGGGGGAGTTGGGGGCAGGGGCTCAGTGATTTGCGAGTCAGGTGCTTCTGGACGTGCTAGGACGATGAAAAGTGGTAGGCGTTTCGGGGATCTGCACAAATTGACTTGATAAAGTCGTTTTCTCAGATTCGACTATCTGGGGGGCTAAAGGGAGAGGAACAAGAGCTCAGAGCTCATATGGCACTTGTGACGAGGCGAGAAGAGCCAAGAGATCATATGGTATGAGCTGTAACAAAATTCTATGAATCAATAGATTGATTTAAAAAGGAAAATAAGAGGCTTAATGCCGGTCAAGATTTAAAATAAGAGCTCTGAGTCACAAAGTCCTACTAAATATCAAAATTTATTAAGATCCGATCACCCACTCGTAAGTTATAAATACCTAATTTTTTCTAATTTTTCCTCTCCCTTTTGCCCCCCAGATGGTCGAATCTGGGAAAATGACTTTATCAAGTCAAATTGTGCAGCTCCCTGACATGCCTACCAGTTTTCATCGCCCTAGCACGTCCAGAAGCACCGAACTCGCCAAATCACTGAACCCCCTCCCCCCCCAACTCCCCCAAAGAGAGCGAATCCAGTACGATTCTGTCAATCACGTATCAAGGACATTTGTTTATTCTATCCACCAAGCTTCATCCCGATTCCTCCACTCTAAGTGTTTTTCCAAGATTTCCCCTCCAACTCCCCCCAATGTCAAAAGATCTGGTCGGGATGTGAAATAAGAGCTCTGAGACTTGAATTCCTTCTAAAAATCAAATTTCATTACGATCCAATCATCTATTCGTAAGATAAAAATACCCCAATTTTCATGTTTTCCAAGAATTCCGGTTTCCCCCTCCAACTCCCCCGAATGTCACAGGATCTGGTCGGAATTTGAAATTAGAACTTTAAAGCACAAGATCCTTCTAAATATCAAATTTCATTAAGATCTGGTCACCCTTTCGTAAGTTACAAATACCTCAATTTTCAAAATAACCCCCCCCCCCCAATTCCACCAAAGAGAGCAGATCCGGTCCAGTTATGTCAGTCACGTATCTTAGACAGGTTTCTATTCTTCCCATCCAGTTTCATCCTGATCTCACCGCTTTAAGTATTTTCTAAGATTTCCGGTACCCTCAACTACCCCCCCCCCAATTAGGCTTGATCCAGTTGAGATTTAAAATAAGATATCTGAGTTACGAGGTCTTTCTAAATATGAAGTTTCATGAAGATTCCGATCACTCCTTCGTAAGTTAAAATACGTCATTTTTTTCTTATTTTTCAGAATTACCCCCCCCCCCCCCAAAAAAAAATTGAGCGGATCCGTTCCAATTATGTAAATCACGTATACAAGACTTCTGCTTATTTTTCCAACCAAGTTTCATCCCAATCCCTCCAATCTAAGCGTTTTCCATCATTTTAGGTTTCCCGCCCCAGACTTCCCCCAATGTCACCAGATCGGTCAGGATTTTAAAATAAGAGCTTTGAGACACAATACCCTTCTAAATATTAAATTTCATGGAGATCCAATCACCCGTTCGTAAGTTAAAAATACCCCATTTTTTCTAATTTTTCAGAATTAACCCCCCCCCAACTACCCCAAAGAGAGCGGATCCGTTCTGGTAATAAAACAAGAGCTCTAAGACACGATATCCTTCTAAACATCAAATTTCATTGAGATCCGATCACCCGTTCGTAAGTTGAAAATACCTCATTTTTTCTAATTTTTAAGAATTACTCCCCCCCAACTACCCCAAAGAAAGCGAATCAGTTCCGATTATGTCAATCATGTATCTGGAACTTTCGCTTATTTTCCCCTTCAAGTTTCATCCCGATCCCTCCACTCTAAGTGTTTTCCAAGATTTTAGGTTTCCCCCTCCAACTCCCCCCAATGTTATCAGATCCGGTCGGGATTTAAAATAAGAGCTCTGAGACACAATATCATTCCAAACATCAAATTTCATTAAGATCCAATCACCCGCTCATAAGTTAAAAATACTTCATTTTTTCTATTTTTTTCGAATTAGCCGGGTTCCCCCCCCCAGATGTTCAAATCGGGAAAACGACTATTTCTAATTTAATCTGGTCCGGTCCCTGATACGCTTGCCAAATTTCATCGTCCTAGCTTACCTGGAAGTACCTAAAGTAGCAAAACCGGGACTTTAGGTTCCCCCCCTCCAACTCCCCCCAATGTCATCAGATCCGGTCGGGATTTAAAATAAGAGCTCTGAGACACAATATCATTCCAAATATCAAATTTCATTAAGATCCAATCACCCACTCATAAGTTAAAAATACTTCATTTTTTTTCTATTTTTTGCGAATTAACCGGCCCCCTACTCCCCCCCCCAGATGGTCAAATCGGGAAAACGACTATTTCTAATTTAATCTGGTCCGGTCCCTGATACGCTTGCCAAATTTCATCGTCCTAGCTTACCTGGAAGTGCCTAAAGTAGCAAAACCGGGACCGACTGAATTGGCGATTGCTATATGTCACTTGGTTAATACCAAGTGCCATAAAAAATTAGGTATTTATTACTTACGAGTGGGTGATCGGATCTTAATGAATTTTGATATTTAGAAGGAAGGACATCGTGACTCAGAGTTCTTATTTTAAATCCTGACCGGCATTAAGCCTCTGATTTTCCTTTTAAATCCATCTATTGACTCTTAGAATTGTGTTAGAGCTCATACCATATGAGCTCTTGGCTCTTAGCTCTTCTTGCCCGGTCACAAGTGCCATATGAGCTCTTAGCTCTTGTTTGTCAATTAAAAGGGCAATAGAACTTTTAATTTCCTTTTGAATGAACCCTTTCCCGGTAATCTATGATAATTATTTCCATGCGATCACCCTTGGGGACAAAAAAAAACAATATAAAAATAAATAAAATAACAAAAAAATCCGTGATCATTCTTCTCGTAAAAAAAAAAGAAAATTCCACTACTTTGCACTTGGGAGCTGGAAAAAAAAGTCTGGAAAAAAGTCCTAAACTTTAATTCGATGCAGGCTCTAGTCTAGGAATACGCAATAATAAGAACGAATTCAAAAAAAAATCGAGGGGTATGGGGAAGAAACCAATAAGACTTAAAAATTTCTGCAAAAAAAAAAAAGGTTCTAAAAGATGAATTAATTTTTAAAACTTTTCCACAAAAAGGCTTATCAAAGAAAAGTAAAGAGCTACATTTAACCAAAATAAGTAGAAATAAAGTTAAATTAAAAAAAAATAACCATTAATAAATAAATGAAACTTAAACAGAAAAGGTGGGGTAAAGTATAGCGGGTCAACATGCAAAATGTGTTGTGTACAATTATTCTGCATATTGTGAAATAAGAATCATTTTCTGACTTCAAACTGTCCAAAACACTTAACCCCTCCCCCCCTTATGTGCAATTATATAGACCAAATTACATAAAATAGCGACGAAGACCACACTGCCTTTCCATAGCAAACAAATACAAAGTAGAAACAATAGGGAAAATCTTTTCAAGACAGTGGAAATCAGCACAATACGAGAACAAGAGAGAAAATATGTATATATAAATAAACTTACATTAAATTGTGAGAATTAAAACTAAATAATGGTATTTAAAAACTTTTTTAAAAACAGCCTTAGCATCCTTAATTCAACGAAGTTCAACCAGGACTTCTATATCTGCCGCATAAAGAGACTACTATATCTGCCACAGGAACCTGTTTCAGTAGAAAAGAGAATTTTGGACCTTTTTCCAGTGTTTCGATTTCCTGGGGTTCCAATGTTTTAGAAGAGAGGTTAACAATAGCAGGTCCAGGAGTGAATCTTGGAGAATAAATACGGTTTCTCATCGAAGATTCATTTCGCAAGCCTTCCAATTTTTTATAGAGGCGTCCCTTGGACAAGTGAAAATCGTGGCTAAACAAAGTCTTTTCTAATCTAACAACTTGAGCAAAATCAACAGTGGACAGGTTTTCCAGCAAAAAAGTTTCCAACGATTTTCTCTCTGAAGAAATTATATGTCGTTTCTGTTTTTTGTCCCTAATAATATGGACTAAGGTTTTCAACTGTAGTGTATGGGCGAATTGCGCTTCTTTCCGGGTATTTAAATGTAATTTATATCTTAAAGACTTGGGAATAGGGTTTTCATTTCTACAGGATTCTAAAAATTTTTGCTGATTGATAATATTAGCATGTTTTTTACCTAGTCCTGGTTGAACTTCGTTGAAGTAAGAACATTATTTAGTTTTAATTCTCACAATTTAATGTAAGTTTATTTATATATACATATTTTCTCTCTTGTTCTCGTATTGTGCTGAAGACGGCCTTTGGACATAGGGCCGAAAGATTCACAGAACTGATTTCCACTGTCTTGAAAAGATTTTCCCTATTGTTTTTACTTTGTATTTGTTTACCAAATTACATATTTCCCATCTATTTTGTCACTTATCTTTGTCTTCTCTCATGCTGAGCTGAAAGAAACTAACAAAGAAACCGGTTTGTTCTCGAGTTTTACACAGCGTAAACTTGACTGTGTGGCGCGTAATATACAAGTATCAAAATTTCTTCCCTCTACGAAAAAAAAAAACAAAGTTCAAATAAAATTCCCACATTTGAAAAGCCTTATTTTCCGGGGGGGGGGGGGGGGATTTCAACGGGGAGTTATTTCCGGGGTATTTTCCAGGGGGGAGGTAAATGAACCTGAAGCAAGATGGGGATGGTGCTCTTGTTGCCCAATCTTACCAAGATTTAAAAGCTGGGAACTGAGTAGAATGGTGAAAGATAGATTGCTATCCTACCCGGTGAGCAGCTGAACAACAGGCAGTTCATATTTGATAGAGCTAGTCTAATAGAAGAGGGAGGTAGTGAAGATGTAAGAAGGCTGTTTTTAATTATACTATGGAGTTAAAAACAAGAATGAATGAAAAAAAGAAATAAATTATGAATAAAGGGAAGCAAGTATATATCCATTCTTAGTAAGCTGTGAAAGCTGGGAGCTGAATATGATGGTGAAAGATAAATTACTAGCATCGACTGATGACAAAATGTGCGGGCAGGATCAAAGGAAGGCAGAGCTGAATACACCCAATGAAAATTTACCTAATATCCATGGGATTATATCCAAAAAGTAACATGTAACTCTTTTTGTGTTAATTAGTCAAAGGCTGAATTGAGACTTAAATTGGGATTGAGTTATACGCGCCTGTATGGACTAACCCAGATTACCACTTTCTAGAATACAAAATTAAAGAAGCAATGTTGTAGGCCCAAGAGCTGGATAACTGGCTATAAGTTGATGAAGGATACAAACTAACCTTAATATATGAACAAAACTGTCTGAATCTTGAAGTTTAGATAGGCCTGTGTCAAGACATATAAGCGGGAGTAGACACGCGTATGAACACTCCTTAAAAGGCAGTATTTTGTTGCTCATGGAATGGTTTCGTGTTACTACTTTTTTACATTTTTTATTCACACTTTCCATATTTTCTTTCTTAGTGCTTATAAAAAGTTTTTAAATTTGTATTATTTACAGAACATTCTAAACAAGCAAAAGATTTTTGACAGCAGTAAAGTGGTTCTTAAAAATGAAGAATAAAAGACTTTCACATACCTCAAGCAACTGTTTCATATTATTGTCAAGAAAAAGCATAGTATCAACAATTTCTTTAATACTTTGGGTTCGGTTTGCTCGTTGGGATGTCACAACTTCTATCAGTTCTCTACAAAGAAAAACAAGGTGTGATTATAACAGAACACTAAAAAAAAGTATAATATTATATTAATATTTAAAAATAAAATATTATTAAAGTGCCGAAACCCTATAGACAAGTGTGTATTCTCCTGATGAGCCCTTGTGTTGGGTTGTTGCCTCTGAATTATTTGTCTTTACTGTTTTTATTGTTTGGTAAATGACGACTTATACTTATTGACGACACGACTGCCTGTCCATGGATTATTCTTTATGGTTGATTGTGTATGTGTGTATTCTTAATAACTTTTGATTCAGCGTTCAATGATTTAACATCTAACTACAATTCCCTGTCTGCATTCATTTCAGTGAGGTCATAATTTATCCCAAGCGAGTTCTTGACCTAAGTTTTTCTTTAACTGTGTCATTGACTTGTTTACTCTGTCATATGCCAGGCTGTATCGAGCCATTTGCCTGTTCCTCTTTAAAGTATGCAGCAAAATTTCTCCTGATTCACCTGTTTTGAACTTGACGCATGCGCTGAGAATGACATAGTTATATAATATGCAGCAAACGTTTTTTTATATTTCTTGTGTATGTGATCCAAAGGGAGCTGTTTATATCTATGTACCCTGTTTGAGTTTTGTCTGAAGCATACCGGCCAAAATCCTTAGTTAACCATCCCAATATTACTGATCTTCTCCAAAACTGTGACTCAGATGGATTGCAAGTTCCTGTTTTTATGATTTGCATCCTTACTGAAGCTATTGTCATGCCATGGATCTTAATCTGATGATCATTATCTCGCGATCAGAAAAGGTGATGTTGTTTTGATTAATTTTTACAAAACGCATAATAGGAGCAATATGCTTTCTTTTACTGCATTTACTAAGACTTTTGTCTTGCTGGAAAGCTTGATCACTAGGATTTGTAAAAAATAGATCTGATTTGTTACTAATTGGTGATTTTAATGGCAACATAAATACAACAAAATCACATTCCAAAACCATCTCAAATAGCTTGCTGTTTTGACTTTGGATCATAAACAAAGACCAGCCTTATATATATGCCCTCAGGGGAAACAATCAGCAACTTAATTATCAAGACTAAGCCTCATATTGAACCCCTTAATGATAACAGCACCAGCGCACCCAAAGACACAATTTATGAAAGCGAATAATAGCCTGAAGTTTGGTTTTTGGAATATAATCTTACAATAAAAGAAGAGGGATTACCACCTAGACTTATCAACATTGTCAGAAGTGTGGTGGACTGGTTTGGGAACTTGATTCTGACCATGCCATCATATACACAGTGACCACCAAATAACCAAGAAGCCGAAATTTCCATGATCATGCCAAAGCAGATCCACAAGTCACCCCAAAAATGGACTCCTGTACCCCCCAGAATATTAACTATAAAGTTTTTGAGAACATATACTAAATTGCCAGTTGTTGTTTGCTACGTCCCAACAAATGAAACCACTGGTGAAGAAAAAGTTTTACTGATCACTTCAAGCTGTAATCAAAGATATAGGCAAGTCATGACCTTGTGTTTTTGCTTGGAGACTTTAACACTAAAGTAGGAAACGACTAATCTTCCAGCCCACAAGTTCATGGCCAATATGGTCTAGGTGCAAGAAACAAAACCGGGATTGCTTCTGATTGATTTTGCCCTAAGGAATGACCTTATAGTTGGGGAATCTCTTTTTTCCTGAGGAATTTGTCATGGGGGAAGAGAATTTCAATGAAGGGGGACGCAAGATTTTCTAGCATTATATTAAAAAAACAATGAAAAAAATAAATAAAAAAAGTTTTTTTCAACTGAAAATAAGGAGCAGCATTAAAATTAAAAACGAACAGAAATTATTACACGTATGTGGGGTTCACCTCCTCGTAATACCTCATTATTTACGCTAAAGTATTTTTAGTAATTTCAACTATTTATTCTATGGCCTTTGTGATTCAGGGATCATTCTTAAGGAATTGGGACAAAATTTAAGCCTTAGTGTAAAGAGCGAGGTATTGACAAGGGGGTAAACCCCCCTCAGATACGTAATAAAAACATAAAAATATAGAAGTTAGTTATGTAAGTTAATTCGTAAGTTACGTATATTTTTTATTAATGAAAACGATTGTAAAAATTAAAAGTTCTAGTTGCCTTCTTAAGTAATAAAAAAATTGGAGGGAAACTAGGCTTCCTCCCCTGCTCCTTTTTTCTCAAAGTGAACTGATTAAAACTATGAGAAAGATATTTAGCCAAAAAATTAATATGCAAATTTCGTTTTAATTATTTATGTGCTGAGACCTAAGATCAAAACAGGCATTAATTCAAAAACGTTCAGAAATTAAATAAAAAAAAGTTTGTTTTAACTGAAAGTAAGGAGCAACATTAAAACTCAAAAAGAACAGAAATTACTCCATATATGAAAGGGCTGTTCCCTCCTCGACGCCCCATTCTTTACGCTTTCAAACTTTAACTCTTTCGATTAATTCTACATTTTAAAACAGTAAAAACTTAAGCGTAAAGAGCGGGGCGTTGAGGAGGAAACGACCCCTTTCATATACGGAGTAATTTCTGTTCGTTTTAAGTTTTAACGTCGCTATTTACATTCAGTTAAAAAAACTTGTTTTTTATTATTTAATTTTAAGGTAAAGGCACTGGTGATTTGACATGGGAATTTTTAAACCATTGTCAAAATTTTCCTTCAAAAAAGGATAGCTCTGTTTCGTCATGACTCAGAACACCATTCTTTCAAGCCGTCGTTATATTTTGACAAAGCGAAAACTTAGACACCTTATCAAATTAAATAAAAAAAAGCTAGTTTTTTTTTAAGCGAAAGTAAGGAGCGACGTTAAAACTTAAAACGAACAGAAATTACTCTGTAGGCTATATGAAAGAGGCTGTTCCCTCCTCAACACCCCGCTCTTTACGCTAAAGTTTGACTCTTTCTCTCAACACTACTTTTAAAACAGTAAAATACTTTAGCGTAAAGAGCGGGCGTTGAGAAGGGAAGAGTCCCTTTCATATACGGAGTAATTTCTGTTCGTTTTAAGTTTTAATGTCGCCCCTTACTTTCAGTTAAAAAAAAAACTAGTTTTTTTTAAATTTAATCTCTGAACGTTTTTGAATTAATGCATGTTTTGATTTTGGCCCTCCCAATATGAATAATTAAAACAAAATTTGCATATTAATTAATTTTTTGGCTAAATGGCTTTCTCATAGTTTTGATCAGATGATTTCGATAAAAAGGAGCAGGAGAGTAGGCCTAGTTACCCTCCAATTTTTTGGGTACTTATAAAGGTAACTAGAACTTTAAATTTTACGAACGTATTTATCAATGAAAATTTATGTAAATTACGAAAATAACTTACAAATCTAACTTCTAAATTCGTATCTCCCTCTTGTCAATACCTTGATCTTTACACTAAAGCTCAATTTTTTTCCCAATTCCTTTAGAATGACCCCTGAATCACAAAGGCCATAGAATAAATAGTTGAAATTAATAAAATTACTTTAGTTTAAAGAGCAAGGTATTAGGAGGAGGTGAAGCCCTCATATGCGTAATAATTTCTGTTCATTTTAAGTTTTAATGCTGCTCCTTACTTCCAGTTGAAGAAACTTTTTCATATTTTTTTTTAATTGTTCTTTAAAAAAATACTAAAATATCCTGTGCCCCCTTCAAGGACATTCTCTTTCCCCATTAAAAATTCCTCCATGGAAATTTCCCCCCACGTAACCCCTCCCCTCAACCCCCCAACCAAAAAATCCCCCTGAAAGTGTCTGTACACTTCCCAATAACCATTACTATGTGTAAACACTGGTCAAAGTTTGTAACTTGCAGCTCCTCCCATGGGAACTGTGGGCGATTAAGTCACCCCCAAAGACATATTTTTTTGGTTTTTTGACTAAACTGAACAAAATAACTATCTCAGAACTTTTATCCAGTGACTTTGAGAAAACAATGAGCATTGGAGGGGGCCTAGATGTCCTCCAATTTTTTGGTCACTTAAATATGGCACTAGAACTTTTAATTTTCGTTAGAATGAGCCCTTACGCGACATTCTAGGACCACTGGCTTGATATGATCACCCATGAAAAAAAATTAACATGCATCTGTGATCTGACTTGTGGCAAAAAGAGTCTGATGGTGGGATTTTTGTTAACATTCTATGACTTGTAGGCTAAGTAGTGTTTCCTCCTATTTTCTAAAATTAAGCAAATTCAGCAAATTCTCAGGCTTGTAACTTTTGATGAGTATGATTAAACTTGATGAAACTTACACATTTAAAATCAGCATTAACATGCAGTTCTTTTGATGTAATTATTAGTATCAAAATTCCGCTTTTTTAGAGTTTTGGTTACTATTGAGCTGGTTCTCTCCTTACTACACTTTGTTACCACAAACTGTTTGATACACCCAGATAAGAAAAGGATATTAAATCCAATCACTTTCCTGTTTTTGACACAAACGAGCTCCCAAAATTTTTTTTTGCTTTGTAATGTTCAAACTGTCATAACTTGGTTCTTTTTTAGCAAAAAAAAGTTGGGATCAGCACCAAAGCATCAAGATATATTTTGTCTTCTCCAAAATGTAGCCATATTGACTTTTTCTTGATAGAATTTAAGAAATTTATAATAAATATTTCTTGTGATATTTGCCTTGACTTATAAGCAGTAAACTGAATCAATTGTGCCACAAACCATCTTCTAGACTACACTGTGGTGGTTTTGTGTGGATGGTGAAGTTCTCCCTTTTGAAAGAGTGCAGACAGTCTGGTATTATAATATCAATTTTCTTCTCTTTTTACTTGTATCAAAGCTTATTCCAATAGACAATGCATAGAACACCCCCCAAAAAAGTCCCCCCCAACCCTACCCAAGTACTACCAAAAACCTTCAACCTCTTGCCGGGCCAAGTCATTCTCAAATCTCACATGATGGGTCATTGAATACTACAATGGTGGAAGTGGGGGCGTATGTCACTATCCAGGACAATAATGACACTGAATTTCAAGAGATCTTATCAAGGAGCTCCAAAAAAAGGAAAAAAAATCTCCCCAATCAAAAATAATTCTGCTCCCCAAGATCCAACTCTTCCCTCACAGAAAATTGGAATATACTTAAAAATCACTGCAGATACCCCCTTTGAGATAAAAAAGATAGCTCTATTAAGAGTTGCCATTTTTGAACTGTTAAAATCAATGTTCTTGTTAAAAATTAACTGTGATATATTTCTACTAATAGCCCTTCAAGATTCTAAATCAGCAGATACACAACAGAAATCTCTTGTTAACATCTCAATAAAATCCGCTCTCAGGACCCCAAACCAAAATAGTAGTGTACAACATCCCTCCAGACATATGTATTCAGGAGCTAAAGGAGGGGCTTTCTGACAGAACTGGTAACCCAATCCCAGTTGCTGATGTAACCTAATTGGGTAAACTGGATGTCAATGGCCAAAAGTTAAGCAAGGCTTTCTTATTCACACCAAGAGAAGAAAATAATAACCTGGGTCAGATATTCCTTTTTGGACAAAGGAAACCCCACAAGCACTACAAGCCAAAACCTATCCAATGCCAAAAATGTCTAAAACTAGGACACAGAAAAAACACATGCAGTGAAATATTATATGTATGCAATAATTGTAAAAGCTCCCACCCCACTGGAATGACAAATGGTAAAAATGATCAGCCAAAATGTATCAACTGCAAAGGTCCCCGTGATTCTTCCAACAAAACTTTATGCCCTGTATATGAAAAACAAGCACTAACACTCCAAATAGCAACAGAAATATCCAAACCTTACCTATTTGCAGCAATGGAAGCAAATGCAGCTCAATCCCACCAGACCAAAAACTCTATGAAACCACCCAACACTTTCACCCACAGACCACCCATTCTACCAAAAGCATCAAGCACCCCCCATAAGACTCCTTCCTCAAAACAACCCAGCTCACATTCTTATCTGAGAGAATCACCAACGACAAACCATCTAGCCTCTGCAACTAATGATAGAAGATCATCTTCTATCATTCTATCATCTTCTATCAATGATAGAAGACTGGCCACCCCTCCCAAGTAGAAACAAATCAGAAGCATTATTGAGAATTAATGAAATCATCAACAAACAGCCAGATGAAAATCTAAATAAATTAACACCTAATATGTTCCTCTTTATACTAAACTCTAATGCAGTCCACTCAATGAACCTACAACAGCCACAAAAAGCAAAACTCATAAACAAATTGGCAAAATTGTACCTAACTAGTCACATACATATCTAAGAAAAAAAAATCTTGCTCTACTCCTAGCAAAACTACACACTGATACATAGCAATATGAAAATTAAAACAACAAAGCAGCATATTCCAATACTTCAGTAGAATGTGATTTTTAACCATATTTATGAGGTCATTAACATAAAATAAAAAGTATAAGCCCAATCACAGGTCCTTGAGGAACACCAAACTATTTCAGATGGCTTGGAAATGAGAGAATCAACCAAGATAACTTGACCAGTTAAATATGTTAGAGCACAAGAATAAGTACTCCATCATATTCTAATGTGGGATGGTATTCTTGTCTGTTATTGAAACAAATTCTTTTTATACAACAAGAAAAAGAGCAGCAGGTATCAGCCCTAAGTCAAGAGATGTAAGTATATAATTCAAGATATTCACACATACATGCTCAGTTGAGTCCTTTGCCTAAAAACCAAACTGTGAATCATGAAAAAAAGTTTTGAATTAAGAAAATCAAGAAGTCAAGAAGCCATAGGATTAAAAAAAAAATTAATAAACATTGATAAAAGATATATAGCATGATAGCTAGCAGGGTCATTCTGTGATCTACCTTTAAAAAGCATAACAATATAAGCACACTTTAAAGCACTAGGGAAGATACCATTTTCAAAAGATATACTGACAAGTTTATACAACCCAACTTTCCCCTTGGTTTCAAAACCCTGCCCACTTTACACATTTTAGGTTGCCCCAGGGAGGAGGAGGGTCAACCAGAAATGGATGCACTTCTAGAATTAGTATTTCTAAGAGCCATAGTATGGTGCAGCATAGTTTCAAGTTTAGACAGTTTGTGACAAAACTAAACAATTACCAAGGTAGGTACTTCAAACATCTTCCTATGACATATTTTAGTCTTTAGATCCATCCCTGGAAGTTCTATTTTCCTAACCTAGGCCTAATCACTTTCCAGGATAGTGAAAAGTAGGCTAGCTAGTTTAGAATTTTATCAAGATTTTGCCTACTGATTGAAATTTACAGGTCTAGACAGGTTTTGACAAAACAACATTGAAATTTTCACAAAACAAACATCTATCCTAATTTACAGTTAATAGTTACTTTGTCATTGGTTTTAGTTGGGAAAATGTAAATCCTGTTATTTTTGTGGAATTTAAACTTGTTTCAATTGTTTTTTTTCTAAGCTCTGGAAGTATATTTGCAGGATTTTGAAACCTATAAATTGGCATTGAGCTAATTTGTGAATCTGAAAACAGTTTAAATGTATTTAATTTAAGACAAAGGTCTGTTTTGCAAGGTTTCATTTTCATAACCCAAAGGTTTTGAAGATCATTGCCCTCTAGAGGGAAAAGGAATGGAGGTATGTACTTTGGTAAAATTCTAGTTAATTGACTTCTTGCTATCTCGGAAAGGGTTTAGGTTAGGAAAATGAAACTTTCAGGGATGGGCCTATAGGCTAAAATATGTCCTAGGAAGGTATTTTAAAGTACCCACCTCCACTCCTTCTCCCTATAGAGGGCCCTGGAATTTGCCTACATGACAGGCTTTTTTCTCTGCCTTTAGATCTGAAAATGCAATTCCTGTTATTTGAGTAGAATTTTGAGCCATATTGATGTTTTTTTCAAAATTTAGGGAATGTATTTGCATATCTTTAAAACCTTATAAAATGGAATTGAGCAAAGTTATGAAGCTGAAAACAATTTTGTTGTACTTCAATTAAGCAGAAGATCTATTTTGCAAGATTTCACTTTTAAAACACACATATTTTTAAAGGTCGTCAAAGGTCAGGGCCCTCTAAAGGTAGAAGGAGTGGAGGTAGTTGCTTCAAAATACCTTCTCAGGACACACTTTAGTCTGTAGATTCATCCCTGAAAAGTTCATTTTTCCTAACCTAAACCCTTTCTGAGATAGCAAGAAGTCAATTAACTAGAATTTTACAAGTACTTCAAAATAGCCTACCTTTCCAGGACACAATTCAGTCAATGAACCAATCCCTGAAAGTGCCATTTCCCTAATCCAACCCCTTTCCAAATGGCAAAACGTAGCTAAACAAGAATTTCATTCAAATTTTTAAGACTTAGAGATCAGAAGAGGGTTAACATGGAAGCTTGGAATAGGCTACCTTTCCAGAGTAGGCCTAGGCTGTGGATTCATTCATTTTCCTAATCTAACCTCTTTCCAATACAAAAAGGTAGATAAACTACAATTTTATCCTAATATTATCTAGTAATTTACCCGTAAGTTTACATACTAAAAACTTTACTTTACTAGAAGTTCAAAGTCATCAAGACTCCTAACAAGTTGAAATTTTGTTGCCATCTTTTATCTTCTGCTTCTTCTAGCGATTAGAAAGGAATAACTGCATAAATGAGAACTAAAAAATTAAAAAAGCTATTACTTCGCATGATTTTTGTCATTATCATCAAATCGCAGGATTTCGCTTGAAATCGCAGAAGTGCTGAAAGGACTGAAGTTGCCGAAATTTAAACAATCTGGGACGTGGAATATTAATTAGGTAGCCTAGAACTTAGGCTATGTTCTTATTTAGGGATGGATTGGTGCAAACTACCGATGTAAAGGAGGATTAGTTGTGCCTTGCAGCTATTGAAGAATAGAAGCAAGTGAACTTTCTCTCCTTGCCTTCAGACCGAGTAAACAAATCTGATCCTTAATCTATACATAGTAGTCTATGCCCTAGGGATCACAAGATAGTAAAACTCTAGTTTAGCTACTCTTTTGCCGTCTTGAAAAGGCGTTAGGTTAAGAAAACTAAACTTTCAGGGATGGGTCTCCAGAGTGAAGTATGTCCTGGGAAGGTATTTCTTACCTCCACTTTGTCTCTCAAGAGGGCAGTGACTTTTGTTTACCTTATAAATCTTTTTGTGTTATAAAAGTGAAACCTTGTAAAATAGATCTTTTGTTGAAATTAAGGACAAGGAAACTGGGTAAACTTATAGCAAACAGTATTACTGGCTTTTGTATAAACTGAATATACCACTTGATGCCTTTTTTTATATTCTTTACAAATATAATAATTGCTTCTACCAGAAATTCAGATTTAAGCACTTTTTGACCTCTATAAATGACCTAAATATGGGGTATAAAAAAGGCTTAAAACATTGGTCTCAAACTTTATAACATTGGACTCAAACTTACTGTTTCATTATAAATCCATTTTTTAATGTTATATTATCCACAAGCACTGATTTTCCACAATTGAATTGGATAAATAAATTTTATCAATGTTATGGCATTTTCTTCTTCCTTGTTGCCAAAAATTTCAATTAAAGCATGTGTTTTCTGTTGTTTTTTACAATATAATGGGATATTTGAAATTACAAATCCGTAATAGTTTAGAAACAAATTTGGGCTATATATTTGCACATCAGGGGGGGGGGGTAAAGCATAGCATACATTAAATATGTAAACTAGCCATTGCTGTATTTAATATAGTTAAATTTATAGCAAACAGTATAACTGGCATTTGTAATAGCGGCTTTCATATTTTTGACCAAAAACCCATGCTTTTATTAAAAATTCAATGTCAAGGAAGAAGAGAACACCATAACATTGATAAAGTTTATTTATCCAATTTAATTATGGAAAATCACTGCTTGTGGATAATATAACATTAACAAAATGGATTTATAATGAAACAGTAAAATTTGAGTCCAATGTTTTAAAGTCTGAGACCAATGTTTTAAGCCTTTTTTATAACCCATATTTAGGTCCTTTTTAAGAGGTCAAAAAGTGTTTAAATCTGAATTTCCAGTAGAAGCAATTATTATATTTGTAAAGAGCATAAAAAAGACATCAAGTGGTATATTCACTTTATACAAAAGCCAGTAATACTGTTTACTTTAAAATTAACCAGAAACTGTTTCTAGCTTCATAACCTTGCTCAATCCCAGTTTATTAGATTTCAGAAGTGCAAATAAATTTCCTGAATTTACAGTTTGTTTGTTTTTTAGCAAGGAAGATCTAAAACTTCTTGATGAAATATCAGAAATGTTTAAGCATAGTAATGGATTGGCTGAGGGTTTGAATAACTGCATCAGACAAGTCACAGAAAAAAATTAATTAATTTTCAAGCAAAATATTGTTGAATTTTGTGCAGGTACTACTAATCTCAGTAAATATATCACAGTTCATATAATTGACTTACCAATAAAGTGAACACACCACTGGATGCCTTTTATATACTCTTTATGAATATAATAATTGCTTCTATTACAAATTCAAATTTAAGCAATTTTTGAGCTCTTAAAATGACAAATTTTCAATTAAAGTACAAGTTATTGGTTGTATTTTGACAAAATAATACTATGTTTTCTTGGTCATCTTTAATAATATAATACCTTATTTTCTCAGTACCAAAATTGTTTACAGTTAGGTAAGACTATGTTGGGTTAGGTTGAATATAGGAATACAGGAAAATCTGGGGTGAAGTTAGAATTTTCAGGGATATTCTGGGAAAGCTTGTTTTTTTCAAATGATAGGTTGAAAAAATCTGAAGGATTAAATATGTTCAGTTAAAAAAAATAAACTTCTGAAGCAACATAGGCTTACAATGCTGAAATTGTTGAAATTTTAAAAATCTGGGTTAAATTCTAGTTAATTGACTTCTCACTATCTTGGAAAGGGTTTTGGTTAGGAAAATGAAACTTTCAGGGATGGGTCTACAGGCTAAAGTATGTCCCAGGAAGGTATTTTGAAGTACCTAACTCTACTCCTTCTCCCTCTAGAGGGCCCTTACCTTTGATAACCTTTAAAAATATGTGTGTTACAAAAGTGAAACCTTGCAAAATAGATCTTATGCTTAATTAAAGTACAACAAAATCGTTTTCAGCTTCATAGCTTTGCTCAATCCCAATTTATAAGGTTTTAAAGATATGCAAATACATTTCCTAAACTAAAAAAAACAAAAAACACTGATATGGCTCAAAATTCTACTCAAATAACAGGAATTGCATTTTCAGAACTAAAGGCTGAGAAAAAGCAACTAGTAACTAAAAATTCAGGTAAAATGTTGTTATGTCAAAATTTCAATATGTATAGACATGTCATGTAGGCAAATTTCAAGGCCCTCTAGCAGAAGAAGGAGTGGAAGTGGGTACTTCAAAATGCCTTCCCAGGACATACTTTAGCCTGTAGACCCATCCCCAAAAGTTTCATTTTCCTAACCTAAACCCTATCCAAGATAGCAAGAAGTCAATTGACTAGAATTTTACCAAAATCTTGAATGTGGAATATTATTCAGGTAGCCTAGAACTTAATATTGTGTTTTCTCAGTGCCAAAATTATTTATAGTTAGGTTAAACTAGGTTGGGTTTGGTTGAATAGAGGGATTGGGTTAGGTCAAAAAGAGCTTAAATTTAAATTTGTGATGGAAGTGATGATTATATTAGTAAAGAGCATAAAAAAGGCATTGAGTTTTATGTTTACTTCACTGGTAAGTTAATTATATGAACTGTGATACAATTAAATTAATCTCATGTTTGTAGCCAATAGATTTGCTTCATTGTCAATGATTGCCATGATGCCCCATATCTTGTATATGAAATACTCATGCCACCTTATTCACTTATGTTGATCCTATACAAGCATGTCCCTTCTCTAGACTCTAGAAGAATCAGCATAAAATATCTATGCCCACTTTTCCAGAGGTACTTCCTTGCCAAGATAAGTGTTCCAAATTTAGGAGCTATTTCAGTGCAAAGCACATCAAAATCTTGCACCAGGACAGACATGCTGTTTTGCCCTTTAGGTCTGTATAAAGCACCTTATTGTGCATAGGGTTGCTCTTACTCTGTATTTTATAGAAACCATATTTGACCACCCAACTGCAACCAATTACCTTATCTTGTAAATAAAACAAAGTAAGTTGACAAATCCATACCTTGAATTCATGGACTGCTCTCTTGGCCTCTCCAATGATTTCAGAATAGTTTTTTTTTGATTGCAGCTCCCACTTCTTCTTCTTCTTCTAAAGGAAAGTGTCAGAAAACTTGTGAATGATGTTGCTTCTAACTTCAAGGAACTGGACTACATTTGCAGGGATGATTTTTTTTTACCAAACTGGATGCATACCTTTCAAGTGATTATCTCCCTTTAAACCAAACACATCTGGGAATAGCTGTAAGAAATTCAACATTAAAACTCAAAAATGCTCAAGAGTCAAGCAATACCATTGATATCTCTTTACTGTCTTGTCAAAAATACTAGTCCTGATCAAACAGATAAAAGACCATTTTAAGTTTGAAGATGAAATCTTTGATATTATGACTTTGGATAAACCAATACAGTAAATTGGAAGCCAAAATCTCCAAGGCCACTGTTTGCAAGATTTTCTGTTTTAAATGAAAAAGTGTTGCCTCCAGAAGAGACATGTAGAATGGAGGTCACAAGTAATGACTTACAAATACAACGTAGAAACAATAGGGAAAGTTTTTTCAAGACAATGGAAATTATTTATGTAGATATTTCGGCCCTATGTCCAAGGGCCGTCTTCAGCACAATACAATACTATATATATATATAAAAGAACTTACATCAAATTGTGAGAATTAAAACTGAATATAAAAACACTTATTAAAACAATTTTTTTTAAAAATATAGCCCTAGCATCCTTACTTCAGCGAAGTTAAACCAGGACTGGCGAAAAGAATGAAATGAAGAAATATAAACTCATTCAAACTAAAGAGAATAAAATGATTAGATGCAATTTCTTAAAGCTAATCTTGCTTGTTTAGCAGCCTGTCCCAAAGGCCTTTTCGTAGTTGGTTCAGTACTATTATAAATTGGTTTAGTAAAATATTTTGTTAGATCATTTTTAATTAAATTTGAGTATAAAGAATTTAGTGAGTATTCCCCCAAGTCCCTGTTCAAAGAAATATTTTTATTGATTTTGAGATTAATTTCAATTGATTCTCGAACCACCTGTTTTATTCCCAAATCATTACTAATGAGTGAAGAGTTTTCAAAAAGTATCATGTGGGACGGATTATTAAAAATATGCCAACCTAGAGCAGAATCAAAGGAATTGTTGGAACCATTTGAAATTAAGGCCTTGTCTATGTCATTTTTATGCTGATGTAACCTTTTGTCTAGATTCTGATGGGTCCTGCCAACATAGTATTTTCCGCAATCACAGGGTATTTGATAGACCCCTCTTTGGCGAGTAAATGGGGTCTTATCTTTACCCGAATTTAAGAAATTGATGATTTTAAAATTATTAGTAAAAACTACGTACAGATTATTTTTTGTGCAAATATTTTTTAATTTTGTTGTAATCTTTGGGATATACGGAAGATAGACAATATTTGAGGGCTTATCAATAGCCTCACACTGTGAAGTATCTTCTTCGATTTTACAAGAATGTCTTTTTATTCTACGGCTAATTATTTTATTTACAAAAGGAATGGGGTATCCATTACCAAAAAGAATATCTATGATAAAATTTATTTCTGCATTTATATATGAATGGGAGCAAATATTTAGGGCACGATCAATGAGGGAAATTACAACTGCTCTTTTAACTTGTGGGGGGTGATTTGAATTAAAGTGAAGATATCTATTGTTTTTCTATCGAAAAGGCCTTTGAGACAGGCTGCTAAACAAGCAAGATTAGCTTTAAGAAATTGCATCTAATCATTTTATTCTCTTTAGTTTGAATGAGTTTATATTTCTTCATTTCATTCTTTTCGCCAGTCCTGGTTGAACTTCGCTGAAGTAAGGATGCTAGGGCTATATTTTTAAAAAAAATTGTTTTAATAAGTGTTTTTATATTCAGTTTTAATTCTCACAATTTGATGTAAGTTCTTTTATATATATATATAGTATTGTATTGTGCTGAAGACGGCCCTTGGACATAGGGCCGAAATATCTACATAAATAATTTCCATTGTCTTGAAAAAACTTTCCCTATTGTTTCTACGTTGTATTTGTTTGTTATGGAAAGGCAGTGTGGTCTTCGTCGCTATTTTCGTCTAGCTTATGGGGAGCAGTTGACCTATGATATCTTTTATTTTATTAGTCTAGGTAAAAAACATGCTAATATTATCAATCAACAAAAATTTTTAGAATCCTGTAGAAAGGAAAACCTTATTCCAAAGTCTTTAAGATATAAATTACATTTAAATACCCGAAAAGAAGCGCAATTTGCCCATACACTACAGTTAAAAACCCTAGTCCATATTATTAAGGACAAAAAACAGAAACGACATATTATTTCTTCAGAGAGAAAATCGTTGGAAACTTTTTTGCTGGAAAACCTGTCCACCGTTGATTTTGCTCAAGTTGTTAGATTAGAAAGGAATTTGTTTAGCCACGATTTTCGCTTGTCCAAGGAACGCCTCTAAAAAAAATTAGAGGGCTTACGAAATGAATCTTCGATGAGAAACCGTATTTATTCTCCAAGATTCACTCCTGGGCCTGCTATCGTTAACCTCTCTTCTAAAACATTGGAACCCCAGGAAATCGAAACACTAGAAAAAGGTCCAAAATTTTCTTTCCTACCGAAACAGGTTCCTGTGGCAGATATAGTTTCCTCTCTAGAGTCCGCTTTGCATAAACACTATCCTTCTGTCTCTAACCCGGATGAAGTTAGATCTGGTCTAATAAATATCCTCTATAATAGCCAAAAAAAGTTTAAGCCTCCTACTAATTCCACACCAGAAAATCTGCATGACATAAAAATACTATCTAATCTCCGAAAAGATCCTTCTATTATAATAACTAAAGCAGACAAAAGCAATTCACTTGTTGTCATGAATACAACAGACTATGACAACAAAATTTTTTCGCATTTAAATGACACAATTACATATCAAACAATAACTCATGATCCTACTGATCAGTTCACTAATAATATTATAAATGAATTAAAGCAGCTAAAACAAAATGGTAAAATCACCCCACAACTATACAATAAATTTTTTCCCCGTGGTAGTTTCTGTCCTAAACTCTACGGTTTACCAAAAATACATAAACAGGGTATTCCCTTAAGACCTATTGTGGCTTGTACTAAAGCTCCCGCTGCCAATATTGGAAAATGGCTTTGTGCAGCTTTCAAACCTTTATTGTATTCTCAAAATTCCTATATTCATAACTCGGCAGATTTGATTAAAAAACTTAGCAACACAAGTATTTCAGAAAACACAATAGTTAGTAGTTTCGACATTGTTTCCATGTACACAAATATAGATGTAACTATTTCAGAGGAATTATTAAAAAACAAAATAGAAGAAAATTACCACTTGATCGAGACTTCAGCGACAGGAATTGATTGTGAAGTTTTAATGACTCTTGTTAAAATTTGTAATAAGTTTTCTATGTATTTTCAATTTCGCGATTCTTTTTATCAGCAAAAAAATGGATTACCCATGGGGGCACCTTTATCCGGGCTACTAGCAAATATTTACGTCGAGAATCTTGAGAATTGGGCATTGAATTCTTATTTTCTAAAACATGTCTATTGGGGTCGTTATATGGATGACGTAATTTCACTTTGGAATTATGGGGAAGCTGAACTTCGGGGCTTCTTAGATCATCTTAACACTTATGACCGAAATTTGCAGTTCACCCTTGAAGTTGAAATTGAAAATAAACTACCGTTTTTAGATGTATTAATTATTCGTAAAGCTGATGAACTGGATTTTACTATATATCGAAAGCCAACACAAAACAATAGATATCTTCACTTTAATTCAAATCACCCCCCACAAGTTAAAAGAGCAGTTGTAATTTCCCTCATTGATCGTGCCCTAAATATTTGCTCCCATTCATATATAAATGCAGAAATAAATTTTATCAGAGATATTCTTTTTGGTAATGGATACCCCATTCCTTTTGTAAATAAAATAATTAGCCGTAGAATAAAAAGACATTCTTGTAAAATCGAAGAAGATACTTCACAGTGTGAGGCTATTGATAAGCCCTCAAATATTGTCTATCTTCCGTATATCCCAAAGATTACAACAAAATTAAAAAATATTTGCACAAAAAATAATCTGTACGTAGTTTTTACTAATAATTTTAAAATCATCAATTTCTTAAATTCGGGTAAAGATAAGACCCCATTTACTCGCCAAAGAGGGGTCTATCAAATACCCTGTGATTGCGGAAAATACTATGTCGGCAGGACCCATCAGAATCTAGACAAAAGGTTACATCAGCATAAAAATGACATAGACAAGGCCTTAATTTCAAATGGTTCCAACAATTCCTTTGATTCTGCTCTAGGTTGGCATATTTTTAATAATCCGTCCCACATGATACTTTTTGAAAACTCTTCACTCATTAGTAATGATTTGGGAATAAAACAGGTGGTTCGAGAATCAATTGAAATTAATCTCAAAATCAATAAAAATATTTCTTTGAACAGGGACTTGGGGGAATACTCACTAAATTCTTTATACTCAAATTTAATTAAAAATGATCTAACAAAATATTTTACTAAACCAATTTATAATAGTACTGAACCAACTACGAAAAGGCCTTTGAGACAGGCTGCTAAACAAGCAAGATTAGCTTTAAGAAATTGCATCTAATCATTTTATTCTCTTTAGTTTGAATGAGTTTATATTTCTTCATTTCATTCTTTTCGCCAGTCCTGGTTGAACTTCGCTGAAGTAAGGATGCTAGGGCTATATTTTTAAAAAAAATTGTTTTAATAAGTGTTTTTATATTCAGTTTTAATTCTCACAATTTGATGTAAGTTCTTTTATATATATATATATAGTATTGTATTGTGCTGAAGACGGCCCTTGGACATAGGGCCGAAATATCTACATAAATAATTTCCATTGTCTTGAAAAAACTTTCCCTATTGTTTCTATGTTGTATTTGTTTGTTATGGAAAGGCAGTGTGGTCTTCGTCGCTATTTTCGTCTAGCTTATGGGGAGCAGTTGACCTATGATATCTTTTATTTTATTAGTCTAGGTAAAAAACATGCTAATATTATCAATCAACAAAAATTTTTAGAATCCTGTAGAAAGGAAAACCTTATTCCAAAGTCTTTAAGATATAAATTACATTTAAATACCCGAAAAGAAGCGCAATTTGCCCATACACTACAGTTAAAAACCCTAGTCCATATTATTAAGGACAAAAAACAGAAACGACATATTATTTCTTCAGAGAGAAAATCGTTGGAAACTTTTTTGCTGGAAAACCTGTCCACCGTTGATTTTGCTCAAGTTGTTAGATTAGAAAGGAATTTGTTTAGCCACGATTTTCGCTTGTCCAAGGAACGCCTCTATAAAAAATTAGAGGGCTTACGAAATGAATCTTCGATGAGAAACCGTATTTATTCTCCAAGATTCACTCCTGGGCCTGCTATCGTTAACCTCTCTTCTAAAACATTGGAACCCCAGGAAATTGAAACACTAGAAAAAGGTCCAAAATTTTCTTTCCTACCGAAACAGGTTCCTGTGGCAGATATAGTTTCCTCTCTAGAGTCCGCTTTGCATAAACACTATCCTTCTGTCTCTAACCCGGATGAAGTTAGATCTGGTCTAATAAATATCCTCTATAATAGCCAAAAAAAGTTTAAGCCTCCTACTAATTCCACACCGGAAAATCTGCATGACATAAAAATACTATCTAATCTCCGAAAAGATCCTTCTATTATAATAACTAAAGCAGACAAAAGCAATTCACTTGTTGTCATGAATACAACAGACTATGACAACAAAATTTTTTCGCATTTAAATGACACAATTACATATCAAACAATAACTCATGATCCTACTGATCAGTTCACTAATAATATTATAAATGAATTAAAGCAGCTAAAACAAAATGGTAAAATCACCCCACAACTATACAATAAATTTTTTCCCCGTGGTAGTTTCTGTCCTAAACTCTACGGTTTACCAAAAATACATAAACAGGGTATTCCCTTAAGACCTATTGTGGCTTGTACTAAAGCTCCCGCTGCCAATATTGGAAAATGGCTTTGTGCAGCTTTCAAACCTTTATTGTATTCTCAAAATTCCTATATTCATAACTCGGCAGATTTGATTAAAAAACTTAGCAACACAAGTATTTCAGAAAACACAATAGTTAGTAGTTTCGACATTGTTTCCATGTACACAAATATAGATGTAACTATTTCAGAGGAATTATTAAAAAACAAAATAGAAGAAAATTACCACTTGATCGAGACTTCAGCGACAGGAATTGATTGTGAAGTTTTAATGACTCTTGTTAAAATTTGTAATAAGTTTTCTATGTATTTTCAATTTCGCGATTCTTTTTATCAGCAAAAAAATGGATTACCCATGGGGGCACCTTTATCCGGGCTACTAGCAAATATTTACGTCGAGAATCTTGAGAATTGGGCATTGAATTCTTATTTTCTAAAACATGTCTATTGGGGTCGTTATATGGATGACGTAATTTCACTTTGGAATTATGGGGAAGCTGAACTTCGGGGCTTCTTAGATCATCTTAACACTTATGACCGAAATTTGCAGTTCACCCTTGAAGTTGAAATTGAAAATAAACTACCGTTTTTAGATGTATTAATTATTCGTAAAGCTGATGAACTGGATTTTACTATATATCGAAAGCCAACACAAAACAATAGATATCTTCACTTTAATTCAAATCACCCCCCACAAGTTAAAAGAGCAGTTGTAATTTCCCTCATTGATCGTGCCCTAAATATTTGCTCCCATTCATATATAAATGCAGAAATAAATTTTATCAGAGATATTCTTTTTGGTAATGGATACCCCATTCCTTTTGTAAATAAAATAATTAGCCGTAGAATAAAAAGACATTCTTGTAAAATCGAAGAAGATACTTCACAGTGTGAGGCTATTGATAAGCCCTCAAATATTGTCTATCTTCCGTATATCCCAAAGATTACAACAAAATTAAAAAATATTTGCACAAAAAATAATCTGTACGTAGTTTTTACTAATAATTTTAAAATCATCAATTTCTTAAATTCGGGTAAAGATAAGACCCCATTTACTCGCCAAAGAGGGGTCTATCAAATACCCTGTGATTGCGGAAAATACTATGTCGGCAGGACCCATCAGAATCTAGACAAAAGGTTACATCAGCATAAAAATGACATAGACAAGGCCTTAATTTCAAATGGTTCCAACAATTCCTTTGATTCTGCTCTAGGTTGGCATATTTTTAATAATCCGTCCCACATGATACTTTTTGAAAACTCTTCACTCATTAGTAATGATTTGGGAATAAAACAGGTGGTTCGAGAATCAATTGAAATTAATCTCAAAATCAATAAAAATATTTCTTTGAACAGGGACTTGGGGGAATACTCACTAAATTCTTTATACTCAAATTTAATTAAAAATGATCTAACAAAATATTTTACTAAACCAATTTATAATAGTACTGAACCAACTACGAAAAGGCCTTTGAGACAGGCTGCTAAACAAGCAAGATTAGCTTTAAGAAATTGCATCTAATCATTTTATTCTCTTTAGTTTGAATGAGTTTATATTTCTTCATTTCATTCTTTTCGCCAGTCCTGGTTGAACTTCGCTGAAGTAAGGATGCTAGGGCTATATTTTTAAAAAAAATTGTTTTAATAAGTGTTTTTATATTCAGTTTTAATTCTCACAATTTGATGTAAGTTCTTTTATATATATATATAGTATTGTATTGTGCTGAAGACGGCCCTTGGACATAGGGCCGAAATATCTACATAAATAATTTCCATTGTCTTGAAAAAACTTTCCCTATTGTTTCTACGTTGTATTTGTTTGTTATGGAAAGGCAGTGTGGTCTTCGTCGCTATTTTCGTCTAGCTTATGGGGAGCAGTTGACCTATGATATCTTTTATTTTATTAGTCTAGGTAAAAAACATGCTAATATTATCAATCAACAAAAATTTTTAGAATCCTGTAGAAAGAAAAACCTTATTCCAAAGTCTTTAAGATATAAATTACATTTAAATACCCGAAAAGAAGCGCAATTTGCCCATACACTACAGTTAAAAACCCTAGTCCATATTATTAAGGACAAAAAACAGAAACGACATATTATTTCTTCAGAGAGAAAATCGTTGGAAACTTTTTTGCTGGAAAACCTGTCCACCGTTGATTTTGCTCAAGTTGTTAGATTAGAAAGGAATTTGTTTAGCCACGATTTTCGCTTGTCCAAGGAACGCCTCTATAAAAAATTAGAGGGCTTACGAAATGAATCTTCGATGAGAAACCGTATTTATTCTCCAAGATTCACTCCTGGGCCTGCTATCGTTAACCTCTCTTCTAAAACATTGGAACCCCAGGAAATTGAAACACTAGAAAAAGGTCCAAAATTTTCTTTCCTACCGAAACAGGTTCCTGTGGCAGATATAGTTTCCTCTCTAGAGTCCGCTTTGCATAAACACTATCCTTCTGTCTCTAACCCGGATGAAGTTAGATCTGGTCTAATAAATATCCTCTATAATAGCCAAAAAAAGTTTAAGCCTCCTACTAATTCCACACCGGAAAATCTGCATGACATAAAAATACTATCTAATCTCCGAAAAGATCCTTCTATTATAATAACTAAAGCAGACAAAAGCAATTCACTTGTTGTCATGAATACAACAGACTATGACAACAAAATTTTTTCGCATTTAAATGACACAATTACATATCAAACAATAACTCATGATCCTACTGATCAGTTCACTAATAATATTATAAATGAATTAAAGCAGCTAAAACAAAATGGTAAAATCACCCCACAACTATACAATAAATTTTTTCCCCGTGGTAGTTTCTGTCCTAAACTCTACGGTTTACCAAAAATACATAAACAGGGTATTCCCTTAAGACCTATTGTGGCTTGTACTAAAGCTCCCGCTGCCAATATTGGAAAATGGCTTTGTGCAGCTTTCAAACCTTTATTGTATTCTCAAAATTCCTATATTCATAACTCGGCAGATTTGATTAAAAAACTTAGCAACACAAGTATTTCAGAAAACACAATAGTTAGTAGTTTCGACATTGTTTCCATGTACACAAATATAGATGTAACTATTTCAGAGGAATTATTAAAAAACAAAATAGAAGAAAATTACCACTTGATCGAGACTTCAGCGACAGGAATTGATTGTGAAGTTTTAATGACTCTTGTTAAAATTTGTAATAAGTTTTCTATGTATTTTCAATTTCGCGATTCTTTTTATCAGCAAAAAAATGGATTACCCATGGGGGCACCTTTATCCGGGCTACTAGCAAATATTTACGTCGAGAATCTTGAGAATTGGGCATTGAATTCTTATTTTCTAAAACATGTCTATTGGGGTCGTTATATGGATGACGTAATTTCACTTTGGAATTATGGGGAAGCTGAACTTCGGGGCTTCTTAGATCATCTTAACACTTATGACCGAAATTTGCAGTTCACCCTTGAAGTTGAAATTGAAAATAAACTACCGTTTTTAGATGTATTAATTATTCGTAAAGCTGATGAACTGGATTTTACTATATATCGAAAGCCAACACAAAACAATAGATATCTTCACTTTAATTCAAATCACCCCCCACAAGTTAAAAGAGCAGTTGTAATTTCCCTCATTGATCGTGCCCTAAATATTTGCTCCCATTCATATATAAATGCAGAAATAAATTTTATCAGAGATATTCTTTTTGGTAATGGATACCCCATTCCTTTTGTAAATAAAATAATTAGCCGTAGAATAAAAAGACATTCTTGTAAAATCGAAGAAGATACTTCACAGTGTGAGGCTATTGATAAGCCCTCAAATATTGTCTATCTTCCGTATATCCCAAAGATTACAACAAAATTAAAAAATATTTGCACAAAAAATAATCTGTACGTAGTTTTTACTAATAATTTTAAAATCATCAATTTCTTAAATTCGGGTAAAGATAAGACCCCATTTACTCGCCAAAGAGGGGTCTATCAAATACCCTGTGATTGCGGAAAATACTATGTCGGCAGGACCCATCAGAATCTAGACAAAAGGTTACATCAGCATAAAAATGACATAGACAAGGCCTTAATTTCAAATGGTTCCAACAATTCCTTTGATTCTGCTCTAGGTTGGCATATTTTTAATAATCCGTCCCACATGATACTTTTTGAAAACTCTTCACTCATTAGTAATGATTTGGGAATAAAACAGGTGGTTCGAGAATCAATTGAAATTAATCTCAAAATCAATAAAAATATTTCTTTGAACAGGGACTTGGGGGAATACT
Source organism: Artemia franciscana (assembly GCF_032884065.1). Classification (NCBI taxonomy): domain Eukaryota; kingdom Metazoa; phylum Arthropoda; class Branchiopoda; order Anostraca; family Artemiidae; genus Artemia; species Artemia franciscana. The sequence goes on along the minus strand of NC_088878.1, from coordinate 33,507,536 downwards.
CACTAAATTCTTTATACTCAAATTTAATTAAAAATGATCTAACAAAATATTTTACTAAACCAATTTATAATAGTACTGAACCAACTACGAAAAGGCCTTTGAGACAGGCTGCTAAACAAGCAAGATTAGCTTTAAGAAATTGCATCTAATCATTTTATTCTCTTTAGTTTGAATGAGTTTATATTTCTTCATTTCATTCTTTTCGCCAGTCCTGGTTGAACTTCGCTGAAGTAAGGATGCTAGGGCTATATTTTTAAAAAAAATTGTTTTAATAAGTGTTTTTATATTCAGTTTTAATTCTCACAATTTGATGTAAGTTCTTTTATATATATATATAGTATTGTATTGTGCTGAAGACGACCCTTGGACATAGGGCCGAAATATCTACATAAATAATTTCCATTGTCTTGAAAAAACTTTCCCTATTGTTTCTACGTTGTATTTGTTTGTTATGGAAAGGCAGTGTGGTCTTCGTCGCTATTTAAGTAATGACTTATATCACCAAGCTTTAATGGGGAGATGCCCAAGTTCAAGACCTATCAGTTGAGTAGTACTGGATGAAGATACTTGGTCTGAAGATTTGCAATTGCAAAATCAAATACCCAGTACTGTGGAAGTGTATATTGCTGATCTTCTTGTTTTTTGTTTTTTTTTTAGCAATGAACAAGCTGAGCATTTTCTTAGTCTCCTGAAATTAATAAAAAAAAGACATCCAAAATAGTTGTGAGAGTCAACCTTATTTGACTTATTTTGGTCAACTACTGGTTGAAAAATAAAGATAAAACTTCTTCAACTGTCAACATACCAAAAGCTGTGGCTTGCTTCAGTACAAAGGCAAATATTACAAGTAATGAGGTGCTGGGTATGACACTTAATTTAACGTTTTTATGCATTCTGGTTAGTGTAACCAGATTTTCTTGCATAAATATTTGAATTGCCTGCTCACCCCTGCTTTTGAAAATCTTTTTATTTTTAATATAGACCATCATGATCATAATACAAGAAAAGCTGATAACTTAACTCATGAGTTTAGGATTGCTACTGGGGCATCTTTTGTGATTCGCCATTATGGTCCCCATGTTTGGAATATTTTGCCCAAGGGTGTGAAAAATGTGCCTAGTCTTCCGGCTTTCAAGTCACGGGTAAAGAATCGTCAGTAATTTTGATGTAAGGCCCATTCCAGGTTGGCATTCTATTCAAGGCATTTCCCTGATTTACTTGCTGTTAGTTTTTTCTGTTAATTTTTTTTCTGTCTTCTTCTTCTCTTTTTCCCCTTTCTCTTTTTTTCCTTTCTTCCTTCATCAGTTGAGTTTCTTTTGTATTGAGTAGTGTGATACGAATGTGGTTTTAATTAGCTGAGGGTGATTACCTTGCTTGCCCTTACAAGCTTATTGCCTTTCTTGGCAGGCAAATAGTGTTTGTTTTCTTTTCTTAATAAATAAATGTATATCTGTAAATGTATGTCTGGAAAAGATTTTATGTTAATTGTTATCTAAAGTAAAAAGATAACAATTTGATATTGTGCTCTGCTTTTCATATAAGTTCTTTGGAAATCTAGGGTAAAATATCCCTTTTTTCTAGGAAGAAATCAGACCTAACAACAAGGAATTTTAGGGAAAATTGCTGTGAAAACAGGGAGAATTGAAATAGAATAGTAAAAGCACTGCCTAGAAGTCAAACAACATTGGTCACAGTCAGTAATTGGATGGGTGACTGTCTGGGAACACCAGGTGCTGTTTATATTTTTTTTGGCACTTATGGCGCTATACCAAGTGGCATATAGCAATTGCAATTTCTGCTTGTCTGTCTGTCCCAGTTTTGCTAGTTTGGGCACTTGCAGATATGGTAGAATGTCAAAATTTGGCTGGTATATCAGGGACCAGATTAAATTAGAAATATTCGTTTCCCCGATTCTACCATCTGAGGGGGAGTGGGGGGACAGTTAATTGTGAAAAACTAGAAAAAAGAGGTATTTTTAACTTGCATATGGGTGATTGGATATTGATGAAATTTTATATTTAGAAGGTTATTGTGTCTTAGAGATTTTATTTTAAATCCTGTCTGGATCCAGTGATATTGAGGAAATTCGAGGGGGCAACCTGAAATATCGGAAAATGATTAGAGTGGAGAGATCAGGCTTAACTTGGTGGGAAAGGTAATCACAAGTCATAGATACATGATTGACATAACTGTAACAGATGCGCTTCTTTGGGGGAGTTGGGTGGCTTAACTCGGAAAAATTAGAAAAAATAAGGTATTTTTAAATTATGAACAAGTGATTAAATGTTCATGAAATTTGATTTAGAAAGACCTTGTAACTCAGACCTCTTATTTTAAATCCCAACCAGATCCAGTGTCATTGGGGGGAGAAACCAGAAATCTTGGAAAATGCTTAGAGTGGAGAGACCAGGATGAAACTTGTTGGGAAGATTTAGAACAAGTCCTAGATACATGATTGACTTAAAATAGACTGGATCCGCTCTCTGTGGGGAATTTGGTGGGGGTACCTAATTTGGTAATTTGGAAAAATTAGAAAAAATTAGGTATTTTTAACTTACAAAAAGGTGATTGGATCTTAATGAAATTTAATATTTAGAAGGATCACGTGTCTCAGAGCTCTTATTTTAAATCCTGACTGGATCTGGTGACATTGGGGGGGGAGCTGGAGGAGGAAACTAGAAATCTCGGACAATGCTTAGAGTGGAGAGATTGTGATGATGGTTGGTTGGAAGAATAAGCACAAAGCCTAGATACGTGATTGACATAATCAGACTGTACTGGCTCTCTTTGGGGGAGTTGGGGGGGATTTGGAAAAATTGAAAAAATTATATATTTTTAAGTTACAAATGGGATATCAGATCTTAATGAAATTTGACATTTAGAAAGATCTCGTGTCTCAGAGCTCTTATATTAAATCCCGACTGGATCCGGTGACATTGGTGGGAATTGGGAAGAGAAACCAGAAATCTTGGAAAATGCTTAGAGTGTAGAGATCAGGATGAAACTTGGTGGGAAGAATGAGCACATTTCCTAGATACGTTATTGACATAATCAGACCAGATTTTTTCTCTTTGGAGGAGTTGGGGGGAATTTGTAGCTTTGGGCGCTTCAGATAACCTATGACAATGAAAGTTGGTGGGCATATTAGGGACCAGACTAGATTAAATTAGAAATAGTCTCTTCCCCGATTTGACCGTCTGAGGGGGGGGGAATGTGCAAACAAGATAGTTGAGAAGAATTTCATTTGCCTATAAAGCAAATGAGTGTTTTTCTTAAGTATGGCTTGTGGCCGAGGGGTATGATTCTTGGTTAGGGTGCAAGAGGTCTTGGGTTTGGATCCTGGACCATTTCGTTTTTTTCATGAAGGAGATCCAAAACTAGATACATGATCAATATAGCAATCACTGAAAGCTGGTAGGTATATTAGGGACCCAACCAGATTAATTAGAAATAGTCAATTCCCCAATTTCACCATCTGGGGGGCAGTGGAAGAATGGTTAATTTGGAAAAATCAGAAAAAATGAGGTGTTTTTAACTTACAAACAGGTTACCAGATCTTAAAGAAGTTTGATATTTAGAAGGACCTCATGTCTCAGAGATCTTAATTTAAATCCTGACTGGATCCAGTGCCATTAGGGGGTTTTGGAGGGGGAAACTAGAAACCTTGGAAAACACTTAGAGTGGAGAAGTTTTAATGAAACTTAGTGGGAAGAAGCTCTTGGGTCTTCTGACTTTGCCACAAGTGCCATATTTTTATTGTGATTTTTTCCTAAGTAAAATAATACTCTGAAACAAACTTGTTTCCTTATTTTCATACCACCAAGCTGGTTATTTGCTTTTTTTTTTTGTTCATTTCAGGTGCAATAGGCTATCTGGGATCTACTGAATACTAGGGATATTTTGAGATGGAAACATGTTAAAAAAAAAATTCTTACTTCATAATATGCAGAATAATTGCAGTTACCGCATTTTGCTTGCAGCTCTACTATATTTTACCCCCCTCTCCAATCTTAAGAACAGCAAAGAGCATTTAGTTAAGACTTCCAGAACAATGTGCATCTATATTGTCAAACCAGCAGGTAGTTTTTCAGAAGTTGCTAATAGTGTTAACCTGATTTTTTCCGAGGTTTTTGGGGTCCTTTAAAGAAATATAAGATGGGTTTGATTGGATAAAATTGATTTTAATTCTGACATTGAGAAAAAAGGGGAGGTTATCAAGGACAATAAATGGTTGAAGAAAAGTATGATTGCATTGATTATATTAGTACGAGTTTTGTTTTTAAAATGATCTGTTGAAGATTTTAGCTGTAAATTTTCAATTATTTTATGGTCTTGAGAAGGAATATGGAATGTTAATCATGCATCTGTTGATTTGTTTCTTTTTTAAGTTAGACTTAGTTTTCTGTTCATTTTGACTTTCACTTGTTCATTAAGACTCGCTCCACATCATTTGAACTATTATTTGATTTTTTTCTGGTATTGCTTAGTTTAATGTTGGTTTTCAATTTTACTGAAAAAGTTTTTTTTCAAGTGAATTCCTGATGGTTTCGACTTAATTAGATTAACAACACTACACTGGAATAGTTACTCCATTTCAATTACCAATCCAATTATAGAAAAAAGATTGAGAAAGGTAAAATCAAAAGAAAATTATGAGAAGTGTTTGAAAAATACTTTTAGAAACGCATTTTTTCATTCTGCTTTAAAAATGAGCTATACTTTGAACATTCTATGATTTTTGCAAAAGATCAAAATAGATCCTAAAGTTAATTGAGGTGTGAATTGAGTCTGGTGCTCTTGTATAAAAGTTGATGGTGCAGAAGCCATCAACCATTGGGAAAAAGGCTACACAAACACTAGCTTTTAGTAAATAAATCCCTGTGGTATATATTATTTTACTCAATTTTGACTAAACTTGCAGATCTCCAGATTGCTCTCCAGATCACTTAGCCCTTTTTGATGAAGTAGCCTTAGGCTCCACAGTAAACTTTTTACTTTTATCATTTAGGGAGGCAGTTGAAATTAAAATTATATACATAAAGACCTCAATTTGAAACAGGGCACTGTTTATTTTTTTGGAAGTCCAATTTATTACAATTTAATGCAAAGTTGTGTATTTCCTAATTTTTAAAACTAAATCAATTAGTAACATAAATGCAATTTAGGTCAGTGGATAGGGTTTAATAATTTTGGAAATGCAAGTAAGCATGCCAGCACTAAACCCTTAAGGTCCAAAACAGCAGTTCTGGTCTCCATTCCATGACCCTTTAGCCAGGATGTAAAGGTGTAAAGGTGTACACCTTTACATAATCTCCAACTGAAAGCAGCAAAAGTTCTTCAGTCTACCACCCATATTTCTGTTGAACTTCTGAAGATTAAAGATATTCATACATTACACCTCTCTTTCATTGCGTTTCAGTATTTCCGTGGAGACCTTCCATCAAGTTTTTCCGGGCTTTTTGAAATTGTTCGAAATGTCAGTCCTTATGAAACTAGAAACAAGGATGATGTGCTAGTGCCATCCACCCCTGCAGTGCGCTCGGACTTTGGTCTGATAGTTGCTGTCGGACGTGCCTGGAATTCCATTCCTGTTGGGATTCGACGGTCCTGTACCATAGGATCCTTCAAGAAACGGTTGAAGAATTTTTTAATAAAAAAAAAATAAATTAAATTATAATATTGATCAGTTATTTATATTGTTTAGTTATCAAGATTTAATTTATTTATTTAATTATTTAGATTGAATTTATTTATGTAGATTTGGGTGGTGTGAGTGTTGGATCCTCGATGTATATATATTTTTTTATTTTTATTTATTTTTTGTAAGTAGGTCGTGCGGAGACCGGTTGTACTCGGGTGAGGATTGGTGAGTAGACTCTAAATATATTTTAAGTGTGAATGTAATTAATAGTTATTTATGTTTTGTTTTGTTGTTTTTTTTTTCCCCAAATAACGGGCCATTGAGCCCTTTGGGATATTTTTTGTTTATAAATGGATGGATATTGGTAATAAAAGGAACTTGGAACTTGGAAGTGCCCTATACTTGTAGCGTGACCAGACGAGGACGCCTCACCTGGCATCTAGAAGACTACATATGGTTGACTCCCATTTGTCACGATCTTGTGCCAACTCTTCAGCAAACCGGAGCCAGCAGCTCTCCCACTTTCTGCCAAATCTTCGAAATCCGCCATCGGGGTTGAGTTTGTTTTTGACAGTTGCCCACCAATTCTTTAATTGACTGTCAGGTCGCCTGCGCCAATCTGGCAATGGGGCAGCTAGAAGTACTTGCTTTATGATGCCGTTATTGGGTCTTCTAAGCACATAACCAAGCCAACGCAGTCTTCTCTGTTTGACAATCGTGGCGGTTTGATTTTACAGCAGTGGTGGTGCATATCAACATTTGAGATTCTGTCGGATTATCGAATCTTCAGGATTTTTCGTAGACAGCAGCGATCAAAGACTTCCAATTCATGGACATGAAGTGCCTTCAGCGGCCAAGTTTCGACTGCATAAAACAGGACAGATCTAACAGCCGCTTTATATATAGATAATTTTGTCTTCATGCTGATCTCCCGCTGGTTCCTCAAATGGCGGCAGAGTTGTGAGAAGACAGCCTGGGCTTTATTTATTCTGTTCTGTACGTCCAGGTCGCAGCCTCCATGAGGGTTATTACTGAGCCAAGATAAATGATGCTATCAATTTCTTTCCAACTCTTGTCTGTAAAGAACAAGGTGATAATCCAACTGTATATTTAGATCCATGACTTTAGTTTTGGCCGTGTTGATCTTCATACCCAGTAGCTGAGAGAAATGTGCAGTTTTATTTAACATTGCTTGGGCAGTTGCTGGATCAGCAGCAAGAGTGTCGATGTCATCCGTGTTGTCCAGGTCAGACACATTAATCCCCGATCCCATAACAACACCATCAAAACTTGAGAATGTCCTTTTTAGAATCCAATCTATACAGTAGTTAAACAAAACAGGGCACAATGTACACCCCTGTTTCGCACTGCTTTCTACATTGAAGGGCTCAGCTTCTCCGTCCAGCACTCTTACGATCGATCTGCAATGTTCGTAGTAGGCTTTCAACAACTCCAAGAATTCAACTGGCATACCGTCTTCCACATGATTCGCCAAAGGTTTCCGTGGGTTACTGAGTCAAACGCTGCCAAAAAATCAAAGAATATGTTAAATATGGGGAGATTGTAACGTTTGCACTGTTGAAGAATAAGGCGAAGAGTGAAGATCTGGTCACTGCACCCTCTCCCTGTTCATAACCCGTATTGATTTTCACGTTTTCGCTCATTCCTTGCTTCTTTGAACCTTTTAAGCAAAATTATCGCAAATACTTTGGTAGCCATATCTATGAGTGATATCCCTCGGTAGTTACGGCTGTCGTATTTGTCCCCCTTTTTAAATACTGGGATTATCACTGACACCTTCCAATCAAACGGGAAGGTCTTCTTCTCCCATATCAGACTGAAGAGGGTTTCTAGCTGCTGCGCTTTAACGTGTGGTGAGAGGCCTTGTAAACCTCAGGAGGGAGACCATCTTCTCTAAGTGACTTATTGTTTTTTAGCTGTTTTATCACGCTTAGGATCTCTGAAGCTGAAGGTGGTGCCATGTCGGCTTCATATGGTGGTCTTTTAGCTGTTGGTGGCAGCAATGGGGTTGCATCTTGCCCATCTGTATTTGTAATTAATGAGGTTTTTAAAGTGATTCTTCCAATGATCAAGTTTACCTTGCACATCAAGGAACATGCTTCCTTGAGCGTCTTTTAGAGGACCAGCGATAGGTGACTTTTTTCCAGTTACTTCTTTGAGGGTTCTATACAGGATTCTCGTATCATTATTTCTGGCAACTTTTTCCATCTCTATAGCAACCTCATCCCAAAATTGTTGGTGGTCCTGACGCAAGTTGGATTTAACCTGTTTACGTAGCACCTTTTTTATTGCAATTGATGCGTTTGATGCCTGTCGCCTAGCCTCGATTAGCTTTACAGTTTTCTCAGACATAAATTTTCATCGTCATAGCCGATAACTTCAGCAACCATCTTTTCCGTGGTGTTGCGGAATTTTCTCCATTGGTTGGTAGGGTCTTTATCGCAGTCTGTCTGGCTCGCAAACCGGTTCTGTAACTTCAGGCAAAAGTCTTCTTTCACTGTTTGGATTTTCATTTTCTCCACGTCTAATTTCCTTTTTAGGGGGGTTTTCTCTTCCTCGCGCTCAACTTCTAGAATATTTTCGCACCTACAAGCGTATGATCCCTCCCAGGTTTTGACCCCGTGCATGCCCCTCTATAAGCTCGAGAATCAATGACTGAGGAGCGCCAACGCTAACGGATCAATATATGTTCAATTTGGGCAGCTGTGGAGCCATCGTTTGAGCGCCAAGTTAACCTTTGAGAGGGTTTGTGTTGGAACATTGTGTTGGTGATGAAAAGGTTATGAGATCTCGCGAACTGGAGATCTCACTGGAGTCTATCACCGTTGGCCATATGTGAAAGGACCAAAAATATCGCGAACATTGGGGTCTGTTAGGCCAACCCGTGAGTTCCAGTCACCCGCTAGAATTAGGAAGTCTCGTTTAGAGCATTTCGGCATTGTAATTTCCAGATCAGATTAGAATGAGTCTTTATCAGCATTCGTTGCCACTCTCGTTGGTGCGTAGACAGTAATGATAGAAAAGTTGAATAATCTTCCTTAAGTTTTAGTCTGGCTATTCTCGGGTTCACTGGATCCCATGCAAGAAGAGCTTTTTGCGCACGGCGCCCTATCATAAATCTGACTCCATGGTCACCAGATCCATCATGCGCACCAGAGCTGAGAAATAAGTAAGAGTTGTCGGAATCACGGACTGGCATGGTTTCTTCAGACACTCCATTCAATCTTGTCTCTGATAGACAAAGAACATCTGCTTGGTAACAATTCATTTCTATAGCCATCACTAGCCTTGTTGATTCATGCTTCACGGATCTCACATTCCAGCTATAGACTCGGAATTCATACTTCTGTAGATTTATTTCGCAGGGAATAGCTCGCACACTTTTTGATCTCACTGCTATTCCAGAGAGCGAGATCGCGTCACTTGAAACCGGGGACGCCGTAGCAGGCACTATATTTCTGGGACTATTAATTTCTTCATAGATGTTTCATGGGAATTTATTTAACCGACGGGTCCCCTCCCCCGTCGGCCCCTCCTCCTTTTTCAACCGGGCTTGGGACCGGCTATGGGGGAGTTAATTGTACTGGGAGGCTGACAGCCAACAACCCTTTGCTTTTGCAGACCCTTTGTGCTTATCTTCCCTAGATTTCTCCTGGTACTCATTTAGAGCTGGATTGACTCCGCCTGATATTACAGAGTCACGCCACTGACCGCATCCCAAACCAAATAACTGACCGCGCTGGAAATTGAATATGCCCCCCTTGTACAAAGTATTTCCAATCATGCATGCTAACCACTTAGCTAGGACAGCTAATTTTGCCTAAGATATGTAAATTTTGACTGGTCTTTCATTTTTATGGCACATGTTATTAACCAAGTGGCATATAATGATCGCAATTTCTGTTAGTCTGTCGGTTCTGCTTTTGCTAGTTTGGATACTTCCAGATAAGCTAGGTTGAAGAAAGTTGGTAAGCGTATCAGGGACCAGACGAGGTTAAATTAAAAACAGTCTCTTCCCCGATTCGACCATCTGAAGGGGGGGGAGCAAGCAAACAAGATAGTTGAGAAGAATTTTATTTGCCGATAAAACAAATGCTTGCTCTTCTTAAGTATGGCTTTTGGTCTCGGGGTATGATTCTCACTTAGCGTGTGAGAGGTCTCAGGTGCAAATCCTGAACCACCCAAATTTTTACATGAAGAAGATCCAAAACTAAATACGTGATCAACATAGCAATCAATGAAAGTTTACAGACATATCAGGCACCCGACCCGATTAAACCATCAATGTTCGCTTCCCCGATCTGACCATCTGGGGGGGGGGACAGACGGTTAATTCGGAAAAATTAGAAAAAGTGAGGTATTTTTAACTTAGAAACAGGTTATCCGATCTGAATGAAATTTGATATTTAGAAGGACCTCGTGTCTCAAAGCTCTTGTTTTGAATCCTGGCCAGATCCGGTGACATTGGGGGGAGTTGGAGAGAGGAATTGGAAATCTTGGAAAATGCTTAGAGTGGAGAGATCGTAAAGAAACTTGACGCGAAGAAGCTCCTGGCTCTTCTGACCTCGCGATAAGTGCCATATGAGCTCTTGGCTCTTGTTTTTGCTTGATTTTTATTCAATCTTTCTCTGTTTTTGTACTGTGCTTGCTTCAAAAAGTTACTTTGTGCATTTGTATATGCATTTTTTCTTTCCGTTTTTTTTTTGTAATGATGACAAATTGGTAGAGGTTGTTGCTGATATATCAGCTTTGTCTTTTTATTGTCTTTTTTCCACTGGCTCAAAAAATCCTTGTTTCTGTTTATGAATTATATTAGTAGACTTTTTTTCCTTTGTATTCTTCTTTTTTTTAATATCAATGTCATTTTATGGTCAAGCTCCCTACATTAAAAAGTAGCTTTTGAAAATAATTGGATGCATCTAACTAAGTCTAAGTTTTAATTACACTTCTTATTTCAGAGTTGAAAGTAGATCTACTGTTTTGCTATAAGAAGTTCACAAGGAAGGTCAATATGTTATCTTTTGTTAACATTTCTAGTATTTGTGGAGAATCAGGAAAAAATCAAGTTTGTGAGATTCTGGTGCCTCACCCAGTTCATTTGTTTGTTGATGAGCATTATGCAAGTTTTCAAGACTTCAAAAATGATGGCTTATCCTTAATGAATAATTTAAATAATGTTCATCCAAGACCTCTTTTGAAGGCAAAGCCAGTGATTATGTTACAGAAACTACCTAGAAGTGTTATAGATGAAGTGGCAGCTGGTATCTGGCGATGCAATATTTGTGGAAAAATTGAAAACTGTTATTTGATGTTAGACCTCCATGAGAGCACTGGATGTGAGAAATTATCACCAATTGAGTGTGATAAATGTCCTTCAGTAATTAAAGATTATTCTGACTTTGCGTCACATTTTGTCGAACATCAACTTGGACATGCTAGGAAGTGCCCAATCTGTTTACAGGAAAATATTTGTGACCCTAAAGAGCATTTACTTTTGAAGGGACATTTTTCCAAAAATACAACTTGGCTTGAGTCACCTGTTATTTCATCAGTGGCTAGTATACTATCGTTAGATTTAGGACCCAGTCGCCATTCAAATTCTTCACATTATGGCTCGACTTCTAGCGATATAAAAAAAGTATATTCATGCCATCCAAAGAGCTGCAAAAAGACCAACCGGTTGAAAACTTCCAAGAAACGGTTTTTAAACCAGTCAGCAAGTAATAGTAGTGAAGCATACCAACAAAAAATATATAAGAACAAAATTTCAAATAGTGGCAGTTTGCCTCTTCAATCAAGGTATCAGAATGGTGATCGACCATACAAATGCAAAGTATGCAATAAAAAGATATCTAATTTATCAAACTTTACTGTTCACATGAGGTTACACACTGGCGAAAAACCATACGCATGCAAAATATGCAACAAAACATTTGCTGAAAAGCCTGTTTTGACTATTCACATGAGGTTACACACTGGTGAAAAACCATATGAATGTAAAATATGTAACAAAAAATTTTCTCAAAGGCCTCATTTGATTAGTCACATTAGATCTCACAGTGGTGAAAAACCATACCAGTGTAAAATATGCAATAAAAAATTTCCATACAGCAGTAGTTTAAAAGTTCATATGCGGTCGCACAATGGCGAAAAACCATACAAATGTAAAATATGTAGCCAAAGTTTCACTCAAAACAGTCATTTGATTAGACATACAAAGGGACACTCTGGGGAAAAACCATACCAGTGTAGTATATGCAATAAAAGCTTTTCATCCAACCAGTCTTTGACTGCGCACAATAGGATACACAATGGGGAAAAACCATACGAGTGTAAAATATGTAATTCAAAATTTTCATGGAACCACATGACTACTCATATGAGATCACACAATGGCGAAAAACCATACGAATGTAAAATATGCAACAAAAGATTTCCCCGAAATGAATCTTTGACTCTTCACATGAGGGTACACACTGGCGAAAGACCATTTGCATGTAAAATATGCAACAAAAATTTTTCTCAAAGGCCTCATTTGATTAGTCACATTAGGTCTCACAGTGGTGAAAAACCATACCAGTGTAAAATATGCAATAAGAATTTTTCATACAGCGGTGGTTTAACTGTTCATATGCGGTTGCACAATGGTGAAAAACCATACAAATGTAAAATATGTAATCAAAGTTTCACTCAAATAAATCATTTGAATAATCATACAAAGACACACTAGAGAAAAACCATACTGGTGTAATACATGCAATAAAAGCTTTTCCGGCAAATATACTTGAATCGAGCACAAAAGAACACACAATTGTGAAAAACCATACAAGTGTAAAACATGTAATTCAAAATTTTCATGGAACTATTTGACCAAGCTTATGAGATCACGCAATGGCAAAAACCATACTAATGTAAAATCTGCAATTAACAGTTTAATCGAAGGCCTCATTTGACTATCAATAGGCTATGTGATAAGGTATTTAGTCAAAAGCCTTCTTTGATTAGCCATAATAGATCCCATAGTTGTGAATACTGCAATAATGATACTAAAAGAACCATTTCAGGATATTTGGACCAGTAGGGTATAAAAAAATATAGATAATGAAAATTTTCTTTTTGAATTTTCACTTCATGGGTGTTGACAGAATATACAGTGGCACATGAGCTTTAAAAAAAAATTAATTTTTTTTCAAAAAATGGAATTTGAAGAGATATGAAAAATGTCTTATTAACTTTTGTTTCAGAGTATGGTCTTAATCAACTAATCTCTATAAGTGAATTTATCCAATCTAAGTCAACAGTCCAATATTGGCTCCTAAAAAGGTATATTCATAATACAAGCTGGAAGGAGGGAAACAGAGGGCAACATACCCCTCCCCCTGAATTGATTACCTTCCCAACATAAGCAGAAGCAATATATAAGCTGTTGCTCTGACTTTAGATATAAAGAAAACTGTATAGTCTCCAAATGACTAAATTTGTTTGTATGTATGGGAATCCGTACACACAATGTTTTTTTCTGCGCATTTTTTTCAGTTTTTAATGTGACTGTTATATATGCATTTCAGACGTTTTAAATCATAATAAAAAATTTTAATTAGAATTGTTGCTTAGAACTATTGTCGTTTTCAGGTCCTGAGACTGTTTCTTGTTGCTTTTGCCTTCGAAGTTGTGTCAAGTTACCGATAAACAGCAAAAAAGGTCTTTGAAACTTGTCCGACCAATGGTGAATTTTAAAAAATTAAATAAAACACCCCACAAAAGGCGCTTCACTTTTTTAAGACCTTTCATAAGACTTTTTATTTTTTAACGAACGTTTTCTAAGTAAAAAATATACATAACTTACGAATTAACTTACGTAGCGAACTTCTATATTTGTATGTTTTTATTGCGTATATGAGAGGGATCACCCCTCGTCGATACCTCGCTCTATACACTAAAGCTTAAATTTTGTCCCAATTCCTTAAGAATGACCCCTGAATCACAAGGGCCGTGGAATAAATAGTTGAAATTACTAAAAATACTTTAGCGTAAACAGCGAGGTATTACGAGGAGGCAAACCCCTCATATGCGTAATAATTTCTGTTCGTTTTAAGTTTTAATGCTGCTCCTCACTTTCAGTAGAAAAAACTTTTCATATTTATTTTTTCATTGTTTTTTAAATAATGCTAGAAAATCCTGCGCCCCCTCCATGGAAAGATCCTCTCACGTACCCCCCCACCCCCTCCTGCCCAAATCTCCACCCAAACCAAAAAAATTCCCCTGGAAACGTCTGTACACTTTCCAGTAACCATTACTATATGTAAACACAGGTCAAAGTATGTAACTTGCAGCTCCTCCCACGGAGACTGCGGGGGAGTAAGTCGTCCCCAAAGACATAGTTATTAGGTTTTTCGACTATGGTGAATAAAATGGCTATTTCAGAATTTTGATCCGGTGACTTTGGGGAAAAATGAGCGTGGGAGGGGGCCTAGGTGCCCTCCAAATTTTTTTGTCACTTAAAAAGGGCACTAGAATTTTTGGTTTCCGTTAAAATGAGCACTTCCGCGACATTCTAGGACCACTGAGTCGATACGATCACCCCCAGGGAAAAAAACAAATAAACACGCATCCGTGATTTGTCTTCTGGCAAAAAATGCGAAATTCTACAATAACGTCTACAATAAGGTTTTATGATACGCAGAATCTGATGGTGTGATTTTCGTTAAGATCGTATGACTTTTAGGGGTTATTTCCCCCTATTTTGTAAAATGAGGCAAATTTTCTCAGGCTCGTAACTTTTGACGGGTAAGACTAATCTTGATGAAACTTATATACTTAAAATCAGCATTAAAATGCGATTCTTTGATGTGACTATTGGCATCCAAATTCCGTTTTTTAGAGATTTTGTTACTATTGTGCTGGGTCGCTCCTTACTACAGTTCGTTACCACGAACTGTTTGATAGTTTGGAAAAGGATTCGACTTACTGCTTCACGTGTTCCTTGTTCCCGACTGGACCTGGACACAAGATGCGGCTTTTGTTGCTGGAACTAGAAGCTGGCTTAAGATGCGTAGCTCAAACTTGCAAAAAAAAATAAAAATTTATATCTGTTTATCTTGCAAGTATAATTTTATAAATGATGAGGATGACTAATTAACAGTTCCTTATGTAAGCAAAATACACATCACATTTTAATTTTTAGAAACTGGTAAAAATCGTTTCAACACACATTTTTTTTAAAAAGTCAAAATATTTGGGCTTCGCACCTGGAAGCCTATGTGAGCGTAAAAAAATTGAAAACAGCTAGCTTAACAAAAGACGAAAAATAATGGAAAAAAACAAACGTTATAAAAAAATAAACATTAAAAAATAACGAAAGAAAATCTGCATTTAAATAAAGTCAGATCAAGCACCTATACATAAGGTATATGTCGGTATGTTTTTAAATACAATTGTACATATACGTGTTAAATGATCTTCTTTTACGGGACTCTAGAAAGATGAAATATTATTTTTGTTTTAAAATTCTACTTGTGTTCTAGGTAAAATTCATTAAAAATAAACTATTGTGTTTTATTTTTTATTTTAATCAAGAAATTATTGCGTTCAGTCCATGAATCTTTTTGCGTTGCTATACAAGATTTATGACTTTTCTAAAGTTTATTTTACCTTACATTTGAAGTCGAACTTGTATGAGATTGAATCTACAAAAAAAAATTGTCTTCTTTACTATTAAAAGGAAATTTTTTTTAACTATTGTAAATTGAATTTTATAGACATTCAGTTTAAATTCTGTAATTTCATATAGACTTTTTAATAACCTAATACAACTATTTATTATTTCTTCTTCATCAAACATAAAGTAATGGTGTGGATGTTCAAGCAGACGTTCCCCAACTACCGACCTAAAATTTATTTAACATTGTTTTTTTTTTAATTTGACTTTAAGGAACAATATTTTGAGATTTCGTGCTGTGGGGTCAAATTTTCTGAATTTTGTTGGTTTCTCCTAGCATATTTTCTACAAGAGCAAATATTTTTTTTTTAATAACATATTTGACCTAATACTTTAAATTACGTATCCTTTTTCCAGACCCCACTGCCTTTCTAGGGCTAACAAACAAACGTTCAACTGGATATAAGTCCATTTATTTAGACAGTGAAAACAGATATAAAAGTCTAGAGTCATCAGCAGAAATACTAAAGAATGCAAACTAAAACTTATATTTTTATACAAAACTAAATAAATAATTTCTGGACCATTCACGAAAAAGTTATGTAAATGATCCGAAAGTTTGGTCACTTGTTTGCATATGAGTTCAAGTAAATTCAGTCCCTCCCCCTCCCCATTTCGCATACAAGTCCAGTCAACATTGTTTGTCATGAGTCAACCCAGAAATTTCAATTATTCCTAAAGATCTTTGACTATCTAATTTAGTTCTATCCCAGCCTGGATGGATGGAGAATAGAGTATCTATCAACAAGGGAAACTGACATCATTTTATGTACTCCGGAAAAAAACTTAGGCCAGCTGCGCCTCTCACTCAAACTATTAAGTGTTTTGATTATTTCTCCAATTAGCCATGGATTAATGTCAACTTGATTTTCCTTCCATGACAACATTCGCCAAATTTTTTTGAGAGAGTTCACTAATATGGTTTATGAAAAGTCTTAAGATATAACATCTTAAAACTTGGTGAATCACCCTGATGTTAATTTTTGGAGGGAAGTTAGGCCTTCTCCCAAGGCCTTTTTTTGAAATCGTCTGATCAAAGTTGTAAGATAGCCATATAGTTTGACATAGTTTAAAAGCCCAATAACTAAGCCTTTGTATGTAAAATGCCCCTCAAAGTCCTTGGGGAAAGGTTTAATTTATGAAATCGTCCGTTGTTTATGTTCAGTGTTTGTTATTGGAAAGAACGGACACATTTTTCGGTTGAGGGAGTGGTGATTATTCTGCTGGGGGAGGGGGTCATCTGAGAAGTTTCCCAGGTGGGTGAATATTACAGGGGGAAGTCCTATGCGACATTCTTTTTATGTCTGGTTTTCTCTTTGATGACTAAATATTAAGCGTAGAGATGTTAAGTGTAATTGTCCAGGGTAAAACTAAATCAGAATTTAACTGTCTGAAGGATATATCCGTGTTGAGGAAGGGTATTCTGCGGATGTGGAACCAGATTTCCCAACATCATTTAAAAAACAATCAAAAAATAAATGAAAAAAAAAATTACAGCTGAAAGTAAGGAGCAACATTAAATCTTAAGAGTAACAGAAATTATTAAGTATATGCGGAGAGATACCCCTTCCTCTATACCTCACTCTTTACGCTAAAGTTCAAACTATTTCCAATACGAACGACTCTTGCAGCACAGGCTTCGTTTAATTAGATTAACCAAAATAATTTTAGAAACACTAAAAACTTCAGCATGAAGGGTGAGGGGCTGAGGATACATTTTTCGGTTGAGGGAATGGTGATTTTTCTGTTGGGGGGGGGGTCATTGGAGAAGTTTCCCAGGTGGGTGAATATTACAGGGGGAAGTCTTATGCAACATTGTTTTAAGTCTGGTTTTCTCTTTGATGGTTAAATATTAAGCGTAGAGATGCTAAGTGTAATTGCCCAGCGTAAAATTTAATCAAAACTGAATTGTCTGAAGGATATATCCGTGGGGAGGTAGAGTATTCTGCGGAGGTGGATCCAGATTTTGCGACATTATTTAACAAACGATCAAAAATAAATGATCAAAATTTGCAGCTGAAAGTAAGGAGCAATATTAAATCTTAAAACTAACAGAAATTATTAAGTATATGAGGAGGAATACCCCTTCCTCCATACCTCGCTCCTTACGCTAAAGTTCAAATTATTTTCCCAATACCTTTAGAACGACTCTTGCAGCACAAGCTTCGTTTATTTAGACTAACAAAAATAATTTTGAAACACTAAAAAACTTTAGCATGAAGGGCGAGAAGCTGAGGCAAGGGCAACACCCTTATTATACAAATCAATTCCTGTTCGTTTAAATGTTGCTTCTTACTCTCAGTTAAAACTTCTGTTGTTTTTTTTTAAATTGTGATTAAGCATATGCACTGATTCTATTTTTTAACCTGTTTTTATTTGCAAAAAAAGAAACACGTTTTTAATTTTACCAAGCATTTGCGTTTGCAACAAGCACTCATGACAAGGTCAGAGTTTCTACATATCAGAACAACAAAACGAAACGAAGAAAGCGAGAGATATATTTGAAATTCCTTATATGTCTTGCTTTCCCCTTTGCTGAATCAAGTTTAGGCGTAGAGATGTTTAGGGTCATCTTCCAGTGTGAATTTTAACCAAGATTTAATGGTGTAAAAGATATGTCTATGAGGGTGAGGGGTTTTCCGCAGAGGTGGAGCCAGGTTTTCAGGCATTATTTACAAAACAACAAGAAATTAAATAAAAAACAAGTTTTTGAAACTGAGAATAAAAAACAGCATTAAAACTTAAAACAGACAGAAATTATTACGTTTATTAAAGGATCATACGTATATGAGCATATTATTCCCTCAAACGTCAACTAAACAACAATGTTGAAGAAATAAACGATCCAGAGTGTAAAAGATTGAGGGAATTCTTGAGCGTGTTCCAGCTGAGACAAAAAGTAACTAAAAGTTACGGAAAAGTTACTAAAAGTAACTTTTTCCGTTCCAGCTGAGGCTATTTAGCAGCTGGAACGACAGAAAAGTTACTTCAAAGTAACTTTTGCTAAAGATAGTTAACGAGCATCTTTAGTTAAGTAACTGAACATCATTATCATCACTACAATAAACTTTTATGATGGCTAACACACAAAAGTTTGAAGACTATGAGCCTTTATGCAGGGAAGAGAATGGAACTGCAATTGTTCAAAGAACTAGTGATGGTAAGCAATCTTATTTTGACCTTAAACTGATTTTTAATAAAAAATACATTGGTAAAGTTCAAGCATTAATGTGATCTTCTGGGCATATCTAGAGAAGCTTGGTTGAATTGTTTGTTGGGGATGAAGTCTTCAGGTCTTGCTTTAGGAAGCTTCTAATTAAATTCCTGTAATCCTTGGACAGTTGCTAGCCTATACAATGTCAGTGGTAAATTGTTTTGTAGAGATGGCATAGCCTAGAGTGAGTAATAGGTCTAATTGTCCAGAAAAAAATGTATATAGTTCAAAGAAAGCTTAGTTCAATCCGACTTGACACAAAGAAATACTGTGTTACTCTGGAAGCTGATTTAAAACATTCAATGATAATTACTTAAGCTAGCCTTGGCTAGATTGAATCCTGTTATTCATTGAAGTGCTTCAAAAAACTTTGCAGTTTATTGGTAGCCTGTAACAACTTTTTAATATTAATTTATAGATACATTTGAGCCCTCCTAGCAAATTTTCTTGTAGGTTACTCCAGGCTTGAAAACCTAAGCTTAGGAGTTTAAGGCCTGGTGTTGCTGTTATTTTGGTTGGGATAGGGGTCAATGGTGTGACTCTGTAAGTTTAGCCACAGTACACCTAGCTATAATGATTATCCTACCTGGAGAAATTTAGAGGAAAAACTTCAAAAGAATCAAATGTTTTTTGCACTCAAATGAAGAATCAATGTTTTGTAACACTCCCAGCTACAGACATTGAATCAGGATATCACTTGCTGTGCAATGCTGACCATTGGTCAGCATACAATTTTTTTCTTTTTTAAGTAGGCCTAACTTCTTGCTACATTAGAAAATAGGGTCAAAACTAGTAGGCTATACAATTATGCAAAATAATGTGAAACTCAAACCCTCATGTACTGCTATCAAAATAGGAATTGAGAAGAATTCTATACGTCAATGCATAACAAGAAATCTAAGCTATGCATCAATATGGTTGTTAGGTACTTGTGTGTTATTCAGAACACACTCAATAAGTAAAGTTAGGTTCTTGTGTGAAACAAACTATGATGCAATTACATTTAAATTAATATTTATATATAGAGGTGGTTAGGTTAGGTATTTGATATAATGCACCCCCCCCCCCCTTCCCCTAATGTGCAAATAAGGTTTTGGAATTTAGGCTAAGAGATTGGTTAGATAAAGAGGAAATACTGAGTCCAGTACAAGTGGGATTCAGATTGACATTCAGCACTATTGACCATATTTTTACTTAGGAAATATTGAGATGGAAAAATGGTTGGCTATTTGTATCTTTTTAGACCTGAGAAGTGCTTTTGATTCAGTAAATAGGAGGTTGTTAATTGAAAGCCTGTTAGAAATAGGCTTGCTGTCTTGTTTTGTAGCAATAATAGCAGCTATGTATAGGAGGGTGAAGTTTGTTGTAAAGGTGATGGGGAAATTTTCTAGACTAGTTATGTCTCATTTTGGTGTGAAACAAGGATGTACTTTATCCCCAAAGCTTTTCTCCTTGTTTGTTAATGATTTAGACAGTTTTATGAAAAAATAATGGAGCCCCATTTGTATCTTTGGATTGGTTTAGGGTATCATGTATATTATTTGTAGATGATATAGTAGTAGTGGTGGTAATTTCAACTATTTATTCCACAGCCTCTCTGATTCAGGGGTCATTCTTAAAGAATTGGGACAACCACCTTCCCCACCCCTAATTTCTCAAAATTGTCTGATCAAAACTAAGAGAAAAGCTGTTTAGCCAAAAAAAAATTAATATGCAAATTTCATTTTAATAATTTATGTGCCGAGAGCCAAAATCAAAAATGCATTAATTCAAAAATGTTTAGAAATTAAATAAAAAAAACTAGTTTTTTAAACTGAAAGTAAGGAGCAATATTAAAACTTAAAACAAACAGAAATTACTCTGTATATGAAATGGGTTGTCCCCCTCTGCAATTCCTTGCTCTTTATGCTAAAGTTTGATTCTTTGCCACAATTCTACTTTTTAAAACAATTAAAAACTTTAGCGTAAAGAGTGAGGGATTGCAGAGGGGACAACCCATTTCATATACGGAGTAATTTCTGTTCATTTTAAGTTTTAATATTGCTCCTTACTTTCAGTTTAAAAAACTAGTTTTTTTTTTTTTTTATTTAATCTTTGTTTAGGGATTAAGCATAGGGAATCCTGTTTGAGGAGTTAGCTTGGTAAGAGTTTATTCATGGGTGTTTCTGAATTCATAAAGTGTTTGAAAGTTTGTTTGCTTGTTTAAGTTGTTTGCAAGTTTGTTTGCTTTTTTAAGTTGTTTTGAATTAGGTGCTTGTATAAAGTTGCATGTGTTTGCTATGGCCTGCAGGCTTTTTGGCAAATAAATCTTATCTATGACATTTTGCCTTTTTTTTTATCAAATAAATATAATACAGAATTTGTAGAACAGACAGAGAAGTTGAACAAATAGGCAGAACAATAAATGTGTTTTTATTCCCTTCACTGCCTGTGTCAATAGAAAAGCCAGGGATTTACTGTTTTCATTCCCTGGAAATTAGTCTTATACCTGGTTCCAAAAGTGAGATTGAATTTGTCAAAGCTTGGAGGTTTATTCCTCCTGTCTGTTTAAAGAAAACAGATGCATAATTGAAGTTTTGTTCATTTCTATCTTACATTTCATGGGCATCCATGGTATTTCTTCCTTTATTAATCTGTCTTGTTTCTTTTCTGCAGGATTTTTTTTGTCTCATTTTTAGTAAGATACAAATTTTTATTTACAAATTACTTATACTAGAAGCACATTTTCAAGACTTTGACCTAACTTAGGATCCCTTGTTCTAAAGGCATGATTGAATTTCTTGAAGCTAGAAATTTCTTTTGTGGCAAATTCAATGGTAAATATTTAGTTCACCCTTTTTGCAACTTAATAGTGGTAAAATAGGTAAGATTGTAAATTTTTAGTGACTACAATATATTTCACCCATTGCTAATTGCAGTAGAAAGAAAAGTCACTGGTAAGGACCCCCAAAGAATTATTTCAGATTATTTTAAAAAGGCTTTACTACCCATAAAGCTGGCATAACTGGAGAAGGGGCTTCTCAGGAATTAATGACTTTAAAAGCTATACATTATACATAAAAATGCACATTTTTATGCAGAAAGGCAGCAAGTTATTTATTACTAATCAACTACAGCAGGTATATCTATTGCTTTCTTTAACCATCAATAAAGATAAAATGCATGCTGAAAACTGAATGCTCTTTGGAAACTTTCTTTAGACACACTACTTGTGAGATGGATATCAACAAAATTCCAACAGGTTTTGTATTTACTTAAGATTTACAAACAAGCATATTGAATGCTTAATTTTGTCATATCCTAATCTCTAAACAGTAAACTAGATTCATTACATTTCCTAATAGTTTTCCACCAGCTCATTTCAGCAAAATCATTTGTAATGACAATACACCCTTTGCTTGGGTGGCCTGGCCTTTTCAAAAATGAAAGACAACTGCTAGTAGGCAAAGCTAGTTCTGCTTGAAATTTGCTATATGAGTTAAGGTATCACTGAGATGGATTATGTTTTTTGCCGCATTTTTAACTGGATTATGAAGCCCATCTCTAAGTTGAACAAAAGATGAATTTTATCCATCTTTTGTTGGTTTCACAAGGATTTTAGTTGAACTTGAATCCTTGTGAAAATGGCCCCTAAGAAACTAACAAGATATTAAAAACTTCAGGGTGAAAAATGAGTTATTAAGGAGGGGGAAGCTACCCTCATTTATGAATCATTTAAGAATTTACTGTAGCTACTAGCCCCTGACAAATCTTGGAAACACAAACTTTAGATGTCAAGTATAATAAAACAAAGATGTTATTATCCTTGACATTGCAAGTTACTCAGATTTACAATGGACACCACCAAACTAAGCATTTATGTTTGCACTAATTTGTTGTAAATTCAGAAAAGCAAGTTAATGTTTACATCCCATCAGAAATTTTTAATTTTGCAACAAGCCAACAACTGCATCCATAACCAAAGTGATAAGATGCTTATCAATGCATTTCTGAGGAAAAAAAAATATTTGATGGGAGAATTTTCTGCAGGAAAAATTCTCCACAAAGAGAAATTCTAGCTAGGAAAAGTTATGTGATTTGATTTCCCCTCCACAATACTCTGCTCTTTATGCTACAGTTTGACCTTTTGTTTTAATTCTTTAACTCTTGAAACACAAGGGCCATTTAAATAAAATCAGAAACTTTTAAGTCCTAAAAAACTGTTTCTATGTAATATAAAGAAATAACAAATTATTGGCTTTGGGTGAAAGTAATGTTACCAGATAGTACACAAGAAATTGGGCAACATCATTCTTTTCCAAATTGGGTTTTGTTTAAAATAATATGTATTTTTCAAGAAAATCCTGACATTATGGTAATGATGGGAACCATTTTCGGAATTAACATATCAAATAGCATGAAATTTGGCAAAATACTTTACGGAATT
This sequence comes from Artemia franciscana, assembly GCF_032884065.1. Classification (NCBI taxonomy): domain Eukaryota; kingdom Metazoa; phylum Arthropoda; class Branchiopoda; order Anostraca; family Artemiidae; genus Artemia; species Artemia franciscana. The sequence goes on along the minus strand of NC_088878.1, from coordinate 33,484,516 downwards.
TTCAAAACTGTAATTTTGGAGGCCAATGTTATCTATGAGTAAATTTATTAATGCCAAACCTGAAAAAATTAATTCCAAGAAATTAGAAGTTTATTGTACAAAGACAGTGATAGGTGATGTAGCCTATATGATTATTTCTGCTATTTAACCAACATTCTTTCTTGGGAAAAAAAGAAAATAACTAAATGAAAACCATAAAATAGCCTAAACTCAAAAACATAGTCAAATAAAGAATATTTCTGCTATTTAACCAGCAAAACAAAATTAGCTAAATAGAAAGCATAAAACAGACCATAGCCAAAAGCCAGGAAGCAAAAAGAGATTTGTTGGTTGTACAGGCTGTCAGGTATTTAGTCAAAATGTTCCTATTGGGTTAGTTGGTCTATACATATGGTAAACTTTTTCTTCAAATATGCACATCAAAATAAAGACTCACAATTATTGTATACAAGATGACATCTTTGTATACAAGATGATGAATAACATCATAATCGCAGGTTACAACAATAAATGACTTTGAAGCAAAACAAAATAATGTATTTTTAAATAAAATCTGAATCCTTTTTTCTTGGTCCTAAAAAACTGTTTCTATGTAATAAAAAAAATTACAAATTATTAGTCAACATAATACTTGTCTCCACTCCAACATTCATTTATACATATACCCCACAATAGAGAAAATGGGGTAGCTAAGTAGTAATGCTATTTGGCAGTTGCTGCTAAAGTGTCAGCAGCTTTTGGAATTCTATTTAATTGTGCTATTGGCAGCTTTGGAACTTGTCCATACCTGAATATACAAGATTGTGTCTAGAAAAATAATAACTTGCAAGATTAAATTGAATATTATATTACAACTTACCACCATTTTTCTTCATTTTTATCTGATCCTACATCAGTATCCATTATTTCATCAATAAGCAACTGTAGAACTAAATAATGTTGTGGCATTTCTGATGTACCACTGGCAGAGTTCATTGTATGAAGATTTGAAAAAAGCTGCAAAATTGTAAAATCTAAAATTGTTTCTAGCTGAGATAATCTATTGAATTTTTGAAGTTATTTGATATTTTAGGATATCTGTTTCAATAATAGTGAGTGTTTTGAAGAGTATCAAGTATTTGAGATGAAAGGAATGCATACAAAGTCTATAGGTTCAGTTATTTTTGTTTTCTACCTATCAAAAGACAACAGTTTTTGAACAGCCATCAGAAGAGAGAAATTTCCCTTCACAGAAAAATCCTAAATCAGCCATTGAATTTTTATGCACCCATCTCTATGCTATATTTTTCATAAATTTTGGAATATTTGATGGAGGCTGTAAAATTTTGTTCCTTTATTGATCATTTTTATCTTGGACTGTGGTCCCAAAGAAAGCCTAGATTTAATTAGAAGCAAATACAGTAAACTGAAAACTGTGTTGTGACTACTCTGCTTTATAAAGGTTAAACTTGGTGAATTGAATATTTCAAATATATGTCATCCACTTTGCTCTAAATTAAATCCTACCTGCAAGTTTCTGTTTCTTTCTCTTGTTAAGTTTAGGTCATGGGCCTAAGTATGAGCCTGATTTGGTTATTAAACAAGTTTCTGAAAATCATATTGCCCTAACAACAAAATGTTCTGTGTTCACAAATTAATGCCCAAGAAAACATTTTTAATTATCATGAAAAATTGGCATTTTTTATATAGCTTATGCCTTTGATCTGATACAAGTTTAACCTATTCATAGGCAAATACTATAAAATTATGCAAATAAATAAAAAAACAAATTCCATAAAAATGAAGACATGAAACCCTTACAATTTTCTATGAATAAGCTGAAATCAGTCAAGTATAAAATAAAACAAAATCCAGGACAAAACCAGTCTTTCTGCTATGCTAATTCACAAATGGCACTAATTTACAAAACTGTAAATGGGAGGGGGAAGGGAATGTATTTTGAAAATCTGAGGAGGGGGGTTCCTTGATGGATGTACCAAAATATAGCCTATATATTTCAATGAAAATTCCCAAAGTATTTTACCAAATCTAGGGGAGCTCCCTCTCATTTGATGCAGATCCATTATTAAAAAAAAAATTAGTAAGCTCAAATACTTTTAAAGATAGCCTAGTGAAAAGGCCATCATTTGGAAATTTTAACTAGCCTAGTCTAAAATTATAACCTTAATAGTTCAACTGAATGTAAGAAAAAGATAGGCCTAAGCCAAAGAGTTTCAATAATCAACACTACTGTATGCTATCTCAGACACTAATGCACTGAAATTAATATGGAAACAGGATATTTAAACCAAATCTAGGTTAATGCCCACAGATTTATTGCAAAATTAATAACTTTCCATAATGAATTTGGCATTAAGTTATTGATGCAGCATTCTGCTTTTCTTTTTGTGAACAATGTAGGTCAATTTTATACAGTGGGTTAAATTTAAGATATAGGTTAGGCTAGCTTAATCAATCAGGAAACAATGGAGAAAAAATAATTGTGGTAAAATTCTAGTTTAGATACTTTTTGCTATCTTGGCAAGAGGTTATGTTATTCAAACTATACCCAAGACAAACAAGTTTAAACATGCAACTAGCCTAGAATATCCTATTCATACACCCCTAGAGTGTATCTAATTTTTTTGATTTCAAGATCAGTTCCAAAATATTCTAAGAGTTTCCTCTACTGGTTGGCGGCCTTAGGTACAATATTTACAAGGACTTATGCACAGGAAGTTATTCTAAATTCAGACTAAATGAGTCTAAAACAAATGTTATCAAAATCTTGGTCGTGATATTTTTTTCTATTTGAATAAGACCTTAGTTACTTCAAAAGCCGTTCCTGGTGAATGTAAAATTCAAGTAACTTCTCTAGTTACTTTAAAGTTACTTGATTTTTCACCTGGAACACCCTCCTTGTCCCCTGTTCGTTTACTTGTCCAATGGAATTTTTACTTATCGGGGTTCAACCGCTAAAAGGTAGCAACAAATACTTGTAGTGTCCTTTTTCAAATAATATTTATCAAAAATAAAAAAAGTTTTTTATTTTTGCTGTTTAAGATGTTTCTGATTTTACGGAATGTTATATTTGAGTGTGGGTGTGTACCAGGATTAACAATGCTTATGACAGCAAAGGTCCTTCCATTTGTGGCACCACAGAGTATTGAATCCCTGACCCTAAACTCCTCAGTCAATTGTCATATTTGACATATGTGAAAAAATGTATTTAATTTTTTTGGCTCCTACAGGTGTAGTTGAAAATAGTCAGAGCTTTGGGGTGTGAATCCCCTTATTTGTCCTGTTGGAAGGAGGCTAGTAGTGTACTTGCAATTTTCATAGTTTCTTGTTAATCTTATAATCTCAATTTTTGCAATTTTCTTGTTTCTTTACCACTTCAATGGTATTCTATGAACCTGTTCTTGTTCTTTGTAATATGTCTTTACTGTATTTGGGATATATCTGCAGGCTTCTCTTTGATACTCTACAATAGCATCCTTATTTAGATCAGGTTGCATGTAGCTTTTTCTACATGTTGTCAAGTCTCTTAAGTCACTTATACCTGATGCTTTCCCTACTGTTTTTAGATGGTAAAAAAAAAAATCCAAAGAAAGTTCCCATTGAAAAGACCCCAAAAGTGAGATTGAATTTATCAAAGCTTGGAGGTTTGCCCCTTCAGTCTGTTGAAAGAAAACAGATTCATAATTGAAGCTTTGTTCTTTTCAATCTTAAGAGTGACCTACATTTGTGACAATTCATTAAATGATTGTAAAGGGATACTTTTATTTATTTATTTGTCTTGTTTGAATTCTAAATGATTTTTTTTTAATTCTTTACATTCCTTACAAATTAATTAGTTGCACCACAGTTCCATTTGCAGGTTTTGACATACTTTGTAACCCTTGGTCTCAAAATTACATATAGATTTATTGAAGCTAGGGAACATAGAACTCCTGTCTGTTTGAAGAAAATGGATGGATGTAAGTTGGTTTAATTACACTAAAGTCCTAGGGCCATTGCAATTAAAACAAAACAATAAAGATTAACTATAAAATACTTGACATTACATAAGTATAACAGTCACAAAGAAAAACCATTCACAAAATTTTACTTTTGTGCTCAGTTGCCAAACTGAGCAATTACCTAAATTTTTAAACCTTGCAAAACATTCACCAGCCATCTCTCTTGACCTACACTCTTGTCTACACATCAACAATTCATTAAAAGGAACAACTACCCTACTGACTTTCTTCATTTGTACTTATGTTTAATAAGTTTAAAAGAAAGCTCATATGGCTAAGTCAAAAGGACCAGGTGCTTTAGCCAGGAAGTGCAATAGGAAGCTAGGGGCCAGCCATCCTGTGCTTTTGCATGCCCTTCCTGCTTACTGTCCCAACCTTTTAAAGTTGGGCCAATTCTAGCTGAGCTAACAGAGTCACATAACTGATCCCTGTCCCAAACCAAATAAACTGGTAATGCCAGGAATTAAACCTGTGCCCTTTGGACAAAGGATTCTCAAGCTAGAGAGCCAGCCCCTTAGGAAGGAACACAAATGTGTCCACAGAACAACAATTGTTTGAAAAAAGAAAATATTAAAAAAAACTCAATTCATAGTTGCTGCCCATAAACAATATGCATCTTATTTAGACAAATTAAATTTGAGACAGGTATAAACAAAACTCCATCAGGAATTGTATTTGCTTAAGATACAATAAGCAATATGAAAGCTTAATTCTGTGATATTCTAGTCTTGAAATAATACAAAATAAGAAAAATTATATGTTCTATTTGTTTTCCAGAAGCTCATTTGAGACTGCAATATGGCCATGGTGCACTTATAATCTCTCTAAAATGCTTTAAACAGAAGGAATTGTAAAGACAACTGTTCTGATCAGCAAGAAAAATATTAACATAATTCTCTAAACTTGGAACTTTTTAAGACAACTTTTTAGCAAAGCAAATGCAAAACAAAAGAATTCAGCTAAAAGGTGGTAAGACATAGGATAAATCTAATTGGTCTAAGTAATCAAGGCTTATAATCACAACTGCCTTCTAATCTCAATTCTTTGTGTTTCTGATTCTTAGCAGCAGCTTTGTAATGGAAAATCTCAGTTATATTAGCCTACTAGATATGGTCTAGATGGTTCTGGAGACATTTGCATTTTATTTTCTCTAGAGATATATTTAGTGCATAAGTGGATATGCACTATGTTACAAATCTAATGATCAACCAATTTTTTCATGACCACTAGATTTCAAAGGCCAGAGAAAATTTGATCCTTGAATCTAGTGATGACCTTTGATCTTGATTGCCATCATAAAAAAGTCACGGACCTTACTTATTGTAAGGCATAGGCCTACCAAAGACTATAGTAAATGCTAGATATACCCAGTGTCTGACCTAAGCTATCCAAAATCAAAGTCTTGACAATTGTGCATGCATTATCTGTAAGAGAAAAACTTGCTCCTCCATCAGACAGAGCAAAAGAATGTCCAGTACTTTAATTTGCAGTAGTAGCAAAGTGATTAGGAGCTACATGGAAGCTGTTTTCAAGCTGATGATTGATGTTGTTTGGGGTTTGATGCATTCAACCAATAGGCCATATTTCTGTTTCTTCCCCTACTACTCAGTTGCTGTTGAGTAGGGATTTTAGCTTCAAAGAACAAATAACAAAAACAGCTTTCAGACTGAGTATTCAGAATTAGCCCTGCATCCGGATGCAGCATTCTTTGTGAAATAAGATTTTGGATATGGTCAATATATGCTATGTAGGTTCAGCCAGAACTGGCCCAACCTTGAAAGGTTACCTAGAGAAATCTAGGGTCAGTAAGCAGGAAGGGCTTCCAAAAGCATAGAATGACTGGTCCCTAGCTTCCTATTGCACTTCCTGGCTAAAGGACCACTTAGTTTTTTACTGGGCTTCTGACTTAGCCATAGAAGCTTTCTTTTAAACCCATTAAATATAAGTACAAAGGGAAGAATGCCATTAAGGTGGGCCTTCCTTTTCAATGAACTGTTGATGTATAGACAAGAGTGTAGGTTGTAAGAAATGGCTTGTGAATGTTTTGTGAGGTTTAAAAATTTAGGACAATTGGTCAGGATGGCAACTGAGCACAAAAGTAAAATTTTGTGAATGGTTTTTCTTTATGACTGTTATATTTATGCATTGTCAAGTATTTTAAAGTTAATCTTCATTGTTTTGTTTTAATTACCATGGGCTTAAATTCTACTCAAATAGCAGGAATTGTATTTTCAGAACTAAAGGCAGAGAAAAAGCAGCTAGTAAAATTCTAGATAACTATTGCTCTCTGAATTCAGGGTTCCTCTGTTTTGAGTAAGATATTGATAATCAAATGGAATTTTTGGTCTTTATATAGCTAAGATTTTGCTTTCAAATCAGTTAGGTAGGCCTACTGTTCTTTTGTTAGGCTAAGCCTGTAATAGTGCTTTATTGTGAAGAGTCAAAATGTTATGGGGGGGGGGGGTAAAGTTATTGGATTCTAGTGTTTCTTATAGTTTAAGTTGGATTGTAGCATGGGAGCCTTATAGTTAAGAAACATAGATTAGGAGGGTTCTATTGACAAGTCTCTATAACCGTGGAGATGAAATCATTATCACGACGTTCAGGTCTGCCGAGATGGGCAGATTCCCTTGGGAACGAACCAGTAGACAATAGGAACTGTATCTGTACCTTGACTCGAAGACAAACACAATTATTGACAATAATTTTATTTTCTTACTTCATATACAACTTCAGGTAAAATGACTTCAATGAAAGATAGCAATATGATGTACATCAAAGACGGATTACAAAAACTCTGCTTTTACCTAACTTTTGGTTCACCTTATATATCCCGAATCAACCCGGATTTCTAAATTAAGCACTGGGTAGACTGACCTCAGAAATGTTGCAACACGACTCTTATTTTGCATTATACGACATAAATCTAATTTTGGTAGTAAAAAAAAGTATCATTTTGTATCATTTTCGACTACCAAAATTGGTAGCTGTAATTACGAAATTGTAACCAAAATTGCTTGCTGTAAAACTATCATAAAAAAGGTATTGTTTTTGACTACCAAAATTGGAAGCTGTAAAACTTGCTGTAATTGCGAAATTGTAAGCAAAATTGCTTGCTGTAAAACTATCATTTAAAAAAGGTATTGTTTTGGACTACCAAAATTGGAAGCTGTAAAACTTGCTGTAATTGCGAAATTGTAAGCAAAATTGCTTGCTGTGAAACTTGTGCCGAAAAGTAAAACTTTGTTTTGCTTTTGTAAAACTTTTGTTTGAAACCTTCTAAAGTGAACGAAATGAGAGACTTGGTTTTGAGTTCTGAAAGGGGGGGGAGGGGGTTGCTGGTCCATATGTTACAAAAATTTGTAGGGATTGCAAAGGCTAGCCTGAACAATATGTTATTACAAATTATTAGGTTAAACTTCTGTTTGGTAAAATTATAGTTTAGATAAATTTGTATTATCTTGAAAAAGGTTTAGGTTAGGAAAATGAAACTTTTAGGGATGGGTTTAGAGACTAAACTATATCATGGGAAAGTATTTTGGAGCATCTAACTCTATTCTTTCTCTCTCTTAAAAATGTTTGCCTTAAATTACCTTAAATCACATTGTCTAATGAAATAAGGATTAAATCCTGTAGAATTGCTGGTTAGTGATGATGACAGTTGGAAATCTCAATATTTGGTGCACGCCCTTAAAAATGCTTGTGTTATAAAAGTGAAACCCTTGCAAAATAAATCTTCTACTTAAATGACAAGAAAAAAGCGTTTTTAGTGTCATAACTTTGCTCAATTTCAATTTATGAAGTTTCCAAGATTTGGAAACTTTCAGGAAATACATTTTCCTATATTTTAATATGAAACACTGATATGGCTTAAAATTCTACTCAAATAACCAGAATTGCATTTTCAGAGCTAAAACCAGAGAAACAGAAACTGCTTGCTGAAAATTAAGGTAAGATGTTTTACCAAAATTTTAATAGTTATAGACCAGTCCAGTATGCAAAATTCCCAGACTTAAAAACGGAAGAGGGTTATCACATATGCTTAGCAATAGCTTCTCAGAGTATGTTTTTAGCTATGGATTAATCACTGAAAGTTTCATTCTCCTAACATGACCCCATTCAAAGATAGCAAAAAGTAGCTAAACTGGAATTTGACTGGAAATTTAATCTATAGCCTGTAGGCTAGTAGAATTCCAAATCAAAACAAAAAGAAGTCAAACTAGAATTTTATCCCATGTTTAGGGTAGCTCAACAAAGCTAAAGTCTTATCATTTAGGACTTTTTATAGATGATTTTGCTTTTACAGTATGAATACAACATTTTCCAACATATTACCTGAACAATCTAACCAAAGATTCCACTAATTCAGACCCTTCCTATCTCTTCAAATATACCAGAGAGTATGCTAGATCATTTTTCAATTCTCTCTGACCTCAAATTAATGTGAAATATGTCAAATCCGGAGGAAATTAAGCCAGTGCTAAATGCTATGCTTGTTGTCTCTTGAAAAACTACCGTCTGGACTTCGGAACGCCTTTCAGAGAGTGAGCATTTTTCGGACACCCGGGTTTCCAGTGCTGAAACTTGTGATTTTATCTCACTGACAGTTTGTGAGATTTCAGCTTTTAATGATGTTTCCAAGTCTTTTAAAGATGCTTGGACAATTTCTTGAAAGGCCGCTTGAGATGGAATTTTATCAATGATCTCATTTTTCATGCTATTTATTGTAGCTTTTACGATATTCTCAACACTAGGATTTTGAGTATTAACAGATGTTGATCCGTATTTACATGCTGGGCACTTGATACAAAAATCTACACGTCGGGAGATTTTCGTGATAAGCAGATATTCAGGTTCAGGCATGTCTAGACACTCGGTACATATCCACTTGTCACACCCATCACAAAGAATGGCATAAGAATCATTTTCTAATGCAATATTGCAGGCAAGACAATTGTCTGATCCCATTTTCGGACTTATATGAGTCCTTTTTGGTCTTCTACTTGATGTGGCCTTAATTTCGCTAGGTGGCGGCATGATATGAGAAAAAAGCGCTGGAAAAAAATGCGGGGGAAAAAAAGCTTTCAGCCAACAGATATCAACTTATCACGGGGTTTTCAGAACTTGGGGGACCTGTGGGAAGCGTGGATACTCAAATCGCCTATCCCCAGCAGTTTAAGGATGGATATCCCGCCGGTACCAATACGGCTCTTCGTGTTTGTTATCGCTCTCTTCTGCACAGGTTTCCCCAAATGCAGAAGATAAACGATTCTGCTTACGTAATCTGTGGCTTTATCAAAAAAACAGATACTTCACAAATTTAGACCGGCAACACTGTATAGGTAAATAATGAAGAACGGGAAGATGTGCAATTCCAAAATGAATTGCCCAAAAGTCTAAATATATCAATCACAGCACTGAGGTAGGTCCCTTAAATCAACACCTAGGGTAATACAACACCAGGGATAGTGCAAAAAACAAAGAAGAACAGTTTTATCTTACAGTTTAATACATATATATCCAGGGTTCAAATTTATGCAGCCACATGGATTTGTTATTGTTGATGTTATTACAATGTTGTACAATGAACATTAAAAACCTACATAGATAGTTTATAGACATTAAGTGAAGTGTGAAGCATTGATTCCTTCCATGGATAGCAGCCACAACATGGGTTGCTTTTAAATTTTGCATTTTGTTATTTGTCCATGAATTGCCACTGAACATTTGCCTATTTTTCCAAGAGTTGTGGCTGGTAACAATCAGGTGTGTTCTAGTCCAGTAAAAGGACAGGACAAGTGTTTTTCTTGTGCAGTTAATTTAAGCAAGGAATCAAGTGCTATGAATTGTGATGATTGTTATTGCTGGTTATGTATTGAATGTTGTGAGCTTTTGGAACCAGAATACATCTTAGTTACAAAAATGACTTGCTGTATAGGTTGTCAATGGAAATGTCCAATGTGAAAGGGAAGCCCCCAAGCAAGCAATGTTAATGCCTCCAAGATTGTGCAAGTTGTTGATGCATCTATTAAGAACTCTCTTAGTGGTTTTGTGAATGCAGTAAAGACCCTGGATGTTAAGATTAAGGAGGCAGTTAAGGACTCTTTTGCTAGCTTTAAAGTTGAACTTAAAGTGGAAATTGACACTCAGTTTAAGGCAATAGAAGATTTGTTTATTGAAGGACAGTCTTAAAATGGTCTTAAACAGGCAGTCTTGCTGTTGAGACAGTAAGGTGTATCAACCCACAGCTTGCTCAAAAGTATTGAATCACACTTAGAGACACAATTATAAACCACCATCCTGATAGAAAGCCTCCTCCTGCTCTAGTTCCAATCTTCAAAGAGCCTGAAAAAAATCAGGCCTACTTTATAATAAAAAGGTTAGCCATAATACTGGTAGGAGAAAATACAGATTGAAGCAACATAGTAGGCTTTTGTAGGCCCAAATTGTAGGCTTTGAAGCTTGACCGAAGAAACTGCAACATTTTCTCTATGAATGCACTGCAAGTACTGCTGGAATTTACAAACTACATATCCTAATTCAACATTTTAAACTTCTGCTAAATATTAACCTGACTATGGATGTTTCTTTACCATTATTATTATTTAATAATTAACGACGCTTCTTGACTACTATGGTCCCTGTGTCCCTGCAGCGTGATTCGATCTCTGGGTCCCGTATTACCAAGCTAAGGTCAAATCCACTGCTCCACCACAGGACATAAAATTAGCAGCTAGCAGTTTTGATCCACTGACCTCTGGGTTATGGGCCCAGCATGCTTTTAGATTATTTTCAGGCAATAATCTAGTTTTGATTGACAAATAAGATTTTTGTTAAACCCTGAAATAGTTACTACATTTTATACAACTAAATCTACATGCTTTTTATAATGTTAAAAATTATATTTTGATCTTTGTATGCAATGTTAATATATTAATAACAGTTGCTACTACAGTTTTACAGAAAAATGCAGTTTTTGTATAAAAAATTATTCTATTAATAAAAAATTATTACCAAAAGCACTAAATGTAGTAATTTTCTTTAAAATAAATTAAACAGCTCTCAATGATGTTCTTATGCTGGTTAAAAAAGAAAAAAGATGCCTTTGATCTGGAATATCATAGTAAAAGCCCATTATCTGGTTTTTCAAGCCAACATATTTTCTGTGTTGTTCAAGCTATGAGAGTATAATAAGTAGATATAACATATTGAATTTGGATATTTTTTAGAATTTGGAGATATCAAATCAACAGTAGTAATAACTTGGCTGAAGAATGTCCACCTGAGTGTTTTACTGGATAAGAACAATATGAATACAGCAAACTTTTCAAACCAGGCCACTGTGAAGCAAGGTAAACTAGCAGCTATATTTGTCAAGGGAAGCAATAATAAGTAAATTTTCCTTTTGTTCTTGCCACTTTTGGTTCAAAATGTAGGAAAACACTTTCAAAGTTATTAAAAACATATTTCCCTTGCAAAATACATTCAAGTTGATCATAACTTTTTTCACCTTTCCAAACTTTACAACAGTTTAACTGTGTCCCATCTTCTTGCTATGTCCCCCATTTGGAATCTTTTCTGCTTCATATAAAAAAATATCAACCAAATCTATTTTAAATTCGCCAAGTAACTGCTGTTTCTGCCTCCTTGGATCAGTAATTCTTCTCTGGTACGAAAATTCAAATTGATTTTACCTGCAAACATTATTGATAAAAGAGTGGAAGATTTCAAGTCCTCCGCTTAACCACCAGTTGCCTTCCCTCTTTGTATAGTATGTGCTTATGTTTGTTGATTGTAATCTCTCTTTTTGTTGGTTGTTTATTTTCTCTTTTTTTGTCTTACTCTGTCACTAGGGCTACACACCCTCTTTTGTTTTGTTGACAGGTCGGAAATAAATTGAATTGAATTGAATAAAGGCTATAAATAAGACACCATCAATTGAAAGTAATCATCTTGGCTGTAAATCCAATAAATCATAGTGTTGAAAACAGGCACGTATGCAAGAATTTTTTTCAGGGGGGGGGGGAAAACCTTCGAAACAGCAGATATAAAATAGCACTTTTTTTTATTTAGTAATGCAAACAGCATGTATATCAGAAAATACAGATTAGCTTTAATCTGTAGTATTGTAGCGGATGGGGGGGGGGAAGAAGACTGAAGCCTCAAAAGTACATTTTAGGCTCAGATTATGTCATAGTGATTTAGAACCAGTGATCAATCTATTATATCCCACTGAAAGGGAAATTTTAGGGTTAACAGTGCAATACTGGTGCTGTGGGGGGTAGTTCTTCTATTGCAAAAACGTAGATTTTAATGAAAAATGACAGTTTCCAAAATTGATCCATTAAAAGCTGTACTTTATCCTGAAAAGGGGGAATAAACGCCCTAATATCAAAGATAATTCTATTTTGCTGTGGAAAGCAAACTCTCTTTACAAAAAAAATAACATTACAATTGCTAATTACTTCAAAAAGGGTAAAAAGTTAGACAGAAAATGTGTTAATAACTGGGCTTGACTTGACTGGATAATTGTATACTGTAAAATCCCCCGAAAAAGGCGTCACACATGTATCTAGATTCTTAATAAATGTCCTAATTTTGTCAGAAATCCCAAGAAACTATGGGGAAATTAAACATTTCATAAATGTTAAATAAATGTTTCATATATATATATATATATATATATATATATATATATATATACATATATATATATACATATATATATATATATATATATATATATATACATATATATATATATATATATATATATATATATATATATATATATATATATATATATATATATATATATATATATATATATATATATATATGTATATATATATATATATATATATATATATATATATATATATATATATATATGTATATATATATATATATATATGTATATATATATATATATATATATATATATATATATATATATATATATATATATATATATATATATATATATATATATATATATATATATATATATATATATATATATATATATATATATATATATATATATATATATATATTTTAATGGCAGAACCCTATATATTTTCTTGCTTTTTCCTCAAAATGACATCTATAAGGTATACACAGAACTATCCGACCCAATAGTCCTTTGATTGTTTTGGGGTTACGTCGTGTAGTTTCGTCATAATTAACCCCTTTTGTTTTTTTTATATGCTGTTAACTGTGGAAATGGGGATGTAATTTATAATATTGTCCATATCAGATTTTGGGTGTGACTTTATTTGTAACTCTGTTTCAGAATTTGAAGACGAAATCCTTACTAATTATGGACAGCTACATGAGGTTACAGATCCTCATAGGTCTGGTGAACAGGAAAACAATCTTTCGGCTATTTATCCCATATTGTCTATAAAGCTGGAAAATGATCCTAACCCATTAAAAGCAGAGTCAACTACTATCAATGACGAAGGTATGTTTTCAAAGATCCAGCACCTGAATCTGTTAGTTTTTTCAACACCTCTATTGGTTCAATACTCCCAGAATTTTTTTCTGCTAGTACTGAAAACTCAGTGCAGATCAATCCATTCAAAGCTTCCATCTTTATGCCTCTCCAAGAAGTCCCGATTTCCTTTAAATTCTTTATTGGTTGACGACTTCTTTTTTGTTTTGCCCTAGTTGGTTGGTTGAAGAGGATAATCAATTTCTTTTTTACAGGATCTTTTCCAGGCTTTTTTTTGGAATCACAATAAATATTGTTTGTAATAAACTTTTGCTTATAAGGTTAACTGAAATAACGCTTACCATTTCTGAATCAATGTCAGATGGCAATTTTTTTTCTCATACTGCAGGTTTTTTCTTCAAACGTGTTTTTCAACTTTTGAATTTTAGTTACTATGGGATGTGGTTTGCCTTTTACTAGGTTGAAGCTACTACTGCAACCTTGATTGTAGCTGTTGTTGTAACTATGATGACGTCATTTATTCTTGTAACCTTCAGCATTTCACGCCATTTGTGTGTTGTTTCGTCATTTACGAAGGTGCAGTTTTTGCATCTTGTTCTCAGTTCATTAAATGTCACTTATAATATGTCAGTGTCAGTTTTTTTGGGAGGGGGCTGAGGGGCTGAGTATCTAAATTCTGCAAATAAATGTCTATGTGAATCCCAATGGTGGCCAGTTTGACCGTTTCGTAAAAAAAAGCAAAGCTCTTGCCCTATCAAGCGGAAGATACGCAGTTGTTGCAAGCTTATGATGCTTATGAAGATGTGAGAAATATGAAGAGCCAGTTTTTGTCATTTTATTTTTAATCTTATGTTTTGTTACTTACAAGAAGCACGTATATGCAGAAATCTCCTTCAAACTGAGCCATTAAACGTCACTTATAGTATGTCACTGGCTCACTAGGATCAATAGAAAAAGGAAAGGCATTACTGTCTGCCATCCAAAAAAAAAATTCGCTATGGACTGTAAGTCTCAAATTGGATTCCTGTATCCTGTCTATGTTGATTTCAATGGTGCAGCTTTTGTTTCAATTTGTTGCTATTTTTGGGAATGGCACATCCAGTGACGTATTCGTAAAACCCCAGCCCGTGCACAATGGGAGCTAAAATTTTACAACCTATTGAAACTTTTTCCTATTCAAAAATTGATAAACATAAACCATTAATAGGTATTAATTTAAACCAAATAACCCCGAAATCTATTTAAAATTTAGTGAGTTTAATTTTAAATGACAATGGACTAGATTCATAATAAGAGGCAATTTTTACGAGTCCCATGCTTCACATTTTAGGTCACCATGGTCTAAGGATGGTCTGTTTTTCTCTATTGATGGTAAAATTTACTAATAAAGTTGTGAAGTCAGTATTTTTGTTTTTATGGCACTTTGGTATCTACCAAGTGACATATAGCAATCGCAAATTCTGTCGGTCCTGGTTTTGCTACTTTAGGCACTTCCAGGTAAGCTAGGACGACGAAACTTGGCAGGCATATCATGCACCAGACCAGATTAAATTAGAAATTGTTTTTTCCCTGATTTAACCATCTGGGGTGGAGTAGGGATCGGTTAAATGGGAAAAATTAGAAAAAATGAGATATTTTTAACTTGCAAACAGGTGATCAGATCTTGATGAAATTTGATGTTTGGAAGGATGTCGTGTCTCAGAGCTCTTATTTTAAATCCCGACCGGATCTGGTGACATTATGGGGGGTTGGGGGAACCTAAAATCTTGGAAAACGCTTAGAATGGAGGGGTCTGGCTGAAACTTGGTGGGAAAAATAAGCACAAGTCCTAGATACGAAATTGACTTAACTGGAACGGATCTGCTCTCTTTGGGGTAGTGGGGGGGGGGGTTAATTCTGAAAACCTAGAAAAAATGAGGTATTTGTAGCTTGTGAACAGTAATCGGATCTCAATGAAATTTGATATTTAGAAGGATATTGTGTCTCAAAGCTCTTCTTTTAAATCCCGACCGGATCTGGTGACATTGGGGGAGTTTAGGGGGACTTAAAAATATTGGAAAACGCTTAGAGTGTAGTGATTGGGATGAAATTTGGTTAGAAAATTAAGCATAAGTCTTAGATACGTGATTGACATAATTGGAACGGATCCGCTCTATTCGGGGGAGTTGAAGGGGAGGGTTAATTCTGAAAAATTAGAAAAAATGATGGAGTTTTAACTTACGAAGGAGTGATCTGATCGTCATGAAACTTCATATTTAGAAGGACCTCGTGACTCAGATCTCTTATTTTAAATATCAACCCGATCCAGCCTCATTGGGGGGGGAGGCAGTTTGTGGGGGGGGACCGGAAATGTTAGAAAATACTTAAAGCAAAGAGATCAGGATGAACTGGGGGGGGGGAAGAATAAAAACAAGTCCAGGATACGTGACGGACATAACCGGACCGGATCCGCTCTCTTTGGTGGAGTTGGGGGGGGGGGGAACAATTCAGAAAAATTAGAAACAATGAGGTGTTTGTAACTTGCGAACGGGAGATCAGATCTTAATCTTTACCTTACGAATAGGTAATCGGATCTTAATGAAACTTGATGTATAGAAGGATCTTATGTCTTAGATGCTCTATTTTCAACTCGAATGGGATCCGGGGACATAGGAGGTTGGAGGGGAGAAACAGAAATCTCGGAAAACGCTTAGAGCAGTGAGACCGGGATGAAACTTCATGGGAAGAATAAGCACAAGTTCTAGATGCGTGATTTATACTATTGGAACGAATCTGTTCTCTCGGAGGAGCTGGAGGGGTGTTAATTTGGAAACATTAGAAAAATTGAGGTATTTTTAACTTAAAAACGGTTGACCGGATCTTATTGAAATTTGATATTTAGAAGGAACTCATGTCTCAGAGCTCGTATATCAAATCCAAACCAAATCTGTTGACATTGGGTGGAGTTGGAGGGGGAAATTGGAAATCTGAAAACGCTTAGAGTGGAGGAATCGAGATGAAGCTTGGTGGGTAGAATAAGCAAATGTCGTAGATACGTGATTGACGTAACCGTACTGGATTCGCTCACTTTGGGGGAGTTATGGGATGGGGTTTAGTGCTTTGGCGATTTTGGTGCTTCTGGACGTGCTAGGACTATGAAAACGATGTGACGCTGGTGAATTCTTTTTCCACGGTTGTCAGTTAAGAATGACAAGGCAGCTAGTATGGATCAGCTTTCAGACTTCTGGCTAACATGAAGTAAAAGGTGCAATGGAGTCAATGATGCTGCAACGATGTGACGCTGGTGATTTTTATTTCCATTGTATTAACTTAAGAAAACATTTACCTCCTTATAAAAATCTGATTGCAGCTTTCTTCTGTTATTTGCAGAAAAAAATACTCCAGATGGTTACGAAGCAAAAAAGGGCTGTGGTGCAACTAAAGCATTGTACAACTGGGTTGGAATTTGCTGATAGTATCATTTTGTAGATATCAGAGCCCTAGATATTTTTCTTGCTTTTTCTTCAAAATGACATCTGCAGAGCATACAGAGAAACCATACTTGACTCAATAATATTTTATAGGTATTGGGGCTATGCTGAGCAGCTTCTTTATGTATTGCTGCTTTTGCGTTTTTTATTCTACAGTTTATTGGGATGCAACCTGGAATATTGTGTATACTTGATTATGAACATAAATTTATTTGTAACTTTGTTTCAGAAGTTGAAGACGAAATCTCAGCTGATTATGAACAACTTTCTGAAGTTGCAGATCCTCTTTTGTCACCTAAACAAGGAAACAATCTTTCAGCTAAGAATCTCAGATCGTGTACAAAGCTAGAACATGATCCCAGCCTATTGAAAGTTGAGTCGCCTATCATCAATGAACAAGGTATGCTTACAAATATCCAGCACCTGAATCTATAAAATTTCTGTTAATTTGTTTCAACACCTTTTTGTGGATTCAACACTTTAATATTTTTTACTCCTGCTGCTAAAAAATTACTGCAGCAGAAAGCGGCGTAACACAGTTTGCACGTTTCCTCCTTCATTTCAATCTATTCAAAACTTTCATTTTTATGCCTTTTCAAAAATTGGCGATTTCTTTTAAATTTTTTATTGGTTGACGGCCTCTTTTTCTTTTTGCCCTTGTTGATTGACCGAAGAGGATGATCTTTTTTTCGGAATCGCATCCAGTGACGGAGATCACACTGCCTTTCCATCATATATTTATGTTTAAAATTGGGTATTGGGCATGCTTAAAATTGGGTGTTGGGCATGCTTAAAATTAGGCGTTAAATTCGTATTTCTCGAAACATATCTTTAATAACATAGTTAACATAATATAGTTAGCCTATGGTAACTTTTTTTAATATTATTTACATTTACTTCAGCTTTTTTTCGTTTTGCTGAAATGGCTCGTGAAATATCAATTCCCATTGAGCCAAAGCCTTTGCCTCCACTTCGTCTTGAGCCCTATATTCCTGGAAGGCTTTTAAATTCTTTATTCCTTGACGGCCTCTTTTTCTTTTTGCCCTTGTTGGTTGACCGAAGAGGATGATTTTTTTTTTCGGAATCGTATCCAGTGACGAAGACCACACTGCCTTTCTATTATATATTTATGTGTAAAATTGGGTGTTGGGCATGCTTAAAATTGGGCGTTAAATTCGTATTTCTCGAAACATATCTTTAATAACATAGTTAACATAACATAGTTAGCCTGTGTTAATTTTTTTTTAATATTATTTGCAAATACTTCAGCTTTTTTCGTTTTGCTGAAATGGCTCGTGAAATATCAATTCCCATTGAGCCAAAGCCTTTCCCTCCACTTCGTCTTGAGCCCTATATTCCTGGAAGGCTTTTAAATTCTTTATTCCTTGACGGCCTCTTTTTCTTTTTGCCTTTGTTGGTTGACCGAAGAGGATGATTTTTTTTTTTCGGAATCGTATCCAGCGAAGAAGACCACACTGCCTTTCCATTATATATTTATGTTTAAAATTGGGCGTTAGGCATGCTTAAAATTGGGCGTTAAATTCGTATTTCCGAAACATATCTTTAATAACATAGTTAACATAACATAGTGAGCCTATGGAAACTTTTTTTTAATATTATTTACATTTAGTTCAGCTTTTTTTCGTTTTGCTGAAATGGCTCGTGAAATATCAATTCCCATTGAGCCAAAGCCTTTGCCTCCACTTCGTCTTGAGCCCTATATTCCTGGAAGGCTTTTAAATTCTTTATTCCTTGACGGCCTCTTTTTCTTTTTGCCCTTGTTGGTTGACCGAAGAGGATGATTTTTTTTTTTTCGGAATCGCATCCAGTGACGAAGACCACACTGCCTTTCCATTATATATTTATGTTTAAAATTGGGTGTTGGGCATGCTTAAAATTGGGCGTTAAATTCGTATTTCTCGAAACATATCTTTAATAACATAGTTAACATAACATAGTGAGCCTGTGGTAACTTTTTTTTAATATTATTTACAAATACTTCAGCTTTTTTTCGTTTTTCTGAAATGGCTCGTGAAATATCAATTCCCATTGAGCCAAAGCCTTTCCCTCCACTTCGTCTTGAGCCCTATATTCCTGGAAGGCTTTTAAATTCTTTATTCCTTGACGGCCTCTTTTTCTTTTTGCCTTTGTTGGTTGACCGAAGAGGATGATTTTTTTTTTTTTTCGGAATCGTATCCAGCGAAGAAGACCACACTGCCTTTCCATTATATATTTATGTTTAAAATTGGGCGTTAGGCATGTTTAAAATTGGGCGTTAAATTCGTATTTCTCGAAACATATCTTTAATAACATAGTTAACATAACATAGTGAGCCTATGGAAACTTTTTTTTAATATTATTTACATTTACTTCAGCTTTTTTTCGTTTTGCTGAAATGGCTCGTGAAATATCAATTCCCATTGAGCCAAAGCCTTTGCCTCCACTTCGTCTTGAGCCCTATATTCCTGGAAGGCTTTTAAATTCTTTATTCCTTGACGGCCTTTTTTTCTTTTTGCCCTTGTTGGTTGGCCAAAGAGGATGATAATTTTTTTTCAGAATCGTATCCCCAATTTTTCCAAATTACCTTGTCAGGGAATTAAGAGGCGGTATATTGTCGTTGTAAAATCTACGTAACAGTATCATACTAGTACTTATTGAACCATGGCACAGTAATCGTGTTCTCCAAGGGTAACTTTGTTATCCACCCCTCTTTTTTGATGTTGGCTGGAGACTGTTTCATTGAGAACAGGTATAGTTATATTCCAATTTATGTATATAGGAACAACTTTTATTTGATTTTGTTCGCTAGGGATTTTTGTTTTAGGATGATTTTCCAGACTAATTGAAAATTCTAATCGTTTTTTTTTTTTTTTTTTTTTTTTTTTCATAAAGTTCTCTTTCTCATAGATAACCCTTAACCATAAATGCTTCATAGTAGCCTAGCTAAAATGCTGCCAGCTAAAATACTACCAGCTATAAATGGGTACCCGGAGAAATCTGGAGAAGGTAAGCAGGAAGGGTGTGTGAAAGCACAGTATGGTTGCCCCCGACCCGTCGCACTTCCTGGCTGAAGGGCCACGGAACTGAGATCAGCACTGTCGGCTTGGACCTTGAGGGTCTAGTGCCGTCATATTTACTTACTACTTAATAGCTAAAATACTTCAGCCAATTTATAGAAATTTAGCCACAAGATTTTAGGGAACAGTAGAACTGCTGGAAATTTCGCCAATTCCATGTTCAAAAATACAATTTCGCGAAACCCCGTAAAATATATAGACTTTCTCCAAAAAAATCTTTGTATAAAATCGCTAAGAAAAAAAGGAGATGTAATATAACTTGATTTTACCAGAAATGAATGGTCTTGTAAACTGTAGGTAAAATTACGAAATTACCAAAGGAGAAGATGTAATATAAACTTGATTTTACCAGAAATAAATGGTCTTGTAAACTGAAGATAAAATTACCGAAGGAGATGTACTATAAACCTGATTTTACCAAAAATAAATGGTCTTGTAAACTGAAGATAAAAAGTGCCCTTTTTGCTTGTAAGTAGTGAAAGATGGTTTGGATCACGAGTTCTTCACTATAATGAAAATGAAGGGCTTTTTTAGTTAGTTTTTGGGTTAAGTGAAAGATACGAAACTAAGTTTTAGAGAGATGAAGAAAAGAAGAAGTGGCGGAAATTATTCTAAATCTGGAGTTAGAAATGGAAAAGGAAAAACTCCGTATTAAATAATTGGAAATATGTGTCCAAATGTTTGGTGTAGAAGAAAAAGAAAAAAAAAAACGGTGTTTTGGGAGGTTTTAGGAGTTTAGACGAGAAGAAAATTGAATTATTGAAAGTAAGTAAAGAGTAGAGAGATTATTTTATTATTTTGATTTTTAGATTAATGTTGAATATTGTATATAAAAATGGCAGTGAGAATGGCAGCTGGGGTGAGAAGAATTGAGTGTAAAAAGATATTTTTGAATAAATTTGTGTATGGGTGAGAAACAGCGCTGCGATTAAGATAATTAGAAATAAAGGATAATGTCACGATTTTGTTAAATAGCAGCCAAAAAAATTGTTGTGGTTGTTCTGGTCTAGCTAATTTTTTAAATAATAGTTTTCTTTCTGTACAATTAAACTGTAATAACTGTGTAAAATTGTAATTTTTTAACTGCATACGGGGACTTCCTGTGGTAGGACGTTCTCTCTGCTGCAGACTATTTTGTTCTTAATGGTTAAGAAAATTATAAAGTGGACCCTCGATAATCTGGCCGTGTGTAGTTTGGCACCCCGTGTCATCTAACGTATTTTATAATTATTTATTTTTTGATCATCTTTACTAATTTAGGTAATGCATGATTCTAGAGTATACTTTTAGATGCCACTGCTATTGTGCTTGACGCCTAAGTATTGATTTTTGGTTCTGATTGCCTAGTTTGAATTTCACTACGAGGAATAGTTGGACGATATGTAATAACGACACAGCATAGTTTATGCGGCCTACTTTTGAAGTGGGTATAAAAAATCATCCAATAGAAAAACAACATTAAAACAACTTTATGTGACCGATTTGATTTTTTCATCCCGCACCGTTAATTAAACTAGTGCTGAAAACATTCACCATAATTCTGTTTCTGCTTATGATGTTCCCTTTTGCTTGTCTCTAATTTAATTGTCATTTTGACATAAAACTGATTTATTTTTTTACTCCTCCTCATTTTAGAAATAAATTAAGAATCTACTTCAATCTTTCTTCAAGAGCTTATATTGTCTGAACCAATCGCTGTGTATACTGTACTAACAACTTACTGCAGCAACAATGTGCCTGAGGCCATCACAGATAAGCACGCTCCTCGTCCATCTCAACCCATTCAAAGTCTCCCTCTTTACACCCTTCCAAGAAGTTCTCTTAGCCCTCAAATCGTCCGTTATTATCCCCTCCTACTTCATTCGGGTACATACTTTTTGTTCTACTTCATCTGCCGAACGTTTGCTAGCCATCTCAACTTTTTTTTATAATAATCCGAAAAAGTTGGATGGAACCAAATTTTAATTCAGCTGACTGCTTATCTGACTTTATTCAGCTGATGGCTGACTGACAAGGACGATCTTTGGCAATTATCCTGTATCTGCAGAATGTTAGAAAACGTCAAAGGCTCAGAAATGTCAAATAGCAAAAAAGACGTCAGAAACGTCAAATAGCAAAAAAGAATGGATATATTTTTATTATTAATACTGCAACGAACATTCACGTGAATAAGGACATTTGTGGTTTTTAACGCTTTCCTAGCAGTTATGCAAGAGCAATTTTCGGGACTGCTCTTTCCTGAAATTTAAAAATAAAATTCTACTCTGTTTAATCGCAAAAAGTTCATATTCGAATGATTTAAGTTTTATTGAATGTGAATATGTCATATGCAAAGTGGGAGGAGATTTCCGTGAACGGACCATTAAATTGTAGATCTACATGTTTATAGAAGCAATAATAAGCACAGTTCTCCGCTTGTTCTTTCTACTTTAAGTTCAAAAAGTAGGGAAATATTTTACAAACAAATAAATATATATTTCCCTTGCAGAATAAGTTCATATTTTTCATAAATTTGACAAAGAGAACACCGTCCGTTGAAAGTAAACACCATTGGCTGTTGCCCCCATATATCATCATATTGCAAACTAGCGGATTTATGATTATTTTTCCATCCATTATTTATCGAGAAAAAACCTTACCTTTCTCCTGAAATTTTTCTATTTTTATGTTTGAGCATTATGATTAATTGATTGTTGATTTTGATAGCCTTTCGAAAAAACAGTGCCAAAATAAAAATTGTGCTTAATAAGTGGAAGAAGAAAAGACTACGTATTATAAAAAAAGAACGAGAACAAATTAGATACTTTTTGCTTACCCACAAGGACTTAAACACAGAAACAATGACAATGCTGCTATTCAGGATCAATTATCAGAGTTGTTCCGAAAACGAAGTAAAAGCTGCAATGGAGTCAGTAATGTTGCAACGACGTGACGCTGGTGAATTCTTTTCCCACAGTTGTGAGTTAAGAAAACATTTTACAAATTTGTAAAAATTTATAAAAAAAACTGTATAAAAATTATAAAACTTATAAATATTTATATAAAACTTATAAAAATTTGAATGCAGCTTTCTTCTGTTATTTGCAGAAAAAAAATGTTCCAGATGGTGACGAAACAATAAAAAATTGTGGAATAACTAAAGCATTGTACAACAGGGTTTGGATTTGTTGGTAATATTATTTTTTAGGTAGCAGAGCCCCAGATATTGTTCTTGTTTTTTCTTCAAAATAACTTCTATATAAATTTCAGTGATCATTTTCTTTTTCTCTGGTTTTAGTTCTGGAAATCCTATTCCTGTTATTTGAGTAGAATTTTAAATCATACCAAAGCGTTTCCCGAAATTTAAGAAATGTTTGCAGATCTTTGAAACATCGTAATTGGGATTGGGCAAAGTTGTGAAGTTGAAAACAGTTTTGTTGCACGTTATTTAAGCTGTGGTTAAATATTTTAGCATTGTTTAAGCAAATTGCTCCTTTTACGTGTTTTTTTCTACTGTTCATTTGGGATGGAATTCATTTTGGAATGTAAATTTATTTTACTCTGTTTCAGAAGCTGAAGACGAAATTCCAGTTGTTTATGAACAGCTATGTGAAATTGCAGATCCTCTTCCGTCACCTTCACAGGGAAACGGTCTCTCAGCAAATATTATCAAATCGTGTACAAAACTAGAACATGATCCGAACCTATTGAAAGTTGAGTCAGCTATTATCAATGACGAATGTATGTTTTCAAATATTCATCTCCTACAAAGTATCTGTTAATTTATTTTGAAACCTCTCTATAGAACAGCCGTCTTGGCTGAGTGGTTGGCACGCTGGCGTGGGAATTCTGTGTTCAAGGGGCACAGATTCAATCCCAGTTGTGACCAGTCCTTTAGTTTGGGACGGGGGTTATTGGCGTGACTCTGTAAGCTCAGCTAGAGTCGACCCAGCTCTAAATGGGTACCTGAAGAAATCCGGGGAAGGTAAGCAGGAAGGGTGTGTGAAAGCTCAGGATGGCTGGCCCCCAACCCCTCATTGCACTTCCTGGCTGAAGGGCCTTGAAACGGAGATCAGCACCGCCGGTTTGGACCTTAAGGGTCTAGTGCCATCTTACTTACTTACTTTTTTACTATAGAATCAAGACTCCTAGAAATTTTTACTCCTACTACTCAAAACCTACTGTAGCACCAAGCTGTTGGGCCCAAGACAGCTGTTGGGAACATTCTCCTTTGATCCGAATCTGTTTAAACATCCATCTTTATGCTTTTCCAAGAAGTCCTAATTTTCTGAAAATACTGTATTTGGTACAGACTTCTTTTTTTGTTTTGCCCTAGATAGTTGGCCAAAATGGACGATGAATTCTTTTTTTTCTTTTTTTTTCAGAATCGTATCCCATTATTAGATTCAGAATTTATTTTCAGGTAGTGTGGGGGCGGTTCGTTGTCATTTTAAAATTGCATAAACGGTATCATGTTGGTACTTAATTTAACTATGGTACAGCAATCGTATTCTCCGAGGGAAACTTTGTCTCCCACCGCTCTTTGCTGATGTCAGTTGGAGACTGTTTCATTGAGAACAGATATAGGACAAATTTATGTATATCGGACAGATTTCTATTTGAAGTTCTCTTTCTCTATAATATTGGTTTCCTTGATAACCCTTAATCATAAACGCTTCAGCTAAAAATGTTTCATAGTAGGCTTAGCTAAAACACTTCAGTAAATGTATAGGAGTATAAATAATTTCTTAGACCACACTGGCTAGTCATGTCAAAAGGAAAAATCGCGAACAAGAGAGAAATGAGGACAATAACAGCCAGTGAAAAAACAGAATAAAAAATATACAAAAAATATCTCATCTGCGATTTTTTCGCCTTGATAGGAGTTCAGCCATAAGATTTTAGTAAGAAATCACAAATGGAAAACATTACAAATTCCTCATTCAAATATACTATTTTGTGAAATCCAGTGAAACATATAAACTTTCTCAAAACAAAATCTTTGTATAAAATGGCCCAGAAAAAAAGACCAGAATATTTCGGACCAGAACATTTTGGATAGATCAAAGCCTCTGTCTTAATTATGTGAAATCTTCGCCCTTATAATTTTATCTTTAGTAGTATATGTAGCAACAGTAGTAGTTCCATAGTCCCTGTTAGTTAGTTCAACATCCCACTCAACATGCCTTGAAAGTTTCAAGTGAATACCCTTAGCCGTTTCTAAGATTTTGCTGGTATGTCATTTAGCAACTTGCATATACATGGTGTTTTTATTTAGTTTAAAATTCCATGAATGTTTCATCCGTATAGGGTTAGATTGAGTGGTAGTAATAGTAGTAGTACTAACACACACACAATACCTTTTGTTTAATTTGATATCCCGTTCAATATTCCCTGAAAGTTTCATCGTAATATTTTTACCCTTAGAAGTGTTAGTAGCAGTTTTAGTAGCAGTAGTAGTAATAGTAAAAGCATTTGTACACATAGTAGTAGTAGCATATACGCAGTCACTTTTTGTTTGTTCAACAAACGCTGAAAGTTTCAACTTATAGCCCTTAGGTGTTCCTGGGATGTCGCTGATAAGGATTTTTGACAACATACATTCACTTAGTTTGTAGTATGTACATATTAATTGTAATATTATACACTTAATAATTAGAAAGTTGAGCCCCCTCCCTCTCAACTATCTCTAAGCTTCACTTTAAATCCCTAACAGAATCACAAGTAGTCGTAATAGTTTACAAATATCGTTTTTTCGTTTGCTGAGAATCCTCCTTAACGTACTCAGGAATGTTCAAACTAATGCCCAAAGCTACTCCTGAGCTTCTGCTGATACGCTCTTTCTACAACCTGTATGCACATAATGCGTTTTGATTTATTCCACCGTCATCTTCGACATTTCCTGAATATTTCGTCTTAATTTTCTTGGCTTTAGTATATGTAGTTTTAGTAGCATTACTAGCAATTATAACAGTAGTGGTAACATCACATAGTTTTCTTTTCTTTACTTCCATATCCCACTTAACATGCTCTAAAATTTAAATTTAGTTAAATTTAAAAAACTAATGAATTTCAAATGTTCAAAATCAGTGCAAAAAAGGATTCTGGTGATGTATGTATTGTCATAAAAATTTCATTTTTTAGTACCCCCTAAAAATTTTTGCGTACCCCCAAGCAGTACACGCACCGCAGTTTGAGAACCACTGCCTTGAACGGTTGAACAAAGCGTCTTCAGTGCAAATTAAAAAAAGGGCGGACATTTAAAAATTACTTTAACCTAAAAAGATAAAAAAGAGCATAAAAGTAAAAACCAACGGTGAACTAAAAGAAACTAGAAAAAGAAAGTAAACAAAGATGACAAAAATACAAATATAAAATCAAGTTGTTTCTGTCTAATCCAGAACATAATCGACAATCCAGAATGATTCTGAGTAGTGTTTATTCTTGTGAAAATTTTTGTTATTATTCATACTTGTTTCTCGACTCTCTTCTTGCAACATTTATTCAAAACTGAAACATACAACCTCTTCACGAGAGGCTTTATAGGTTTCAGATACAGTGCTCGTTTGCTGCATATTTATGAATATACACATGCTGCTGAATCTGCAGCTTGTCTGCTACAGATTCTAAGCAGTTTCTGATATATTGATGATGCGCCCTTTCTAACAACCTGGATGTATGTTTTGATTTAGTTCAACATCCCCAGCAACATGTTCTTAAAGTTTCACCTTAACACCCTTAGGCTTAGTACTAGTTTTTGTGCAGGAGTAGCAGCAAGTAGTATCTTTTAGTTAGGTCAGTATCAAATAACCTCAACCTACCCTGAAAATTTCAAACTAATATCCTAAGCCAGGCTTTATAGGTTTCAGATACAGTGCTCGTCTGCTGCAGATTCATGAATATGCAAATGCTGCTGAATCTGCTGCTTATCTGCTACAGATTCTAAGCGGTTTCTGGTATATTGATGATACGCCCTTTCTAACAACCTGTATGTATGTTTTGATTTACTTCAACATCCCCAGCAACATGATCTTAAAGTTTCAGCTTAACACCCTTAGGCTTAGTGCTAGTTTTTGTGCAGGAGTAGCAGTAAGTAGTATCTTTTAGTTAGCTCAGTATCAAATAACCTCAACCTACCCTGAAAATTTCAAACTAATATCCTAAGCCAGGCTTTATAGGTTTCAGATACATTGCTTATCCGCTGCAGATTCAGGAATATGCACATGCTGCTGAATCTGCAGCTTGTCTGCTACAGATTCTAAGCGGTTTCTGGTATATTGATGATACGCCCTTTCTAACAACCTGGATGTATGTTTTGATTTACTTCAACATCCCCAGCAACATGATCTTAAAGTTTCAGTTTAACACCCTTAGGCTTAGTACTATTTTTGTGCAGGAGTAGCAGCAAGTAGTATCTTTTAGTTAGCTCAGTATCAAATAACCTTAACCTACAATGACAATTTTAAACTAATATCCTAAACCAGGCTTTATAGGTTTCAGATACAGTGCTAGTCTGCTGCAGATTCATGAATATGCACATCCTGCTGAATCTGCAGCTTATCTGCTACAGATTCTACGCGGTTTCTGGTATATTGATGATACGCCCTTTCTAACAACCTGTATGTATGTTTTGATTTACTTCAACATCCACAGCAACATGATCTTAAAGTTTCAGCTTAACACCCTTAGGCTTAGTACTAGTTTTTGTGCAGGAGTAGCAGCAAGTAGTATCTTTTAGTTAGCTCAGTATCAAATAACCTCAACCTACCCTGAAAATTTCAAGCTAATATCCTAAGCCAGGCTTTATAGGTTTCAGATACATTGCTTGTCCGCTGCAGATTCGGGAATATGCACATGCTGCTGAATCTGCAGCTTGTCTGCTACAGATTCTAAGCGGTTTCTGGTGTATTGATGATACGCCCTTTCTAACAACCTGGATGTATGTTTTGATTTACTTCAACATCCCCAGCAACATGATCTTAAAGTTTCTGCTTAACACCCTTAGGCTTAGTACTAGTTTTTGTGCAGGAGTAGCAGCAAGTAGTATCTTTTAGCAGCAAGTAGTTTACTTCAACATCCCCAGCAACATGATCTTAAAGTTTCAGCTTAACACCCTTAGGCTTAGTACTAGTTTTTGTGCAGGAGTAGCAGCAAGTAGTATCTTTTAGTTAGCTCAGTATCAAATAACCTCAACCTACCCTAAAAATTTCAAACTAATATCCTAAGCCAGTGGCTCCAAAGCTGTGGGTCATAACCCATAAGTAAGGTGCGAGCGAATATTGAGTGGGTCGTGGTCGCGAGCAGTAATATTGGTATTGTCCAGATGCGGAGTTGCGGAATTAACAAGACGTAAATAATTTTGTTATTATTTACATAATTACACTTGCAAGTTTTTTTTTATACAAAGTTATTTCAATAGGAAGGATTTGTTTGGTTTCCGATGTTTCTTCATAACAGTCAGCACCAACTTCAACTTTAGTTACTTGACTTTGACTTGACCAACTTCAACTTTAGTTACTTGACTTTGACTTGACCAACTTCAACTTTAGTTACTTGACTTTGACTTGACCAACTTCAACTTTAGTTACTTGACTTTGACTTGACCAACTTCAACTTTAGTTACTTGACTTTGACTTGACCAACTTCAACTTTAGTTACTTCATTAAGCAGTGAGCTTTATTAATGAAAGATCTGAAGCCGAACTGGCCAGCCATGACAAAGAACAAACAAATGGGACTACGCAGGTAGAAAGAGAAACTAAAAACCAAAATGGCGCGTATATTTCGCTTGTATAAAAACAAGGCGTCTTCAATGCTGATGAAACAAAGAAAAAATTAAAATAACCTAAAACAAATAAAAACCGAAAACAAGGAATAAAAACAGCCAATATTAATATCTACCATTGTTGCAGCTAATCCACGCAGGTTACAGAAGCTAATAGAGTTGCCTCGATGAGAACAACAAAGCAACCGAGGCTGTATCCGGAGGGGGGGGGGGTTAAGTGTTCTGACCCCTCCCCCTCCCAAAAAAATATGTGTGTCTGACTCGCAAAAACGTAACAAAAATGAAGTAAACAAGTTTTAATGGGTTTTGTTTTTTTGTGTATAAACCCTCCTTCCCGAAAAAAAATCCTTGAGTAAAACACCCCTTGAAAAAAAAAGAAGCCTGGATAAGCCCCTGAAACCACCTGACTATAAATAACTAATACCTTCTATGAGCTATGTAGATCAGTTGCGACATTTGTGGATATTAATATTAGTTGTTTTTATTCCTTGGTTTTGGTTTTTATTTGTTTTTAAGGTTGTTTCTGTGCGTTGAAGACACTTCATGTTCATACAGGCAAAACCATCCGCGTCATCTACTGGCCGAGTTCCCGTTTGTGTGTTCTTCATTAATAATTTTCTCTCTGTTTGTTCTTAGTAAGCTTGATAACTCCTACTTATTTCCATATTTAGTTAGAATGTAAACCATAGCTGAAATTCGGGCCTCACATAGTTATGACCTAGTGCCTAGGGGGAGGATTTTCAGAACTTCATCAAAAAGGCAAGGAGAGTGACAAGTAATTGAGAACCTGCATTTCCATAACTGTTTACGATTAAAGCTATTTTTCAGTGAGGTATCTTCTGATAAATCAATGATTTGTTCTATCTCTTTTGTTGACATACAGGTTGTTAATTCTTCATGATATGGGTTACAAATCTAAACTCAACGAATCTAACTTTTTCACTTCTTCTCCAATAAATTGATGGCTAATCCCCTGGGTAGTGATTAAAACTTTTGTTTGGGGGGTACCGAAAAAGTTAAAAAAAACGCATCAAAATGTGAAATTGATACTTAATCCTTCTTGGTTTCTGGGAATATTTCAGGTCTACGCTCTATTTTTGAAAGTAAAAAGAAATATTCAATCTCAAAATGAGTAGAACTACCTTCATTATTTCCCCATTCACCTCAAGGTCACAGAGACTTCGGAAGATGCTCATTACATCACAAATTCTAGTCCTTTGCTAGTCTTTTTTATAAGTCAAAAGGGAAAAAAGACAAACCAATCGTGGTTGGGGGAGGGGTATTTTTTCAAAAGGGCATTTTATGGTGGAGTTGCCAAACTTATTTTTTAAGAATAAATGACAGGAAATGACTATGGAAATGATAAGTTACAGGAAACTTCAGACATTACGTTCATTAAAAGATTTAAGTATCTCAAAACAATCACACTTTCCATTATCAATGCAACTTTTCCTTAGCATAAGCTTTGAACGGTCAGATTTTATCCTGAACTGCAAAAATGTCTAATCTGCTTATCCAGTAGATATTTAATATATCCAGTTTTTCCTTCCAAATAAATTGAAGCTTCACTACCCAATTGCACTAATCGCGTCATTACTTTTCTCCTGGGAAACCAGCGAATTTCTGTGTGTAGAAGAAGAAATGTATCGGTCCTACCCATTTCTTCACAAAGTTTTTGAAATAGGTGGGCTTGTAAGGGATTTGGTTAAATATATTTTATTGTTTTTAATGCTGTATCACGTGCTGCTCTGAAATCAATGGGCAATGTTTTAGAAACCAGTACTTGTCTATGAAGGCTACTCTGTGTCCCACAAAGTACACAGACTGTGTTCAAAAACCCTCGTAGCCACACTGCTATTTTTCCTGCTTATAGCCCGCACACCGTCAGTGCATATACCGAGACAATTCTTCCACTGTAATTTTTTTTTCTTTTATATGTGAATCAATTGTACTGAAAAATACCTCAGCAGGTCCACGATTTTTTAGCTTGCAGAGCAAGATACCTTCATGCATGTCGTTCATCTTCATGCATGCACGTCGTTCATCTTCATGCACGACCTTCATGCACGTCGTTCATCTTCATGCACGACCTTATGCACGTCGTTCATCTTCATGCACGACCTTCATGCATGTTGTTCTGCAATATATAACGCAAAAAATAAAGAAGTTGAGATAGACCTTGCGCGTCAGTATAGTTATATAGCTGTAGAATATAATATTTAACACCGCTTTTCTCTAAGATAGCGAAAATGTATTATTTGGGCGAGAGTCCAGTAAACTTTGGAATTTGTTGATATGCTCTTTTGATAACCTACTTGCACACAGTGTGTTTTTATTTAGCTCACCTGTTGGTTAGTTCAATATCCCCTTCAACATGCCCTGAAAGTTTCAGTTTAGTACTCTTAAGCCGTTTCTGATATATTGCTGATACGCCTGCATGAACGTTTTGATGTAGTTCGATATTCCAATCAACATGGCCTGAATGTTTACCTTAATACCCCTAGGCTAATTAGTAGTAATAGTAGTTTTAATTGGTGTAGCAGCACTTGTAGTAGTAGTAGTATGTATAGTGCCTTTTGGTTTGTTCCCTATCCCGTCAGAATACCCTATAAAGGTCATATAACCTAATTCTTCCTTAGATGTCTCTGATACCCACCTTAGACAACAAATGCAAATAGTGGATTTAGTACCTAATACGCTTATCCTTTTTTCAGACCTAAGATATAACACGTACCCCCCTCCCGCCTTTCTATTAAGAAATTACATATGTAAGCAATGGCCGAATGACGAAATATATAGTCCTTGTCATAAGAGTTTCGGAAGTTGTTTCAACATCAGAAGTACAATTAAGGAACCTCTAAAATATTCTGAGCAAAGTGGCTAAAAAATTAATCGGATATCTTTGGAGTAGGGGGACGAAAAGGAACGTGAGAGAGGGGCTGGTTTCCCTTCAGTCGCTTTTAACTTTTGAACTTGAAGGGCACTGAACTAACTCTTGAAATGCTTTTGAACTTTTACTACGCAACTGAGGTATCTCCCTTCATCAAAATTCTTATTTGTAATTCTATTCCAAGCGGAATAGCTTTATAGTCAGGACTGTCGAAAGTTACGCAATTTCAATTGGGAAGCGCTGCAAAACTCTGCTTCACATTTTAAAACATTAATTTTATTTTTTTTTACTAACTTTTTTCTTAAAAAGTTTGCATCGCTCATTGCTATTTGAGTGATCATTTATATAGCATAGCACCTTAAGGAATTGACATTGAAAAATTTTTAGTCATACATTACTAAGTCGTATTTATCAATTTATTTATTTATTTTTTTTAGTAGCTCTTTCTCCTTTTTCCTTTTTTTTAGTTTTTTCTTTTTTTTTAATTTTTTTAATTTTTTTCTTTTTTCTTTTTTATAGCTTTTTTCTTTTTAGTTTTTTCTTTTAGCTGTTTTCTTTTTTAGTTTTTCTCTTTTTTAGTTTTTATTATTTTTTTTCTTTTTAGTTTTTTTCTTTCTTTTTTTTTTTGGTTAGAGTACAGACGGACACACATTTATATATATATATATATATATATATATATATATATATATATATATATATATATATATATATATATATATATACATATATATATATAATATAGATAATATTTTATATATATTTTATTATTTTTTAATAGTTTATATTTTGTATGTTTGTTTTTATGGTGTTTCTTTCTGTGTTTGTGCTGTTGCACTGGTAATTTCTTTTTTCTTTATATATATATATATATATATATATATATATATATATATATTTTAGGTTTGCAAACAGATCTACTGCTATGCAAAAAAGAGTCCACAAATGAAAACGATGTTTTGAATTCTTCCTGCCCTCCTAGTGGATATACAGAGCCAGAAATTCGTCCAGTTTCTGAAATTGTAGTACCTCATCCAGTTCATATATATATTGACGAAAAATATTCAAGTTTTCAAGAGTTCAATATGGACACAATTCCTCTGAGAAATAATTTGAATAATATCCAGCCAAGGGTGCTAGTGAAGGCAATACCCATGATTATGCTACCGGAGCTGACCAGCAGGCATATTGATGAAGTGACAAATGGCATATGGCGATGTGATCTTTGTGGTAAAATTGAAAACTGCTTCTTGATGTTAGACCTCCATCAGAACACAGGATGTGAAAAACTATCTCCAATTGAATGTGACATCTGCCCTGCAGTAATTAAAGATTATTCTGACTTTGTTACACATTTTGTGGAACATCAACTTGGAAAAACTAGGAAATGTCCAATTTGTCTACATGAAAAAATTGGTGACATAAAACAGCATTTGGAAGGTCATTTTTCATATAATTCGCCTCGATTTGAATCATTTTTAAACTTACCGTTAGCTAGTAGACGCTTTTATTTAAATCCGTCTGGTCGTCACGATTCAAGCACTAAAGATCACAATTTGTCAACTAAAGATACAAAAAAACAATATTCAATTAGCCCTTTTGTACATAACAGTAGTGAGGATCCCCAAAAGCCTAAAACTTTCAATAAAAGTTTACCAAACCAGTCGTCTGTGAAAAGACAATCAACGCTAAGCAGTAGTGTTAATCCATACCAATGCGAAATTTGCAAGAAAATATTTTCAAGTGTCAACAGTTTGAATGTTCATTCGAGGCTGCACTCTGGTGAAAAACCATATGTGTGTAAAATTTGCAATAAAAAGTTTGCTCAAAAGTCGAATTTAATTTTTCACTTAAGATCACATTCCGGTGAAAAACCTTATGGCTGCAAAGTATGCAATAAAAAGTTTTCTTCGAGATATTATTTAGCTTATCACATGCGATTACACAGTGGTGAATTACCGTACCAATGTAAAACATGCTATAAAAGGTTTGCTTTGAGATCTTGTTTAACTAGTCACATGCGGATGCACACTGGTGAACGGTCATACAAATGTAAAGTTTGTACTAAAAGTTTTTCACAAAATAGTCACTTGATTGTTCATATGAGGTTTCACTTTGGCGAAAAACCATTTGTCTGTAAGTTCTGCAGTAAAAAATTTTCACAAAAATACAATTTGAATGATCATATGAGGGTACACACAGGTGAAAAACCGTACAAGTGTCAAGCATGTAATAAAAGGTTTGCTCAAAAATCTAATTTTATTCGCCACCTTAGATCACATTCTGGCGAAAAACCTTATGGCTGCAAAATATGCGATAAAAAGTTCGCTTATAGATCTTATTTAAGCCATCACATGCGGCTACATAGTGGTGAAATGCCATACCAATGTAAAATATGCAATAAAAAGTATGCCTCGCGTTCTTATTTAAGTATTCACATGCGATTACATAGTGGTGAAAGACCATACGAATGTAAAATATGCAATAAAATTTTTTCTCAAAATGGCAGTTTGATAATTCATATGAGGCTACACTCTGGTGAAAAACCTTATGAATGTAAAATATGTAATAAAAAATTCAATCAAAAATGTCATTTAACTGATCACTTTGGGTCACACTCCGGTGAAAAATCTTTTGACTGCAATGTTTGCACTAAAAAGTTTTCTTTAAAATCATCTTTGAGCAAACACAAGCGTTTACACGATGGTGAACGACTATACAAATGTGAAGTGTGTGATAAAAGTTTTTCTCAAAATAGTAATTTAGTGGTTCATTTGAGGCTACACTCTGGTGAAAAACCTTTTGACTGTAACATATGCAATAAAAAATTCACTCAAAAGTCCACTTTGACTTATCACTTCCGTTCACACTCAGGTGAAAAGCCTTATGACTGCAAAGTATGCAGTAAAAAGTTTTCTTCGAGGTCTTATTTAACTACTCATATGCGGTTACACAAGGATGATAAGCGGTACGAATGTAAAATATGAAATAAAGGTCATGCTAAAAATAGCATTTTGATTGTTCATTTGAGGTTGTACTCGGGTGAAAACCCTATGATTGCAAAGTATGTAGTAAATAATTGAGTCAAAAGCGTCATTTGACTCATCACTTTAATTCATACTGTGGTGAAAAACCTTATGATTGCTAAGTATGCAATTAAAATTTTACTTCGAAATTTATATTAATTTAAATCATATGCGGTTACACTATGCTGAACGAATGTACAAATGCAATGTATGTAAAAAAAAAAAAAAATCTAAAAATAGTAATTTGATTGTCCGCATGAGGTTATGCTTAGGCGAAGAATCTTATAAATGCCAAATATGTTGTAAAAAAATTGCTCAAAAGTCTTATTTGACACGTTCGGTCAAACTGTGGTGAAAAACCTTATGACTAGTAACTAATAAAAAAAATTCAAATGCGTCATTTGACTTGTAGTATGATTTTAAACACCCATAAAATATATTACATAATTATTTAAAACGTGACACACAATGAAAATAGTAATATGAATGAGATTTATAGTAATTTCAATGAGTAATTTCAATTCAACAAAGATTCTTAGAGGACATTCGGTTGATTAGAGTTTTGAGGCCTTATAAGCATGTGAAATCGTTGGTTTAAAAATGCTTAATATATAAAATAAATTCTTTCAACTTTTTTTAATGACACATACTAAATACATACAAACGAGAATGTTCCTAAACCGAAGCGTAAAAGTTAAAATTTACCTTACTCAATAGGGGAGACACACGGGTAAGATAAGGCAGTAGTAAAAGATGTTTTGTTTAGTTAACATCTCAAAATATCATGAGAAATCACGTTAGAGGACATCCCTTGAAGGGTTCATAGTGATCTGTCTAATGTGTGCTTCTTTGAAATGTTGATTTACATCCTTTTGAACCTATTTTAAAAAGTATAGTTTGAATATCTGTCTGATATTACGTAATTGTTAATCGGATGACTTATTGCTATTTCAGTATGTCTTATGGCAAATTTTTATCCTCACGTGTATTCATTGTCTTATCGAATATAGTTTTGGATATGTTTGAATTAAGTTTGTTTTCATTCATTGTGTTTTTTCATGGCCTGTGAAATAAGGCAACTTTCTCTTTGTTGTTTTATAATTGTCAGTTATATTTTTGCCCTTAGCTTAAAAATAAAACATTTGAGTTTCCTTAGGTGTTAGTTTTTTTTTCCTTTACCTTGAACAAAGTGGAAACTTTGTCAGATATTGTTTCAGCTTGGGAATCTGTAGTCCCCTAGTTTGGATTGTGTTATTTCTAGAGATATTTAGTATCAGAGTATTGGGTATCTTACGCCCAACATACGCCGGGGCAGCTATAGGTTAGAAGGGCTAGTCTATAGAAGTAAACTATGGGCAATTTTTCTTAGTTATTGTTTTAATTGTAAGTTGCATCCTCTGATTATGGTTGCAGCATTAGCTGCAACCTTGTAAAGAGCGAAGCACAGCCCATAGTAAGAAAAAGTTAAAAAACGCGTTTAGAAAAAAAATGCCTGGTGAAAAAAAATGCCTTCTGACACTTATTCAGGAATGGTAACTTCTATCGATTCCTTTCAAAAGTAAAAGTTTATTCCGAAAAGAAATTTAGGGTGGTTTCGAAAAAAGCCCGTAACCCCTCGAAAATGGTGTCAGATCAGAATGAAAAGTATACTATTAGAATCAGCATGGTCGAAAACCTTGCTCAGGGAAATTACAGTCCCCCTCCTTGAACAACATAGAAAATCAGTTTTTTGCATGGGTAGCACTGATCCGTCTTCCTTTTTTTCTTTTTTTTTTACCAGGCCTAATGGGTGACCAGAGCATCATAGAGAGACGTGTAAAGAAAGATTGGAGGGCAGCTAGCCCTCTCCTCCCCCCACCCAAGTCGTCGGATCAAAATTTTGAGATAGTCGTTTCATTCAGCATACTTTAAAGGTATATTAGCTAAGGTTTTGGTGAGGATATTATCCTCTATAGTCTCTAAAGAAAGAGCTATACATGGTATCGTGTGTATCGGTAGTGGGCGTATTGGTATCGCGCGTATCGGCGTTGGGTGTTTTTTTAATCATGGTTTTGTGCCTTCTATCATGGTTGCAGCAGTAACTGCAAAATAGTAAAGAGCAAAACACAGCCCCCTAGTAATTAAAAGTGGAATAACGTAATTAAAAAATTCCCTGGTGAAAAAAAAATTGCCATCTGACTCTGATTCAGGAATGGTAACTATTACTTCGGTTGATATTAAAAGTAAGAGTTTATTGCGAAAAGATTTGAAAAAAAATCCTGAAACTCATTGAAAATGGTGTCAGATCAAGACAAAATTGTACCATTGGAATAAGTATGGTTAAAAACCTTGTATCATGGTTGCAGCAGTAGCTGCAATCTAGTAAAGAGTGAACCACAGCCATAGTAACCAAAAGTTGAAAAACTGCCCTGTGAGAAAAAAAAATCTCATGTAATACTGATTCAGGAATGGTAACTATTATTTCGATTCGTCTTAGAACTAATAAATTAAAAAAAACTTTTACTGAAAAAATTCAAATGAATGTGCATTGTCAGTTTAATACACATATGCTGATATTTATTCCTTCAAATGTTGATAGTATTTGATATATAAAATTTATAAAAGTGAAAACATAAGTGCAAGTAAAGTTCAAATTATGTTCTGGCCTTGGGAAGGCATGGATGGTTTTGAGCCCTACTCAAATTAATTTCTGCTCGGTTTGAATTTGAGTCGATTATTTATTGTAATTTCTGTTTGTTTTGGCTTTCATATATTTATCGATGCTGATTTGTGGTATTTTAAGCTTCGCAGATTATTTGATTTTATTTTTGCCCATTTCTGGCCTAACGGAGTTCATTACTTTTCTTTAAAAAACTTGTTTTGTGGAAAGAGCTTTTCTAATTAATTTCGGTTCGTTTTGTATTGACACAGTCTTTTCAGGGAAAAAGAAAATAATAGTGTAAATCTTTTTGATTTTTCTTTAAGAATTTATAGTTTGGCCTGCTATTTGTATGCTGGAAAAAATCTTTTAACAATTTTTAACAACATACACCCTTTTAAAAATTTCTCTAGTTGACCTGAAAAATAAATTTGACAATCACCCGCTTGTAAGTTATAAATACCTCACTTTTTCTAATTTTTCCTCTCCCTTCAGCCCCCCACATGGTCGAATCAGGGAAAACGGCTTTATCAAGTCAATTTGTGCAGCTCCCTGACACGCCTACCGATTTTCATCGTCCTAGCACGTCCAGAAACACCAAACTCGCCAAAGCACTTAACTCCCCCATAGAGAGCGAAACCAGTACGGTTACGTCAATCACGTATCTACGGCATTTGCTTATTCTACCCACCAAGCTTCATCCCGATTCCTCCACTCTAAGCGTTTTCCAAGATTTCCGATTTCCCCCTCCAACTCCCCCCAACGTCAACAGGTCTGGTCAGGATTTGAAATAAGAGCTCTGAGACAGTTTGATACCATTTCCAAATATATGTATTTACATTTGTATATATATATATATATATATATATATATATATATATATATATATATATATATATATATATATATATATATATATATATATATATATATATATATATATATATATATGAATGTATATATATGTTTGTGTGTAAGCGTACAATTCCAAATCAAATTTCATGAGGTATGGATGGCTATGTTTCGGAAATTAAGAGCAGATTTTCTTTACCCAGGTTTCCTACTTTCCTTGGGATGTCGTTCAAATCAAGTTTGATCCGTGGCACATATAAGAGGCATGGGGAGGGAGTCGTGCTCTATGATTACATTACATGATTTAAATTTTTTAAATATGTTAATGATTTTTCTAACTTGTTCAACGTAGTTTACGAGTTCCCCGTCGAACGAACAAAGCTGGGAAACAAACATGAACTCAATAAAAAGGAGTTTCATCAGTTGTAAATAAAGAGCAACATTAAAACAATGGGCGCCGGTACGGGGGGAAGGTAAAGCCCTCCTGGGAATTTGGGACTATAAAGTAATGATAAGGAAACCAAAGAAAAAAGAGATGTATAGGGAAAAGCTATGGAAAAAAATGTGTGCTGTCCCATTGTTAGCTGCCTGCCAATAGATTTTTACGCTTAATAAGAAAATATAAGTTCTAATTTGTGACTGAGTGACAAAAAAAAAGATCAAATTTTTCATAGTAATGAATGGTAAGTAAATAACGATTCTTGTCAATAATGAATGTATAAGAACCTAACTATTGATAACATCAAACAGTTCGTGGTAACGAACTGTAGTAAGGAGCGACCCGGCTCAATAGTAACCAAAACTCTAAAAAATTGAATTTTGATATCAATAGTTACATCGAAAGAATCGCATTTTAATGCTGATTTTAAATATATAAGTTTCATCAAGTTTAGTCTTACCCATCAAAAGTTACGAGCCTGAGAAAATTTGCCTTATTTAAGAAAATAGGAGAAAACACCCCCTAAAAGTCGTAGGATCTTAACGAAAATGACACTATCAGATTCAGCGTATCAGAGAATCCTACTGTAGAAGTTTCAAGTTCCTCTCTACGAAAATGTGGAATTTTGTATTTTTTGCCAGAAGACAAATCACGGGTGCGTGTTTATTTGTTTGTTTGTTTTTTTTCCCAGGGGACATCGTATCGACCAAGTGGTCCTAGAATGTCGCAAGAGGGCTCATTCTAACGGAAATGAAAAGTTCTAGTGCCCTTTTTAAGTGACCAAAAAAATTGGAGGGCATCTAGGCCCCCTCCCACGCTCATTTTTTCCCAAAGTCAACGGATCAAAATTTTGAGATAGCCATTTTGTTCAGCATAGTCGAAAACCATAATAACTATGTCTTTGGGGATGACTTACTCCCCCACAATCCCTGGGGGAGGGGCTGCAAGTTACAAACTTTGACCAGTGTTTACATATAGTAATGGTTATTGGGAAGTGTACAGACGTTTTCAGGGGGATTTTATTTTGTTTGGGGGTGGGGCTGAGGAGAGGGGGCTATGTTGGAGGATCTTTCCTTGGAGGAATCTGCCATGGGGGAAGAAAAATTCAATGAAAAGGGCGCAGGATTTTCTAGCATTACTATAAGAAAACAATGAAAAATAAACATGAAAACTTTTTTCAAATGAAAGGAAGGAGTAGCATTGAAACTTAAAACGAACAGATATTATTACGAATATGAGGGGTTCTAATAATACTTTAGCATAAAGAGCGAGGTATTTAGGAGGAGATAAATACCTCGCTCTTTATGCTAAAGTATTTTTAAGTAATTACAACTATTTATTCTACGGCCTTTCTGATTCAGGGGTCATTCTTAAAGAATTGGGACAAAACTTACGATTTAGTGTAAAGAGCGAGGTATTAACGAGGGTACAAACCCCCTCGTATACATAATAAAAATATAAGGTTATGAAAGTTTGTTACGTAAGTTAATTCTTAAGTTACGTATATTTTTTACTAATAAAAACGTTCGTTAAAAATTAAAAGTTCTAGTTGCCTTTTTCAGTAACCGAAAAATTGGAGGGCAACTAGGCCTCCTTCTCCACCCCTTATTTCTCAAAATCGTCTGATCAAAAAAAGAGAAAGCCATTTAGCCAAAAAAGAATTAATATACAAATTTCATTTTAATAATTTATGTGCGGAGAGCCAAACCAAACATGCATTAATTCAAAAACATTCAGAAATTAAATAAAAAAAAAACTAATTTTTTTAGCTGAAAGTAAGGAGCGACATTAAAACTTAAAACGAACAGAAATTACTCTGTATATGAAATGGGTTGTCCCCTCCGCAATCCCTCGCTCTTTACGCTAAAGTTTGACTCTTTGTCACAATTCTACTTTTTAAAACAATTAAAAGCTTTAGCGTAAAGAGCGAGGGATTGCGGAGGGGACAACCGATTTCATGTACGGAGTAATTTCTGTTCGTTTTAAGTTTTAATGTCGCTCCTTACTTCAGCTAAAAAAATTAGTTTTTTTTATTTAATTCAATCAAAGAATCCGCTTTTATGGTGATCCAATCTGTATTTGATTATTAGTAATTACTGCAGTTATTAGTATGCAAGAAAGTTCGTATGATTATAGAAAAAAACAAGAAAAACAACTTAATAAGGGGTCATTCTGGTAAAAATATGCCGTCAACTTTTGATCAAACAGTACTGTAACAGACTGTAGTAAGGAGCGACCCGGATCAATAGTAACCAAAATTCTAAAAAACGGAATTTTGATACTAATAGTTACATCAAAAGAATCGCATTTTATTGCTGATTTTAAATATATAAGTGTCATCAAGTTTAGTTTTGCCCATCAAAAGTTACGAGCCTGAGAAAATTTGCCTTATTTTAGAAAATAGGAGAAAACACCCCCCAAAAAGTCATATAATCTTAACGAAAATCACACCATCAGATTCAGCGTACCAGAGAACCCTACTGTACAAATTTCAAGCTCATATCTACAAAAACGTGGAATTTTGTATTTTGTGCAAGAAGACAGATCACGGATGCGTGTTTATTTGTTTGTTTGTTTTTTTTTTTTTTTTCAGGTGATCGTCTCGACCCAGTTGGTCCTAGAATTTTGCGAGAGGGCTTATTCGAACGGAAATTTTACAAAATAGAGTTGAGAGAAAGAGTCAAACTTTAGCACAAAGAGCGAGGTGTTGAGGAGGGAAAAGCTCCTTTCATATACGGGGTAATTTCTGTTCGTTTTAAGTTTTAATCTCGCTCCTTACTTTCAGTTAAAAAAACTTGTTTTTTTATTTAATTTTTCATTACAAGAATACCCATGAGCTGATGTATGAAGCCACTATAATCAGAAATATTTCTCCTAAGCGGAATGCTGGCAATTTTTGTATTTTCTCTCTGAACAGATTATTATGGCACTTGGTATTCACCAAGTGACATATAGCGATCGCAAATTCTGTCGGTCTGTCTGTCTGTCCCGGTTTTGCTACTTCAGGCGCTTCCAGGCAAGCTAGGACGATGAAACTTGTCATGTGTATCAGGGATCGGACCAAATTAAATTAGAAATGGTCATTTTCCCGATTTGACCATCTAGGGGGGGGGGGGGAGTGGGGGCCGGTTAATTCGGAAAAAATAGAAAAATAAAGTATTTTTAACTTACGAACGGGTGATGGGATCTTAATGAAACTTGATTTTTGGAAGGATATCGTGTCTCATAGCTCTTATTTTAAATCCTGACCAGATCCGGTGACATTGGGAGGAGTTGGAGGGGGGAACCTAAAATCTTGGAAAATGCTTAGAGTGGAGGGATCGGGATGAAACTTGGTGGGAAAAATAGATACGGGATTGACATAACCGGAACGGATCTGTTCTCTTTGGGGATGTGGGGGGGGGGGGGGGGTTAATCCTAAAAAATTCGAAAAAATGAAGTATTTTTAACTTGCGAAAGAGTGATCGTATCTTAATGAAATTTCATATTTAGAAGGACCTCGAAACTCAGATCTATTTTTTTTCACGACTGGGTCCAGTGTCATTAGGCGGGGGGGGACGGAAAATCTTGGAAAACGCTTAAAGCGGAGAGATCAGGATGAAACTTGGTGGAAAGAATAAGCACAAGTCCAAGATAGGTGACTGACATAACCGGATCGGATCCGCTCTCTTTGGTGGAGTTGGAGGGGGGGCAATTCGGAAACATTAGAAAAAATGAGGTATTTGTAACTTACGAACGGGTGATTAGATCTTAATGAAATTTGATATCTAGAAGGATCTTGTGCTTTAAAACTCTCATTTAAATCCCGACCAGATCCGGTGACATTGAAGGGAGTTGGAGCGGGAAGCCGGAGTTCTTGGAAAACGTGCAATCGAGGTATCTTACGAATGGGTTATTGGATCTCGATAAAACTTGATATATAGAAGAATCTTATGTCTCAGATGCTCCATTTTCAATTGGAATTGGATCTGGGGACATAGAGGGTTGGAGGAGGGAAACAGAAATCTTGAAAACCGGAAATCTTGGAAAACGCTTAGAGTGGAAATATCGGGATGAAACTTAATGGGAAGAATAAGCACAAGTTACAGATACGAGATTGACATAATTGGAAGTTTGGAACGGATCCGTTCTCTTTAAGGGAGCTGGTGGTTAATAATTTGGAAAAATTAGAAAAATTGAGGTATTTTAACTTGAGAACGGGTGACCGGATCTTAATGAAATTTGATATTTAGAAGGAACTCGTGTCTCAGAGCTCTTGTTTCAAATCCCACCAGATCTGTTGACATTGGGGGCTGCTGGAGGGGGGAAACCAGAAATCTTGGAAAATGCTTATAAGTGTCGTAGATACGTAACTGACGTAACAGGACTGGATCCACTCTCTTTGGGGGAGTTAGATGTTGGGGTTCAGTGCTTTGGCGAGTTTGGTGCTTCTGGACGTGCTAGGACGATGAAAATTGGTAGGCGTGTCAGGGAGCTGTACAAATTGACTTAATAAAGTCGTTTTTCCCGATTCGAACATCTGGGGGGCTGAAGGGAGAGGAAAAATTAGAAAATTTGAGGTATTTATAACTTGCGAGTGGGTGATCGGATCTTAATGAATTTTGATATTCAGAAGGACTTCGTGACTCAGAGCTCTTATTTTAGATCCGGACCGGCATTAACCCTCTGATTTTCCTTTTAAAGCGATCTATTGACTCTTAGAATTTTGCTAGAGCTCATACCATATGCGCTCTTGGCTCTTAGCTCTTCCGACCCCGTCACAAGTGCCATATGAGCTCTTAGATCTTGTTTTTTTCTTGTTATTATCATTTTTTTTTCTTCTCAGGAGTCATTGTATTTATCAAGTTGTCCCTTAGAAGAAGATTTAGTTGTTTTTTTGTTTGTTTTTTTTACAGTTATGAAGCATAAAGGCGTTGAATATATTGATTTTTGGTATTCAAAATTAAATTAAAAATATTGAATTAAAAATTTTATTTGATTTTCTTAATTGTAGTTTTAATGTTTTACTTTTAACAAACTACTTTGATAATGCGTTACATTTTTTTTTTTTTACAATTGAGTCAGAAGGCATTAAGTATTTTGGTGTTTAATAACCAAGTTCAAAAGTGTCGATATTGTTAAAAAATATCCGTACAGCGCTTTGAAATTCCTCAACAGAACTGAACGCTGGGAGTTTATATCTTATTTTTTGTAAGTAGGCTATTGTTTTGTGTATTTTTTCTAATTAATCACTTTTTTCATTTTTATATACTTTTACTTTAATTGACATACTTTTTCCATTGCCATTAGAAAAATGTTTGTCTCTAAGCTTCATTAAATAAAAAAAAAACAATTTTTTTCAACTGAAAGCTAGGAAAAACATTAAAACTCAAAACGAACAGAAATTACTGCGTTTGTGAAAGCGGTTCCCTCCCTTTAAAACCCCGCTCTTTACGCTACGGTTTTTTGGCACTTTAGAAAAAGTTACTTGTTTTTCTAATTAAACAACCATTGTGTTTTAGGAGTTTTTTGTGAAGAACTGGGACACAATTTTAACTTTTGCGCGAAGAGCGAGGTGTTGCGGAGGGGGCAATCCACCTCAAATGCGTAATAATTTTGTTTGTTTTAAGCCTCCATGTTGCTCCTTACTTTCAGTTGAAAAAAAACTTGTTTTTATATTTAACTTTTGATAATTTTTTTTAATAGTGCCAGGATACTTTGCTGCACCTCCACGCAAACATCCCACTACCCAAAGGAATATCCTCTGGGCAGTTCAATCCAGGTGAAAATGTATCCTGGACAATTACCCCT
The DNA here is from genome assembly GCF_032884065.1 of Artemia franciscana. Classification (NCBI taxonomy): domain Eukaryota; kingdom Metazoa; phylum Arthropoda; class Branchiopoda; order Anostraca; family Artemiidae; genus Artemia; species Artemia franciscana. The sequence continues at coordinate 33,440,113 of NC_088878.1, read as the reverse complement.
AACATCTCCACGCCTAAAATTTAATCGGTAAAGAGAAAGCAAGACATATAAAGACATTTCGTATAGGAATTCTGGCAAATTCACCCAGTGTAAAGTTCATCTGATAAGTTCACCCGCTGGAAATTTCCCTCTCCAGGAAAAATTCTCCCCGTGCGAAATCCTCCCAGCAGAAAATTCGTCCTCCTCTCCCCACCCGAAAAATGTATGCATACTTCCCATTAACAAATAAAACAAAGGATAAATTTATAGCTTTAAAACCTTTCCCCAGGTGCTGTAGGGGGTCATTTTATATCTAAACACATAGTTATTGGGCTTTTCAACTATGCTAAAGTAAAAAGCTATCTCAAAATTTTGATCGGACGATTTTGGGGAAAAAGTGGCGCGGAAGGGGGCCTAGTTGCCCTCCAATTTTTTCGGTCACTTGAAAAGGGTATTAGTACTTTTCATTTCCGTTGGAATAAGCCCTCTCTTGATGTTTTAGGCGCACTGGGTCGATACAATCACCCCTGAAAAAAGAACAACAACAAAAACAAAGAAACAAATATACACACACCCGTGATCTTTCTTCTGGCAAAAATTACAAAATTCCACAGATTTGCAGGTATGAGCTTGGAACCTCTACAGTAGGGTTTTATGATACGCTGAATCCGACGGTGTGATTTTCATTAAAAATTCTATGACTTTGAGGGAGTCGTTCTCCCTTTTTTCGAAAATCGGACAAATTTTCTCGTAGCTTTTGATCGGTAAGACTAAATTTAATGAAACTTTTATATTTGGAATCAGCATATTAAGCCAATTCTTTTGATATATCTATTGGTATCAAAATTCCAATTTTAAAGTTTCCGTTACTATTGAGCCAGGTCAATCCTTACAGTTCGTTACCACGAACTGTTTGATTACCCATCAAAATCCAAACAGAGATAATTGAAATAGTGATCGTATTTTCTGCGTTACCATAAGAATTTATTCATAAAACTTTACAGTTTCATGATATGTAATTAAACAAATAGGAAAAGGTGTTTCAAATAAAGTAAGGAGAACTTAAAATAAATATAAATTACTCTGTATGTAAGGGGGACTGTCCCCTTCTCAACATCTTGCACATTAAACAAAAGTTTTTTAGTGCTTTAAGAAATCTTATCTTTCCAATTGAAAACTTTCTTAAGAAATTTGAAAAAAGCTAAACTTCACAGCAAAGAGTTAGGATCTAAGGAGGAGACAGCCCCCTTCATATAAAGAAAAATATGTTCAAATATGTTTCAAGTTCGCACCTTGCTTTCATTTATTAGCTCTTTTTTTATTTAATTTCTGATTGTTTTCCATATCATACCCAGGTCTAACCAAAATATAATTTGAGGTATCGGTCCCTTAAATCCCTGATTAATTGCTTTTGAAATATGCAAATCAGTAATTGTACGTTGATTAGATTAAATATAATCAACTACATTAGATGTAGTTGACCACAATTACTACAAGTAATTGTAGTTGATTAAATTTGCAATATCAATTTTGAATAAAATTTGAATATGCTTAAAAAATTGACAGTGAATAGTAATTTTGGTAAAAATTCTTTGTTAATATTACTACTAAAGAATTTCGGTTGGATTAAAAGGAAAATTATTGTTAGTATGGATGGAAATTATGTGAGACTCTCAACCTTCTACATAACTGAAGCCATGACAACCTCTACAAGAGGATTTTCCTATTGATAAATACATTATATACATTTCTTTATCTACATTAAAGTACTTCATACAAATAGAAAAAGAAAATAACACCATTTAAAATTGCTGAAAACTAAGTTACTAGCATTATTTGCCATCCCAAAGAAGTTTCCTGGCGGAGCTGGTGATGACCTTCCTTGCCTTTTCCTCCTCTGTTCTGGTGGATATGGGAGTGTAATATTTTAGCTGTATAGAGAAACAATTCAATTCATTCCTACTCCCGCCCTACCTCTTCAACATTTAACTGAAACCTCATGAAGGGTAAGCAGTTTGTCCATTAAAATGTTCTTTTTAGGAATCTACCCTATCCTTAACCTAAACAATTACTCGCCCCCTCCCATTATAGCTGATAGGCAATTGAAATCACCAAAACGTAGTCGAATTTTATTACAAATAACGCGAATCAACTTGGTTGAATCCAATACTGCCACAGTGGGGCATTACTTCTTTTGCAACTGGGAAGCCTAAAATATTGTTATTGATACTTTTAAATCAATTAGCTTCTCAGAATTTTAAATTGATTGCAAATTCGTCCTCTTTGGGATAAATTCGTAGTTTGGTGCCCAAAAATGGCAGAAAATAAGACTTTCCCATGACGTAATCTGTATGGTCACTTAAAAAAGAGCTTTAAATTTGCGTTTGAATGAGCTCCCTCCCAAGTATCTTAGACCTTCAATTTGATATGATAACCCCAGAGAAAAAAACAAAACAAATAAACATGCATTGACGATGTTTCTTCTGAAAAAAAGCGTAATTCCACACTTTGAAGATTGGAGCTTGAAACCTCCATGGTAGGGTTCTCTGATATGATGTATCTAATAAAGGGATTTTCAATAAGATCGCTTGCTTCTTTGGGGGGTGTTTCCTCTTTTTTCAAAAATCAGGCAAATTTTGTCAGATTTTTAGTTTTGGGTGGGTAACAATAAACTGAAAAAATTATCTATATTTAGAGTCAGCATAAAAAGGCAACACTGCCGGTGTAGCAATTGTCATGAGAATTCAATTTTTAGTTATGGTGAATTATAGTCCAAGTCAATTTTACTTCCAGTTTTTTTTTATCACAAACTGTTTGATAAGATTATGCTATGACGAAATTTTTCTGAACCTGCTCAATTTATTTAGTTGAATAGGACAATAAATAAATAATTCAGTAATGAAAAAAATAAATAATTCAGTAATGTGTTCTGGCCTCTAGGGGTATGCTTTTATTAGTACTGTTGAATTTGTTCGTTGAAAGGCTTGTGGTGCCGAATAGGTCGTACTATTGGTTTTATAAATATTTTTTTTCTTTGTCCTGTATTATTTTATAATTTGTTTTTGCCGGCCCCTCGGAAAAGTTTTTACTTCTCGGGGTGGCTGTTATTGTCTTTGTTTTGGTTTAATAATAGATTTTTTCTCTCTCAATAAAAAAAAAGATGGGTCATTTGACAGCTGGGTAGTAAGTTTAAATTCTGTTTTTTCTTTCGCTATTTAATTTTTTAATGTCTGAATATATAAAAGATTTAAGTTCGAGGAGGGAATTGCCCTGTTTTGAAAGAGGTACATTTTACATGGCCGTTGTAAATTCAAAACGTGGCTTCTCGGGGTGGCTGTTATTGTCTTTGTTTTGGTTTAATAATAGATGTTTTCTCTCTCTCAATAAAAACTAAGATGGGTCATTTGTCAGCTGGGTAGTAAGTTTAAATTCTTTTTTTTCTTTCGCTATTTAACTTTTTAATGTCTGAATATATAAAAGATTTAAGTTCGAGGAGGGAATTGCCCTGTTTTGAAAGAGGTACATTTTACATGGCCGTTATAAATTCAAAACGTGGCTTCTCGGGGTGGCTGCTATTGTCTTTGTTTTGGTTTAATAATAGATGTTTCCTCTCTCAATAAAAACAAAGATGGGTCATTTGACAGCTGGGTAGTAAGTTTAAATTCTGTTTTTTCTTTCGCTATTTAATTTTTTAATGTCTGAATATATAAAAGATTTAAGTTCGAGGGGAAAATTGTCCTGTTTTGAAAGAGGCACATTTTACATGGCTGTTATAAATTCAAAACGTGGCATCTATGCAGGCAGGATGATTTTTGAGTATCTCCACTCCTTCTGTAAACTGTTCTAAAAAGTAGAAAATTGCATAAAAACAAGTACATCTGCTATAATCTACGGAAGTAATAAATCTTTCTGTAATTTTGGTTTGTTGATTTCTTTTAAAATTAAGGGCATAATAATTAACTATATTATTGATGAAATAAATTGGTCCCTTTACAAGGAATCCTCGTCATTTAAAAGTTACTGTATTTTGTTTCATTTTGCATGCAATTTTGTTGCTCTTTTTATTCGAGATTTTTTTCCTAAAATAAACTTATTCCTACCAAAAAATTTCCTGAAGTATATTCCCTGTCACCCAACCACCACTGATATTTTTGGCATCGGGCCCCTCCCTCTGGAAACTTTTCTGCCGGCACCCTTGCTAAAATACAAACAGAAACTGTCTTGCCTACCAACTCCCCCAGATCCCTATCTAGAATAAAGTATTACTTTCTAACTAATATGAGCTGGTTATAATAAATTCACCTCGAAAGTACTAATGTTTTATTTGTATGAATAAAACAATGTGTAGTTTACGTCTCTCAATAAGTTAGTATAACCAATAAGTTTATAAAACGGTTTTAAAGACCAACTTAATTTATTAATCAACTTGCTATAAGGATGCATAGTAAAAGATACATGGACCAAGCACAACGAAGGGGAAAATCACTTGAGTCTTCCCCCTAGCTCGGATAATTTATTTTAGAGTGCGTGGTAAAATAGATTTTAATTAGGCAAATCCAGTTTTCCCTAGTCTGTCCCCTAGGAACATTGTTACACCCTTCCACCCGAAGCAGGATATCTTCTAAGCATACGTGCCAAAATAAGGTTTAATGGGGTGAAAATAGGTTTTCTCCAGTCATTTCCTTAAGAAAATTGTATTCCCTCCCCATTTCAAGGTAAAAAGTTTCATATAAAAGGTGCTAAGATTACATTTTATCGGGCTAAATCAAGTTTTCTTCGTAAGTTCCCATTGGAAAATTTACTTTCCCGTCAAACCCCAAAGCAAAACCATTCTAAGAATAGGGGCCAAACCCAGATTTTGATAGGGGAAAATAGGTTGTTTATAATCTATCCCCTGTAATAATGCTAACTCCCTCCCAAGGAAAGATCATATTCGTGTTCGGTAGGCAAGGCTTAAGCTCCATTATAATTCAAGCACTATTCTTGATTTTAAATATTTTCAATAAACTCTGTCAACTTGACGTATGAAAAAAAGCTATTTAATCTCTAAAATAAAGCCTTTGAACAAGCCGTGAATGTCTGAATATAAGAGAGACAACTTTTTAGCCAAATTTTGCAAATTAATTATTCCCCGTTGCGCTAGTCCGCTAAATCGATGATCATTGGACAAAATGACATAAAATTTAGTCTTAATGCCAGAAGGTCCAATAAGGAAATTTGCAATGGAGGGCAAATTTTGTTGCTAAATGATATATAAGTACTGATTTGGCAAGGGAAGAACTTAGTTCCAAAGATTACGATGAACGGTCTGTTCTACGTAGTCTTTGAAACTCTGTAATATAAACAATCTACCTCCCTCAAAGTAGGATATTTAACACCCTCATGGATACGAAATTTTCCATTTTAAAGTAAGTTAATTGCGATTTTAGCACAAGGATGTCAATTGAGTGGGAGGGGGTGATACTGACCTCTGGATTTGGAAATTATCTTTGCTGTATCAGCATATAGTTAAATTTAAAATGCACCCCCTCCTTAGATTTTGGAAAAAAAACAATTTTTTCTTCATTTTAAAAAATCGAAAACCCTTCCCCTTCTAGATAAAAAAAAACTCATTATATTCTTGTTTTAAGAAGTTAAAAAAAAACTTTTTTAAATTTAGTGGTGCCACCCTCTTAGCATCAACAATTATCAATATAACCGTGTATTATCAATATAACCGTGTATTAGAGCCATTGTGGGAATAAGACATGCGCAAGGGTAGATTTTTTCTTAAGGGAGGAGGGAATCTAGGAGGGGGTGACTGTCTTATGTTAAAATTTTACATTATTCTTGTGTTTGACAAATTCTTCAAGGCGTGATGTTTTTTAGAAGACTCTGATTCTACGCGTACTGCTGGAGCTCTCCACAGCCTTCACACGTAGCCCCCCTTGCACTAAATCTCGCTCTATGTATCATTCCCGATTTTATATATTTTGCTATCTTTCTCATTGTCCCATAATCTTTCAATCCCATTATTAAAGTCAACCACTTGCTTTTCCTCACATTACCAAAAAGTGATAATTTTCTTAAATCCTGTAATTTGGGACAAAGGGCCATGAAGTGAAGCAGATCTTCACCATTTTCTCCCCACATAGATTATAACATATCATGTTATAATAAAATTGCCCACTTCTCTGGTCATTATATGCTGGCTACGTTTCTGTATTATATTAAATAAAAAAAAGTTGTTTAACTGCAAGTAAGGAGCGACATAAAAACTTGAAACGAAAAGAAATTGTTTCGTATATGAAAGGGGTTGTTACCTCCTCAACGCCTCGCTCTTTACACTAAAGTTTGACTCTTACTCACAACTTTACTTTTTAAAACAATGAAAAACTTTAGCATAAAGAGTCTGGCGTTGAGGTGGGGACAATCCCTTTCATATACGGAACAATTTCTGTTCGTTTTAAGTTTTAATCTCGCTCCTTACTTGCAGTTAAAAAAACTAGTTCTTTTTCATTTTATTTCTGTTTGTTTTGAATTAATGCATGTTTTGATTTTGGCTCACCGTACATGAATAATTAAAAGGAAATTTGCCCATCGTTTGTTTTTGCTAAATAGCTTTTTCGTAGTTTTGATCGAGCGATTTTGATAAAACAAAGGGGCGGGGGAGGAGGCCTAGTTGCCCTCCAATTTTTGATTCCTTAAAAATACAATTACAATTTTTATTTTTACGAACGTTTTTGTTAGTAATAAATAAATGTAACTTGCGAATTAACTTATGTAATGAACTTGTATATTTATGTGTTTTATGACACATTTGAGGGGGTTCTCCTCTCATCAATATTTCACTCTTTACACTAAATCTTGAATTTTGTCCCAATTCTTTAAGAATGGTCCCTGAATCACAAAGGCCGTAGAATAAATATTTGAAATTACTAAAAATACTTTAGCGTAAAGAGCAAGGTATTGTGGAGGAGACGTACTCTCTTATATACGTAATATTTTCTGTTCGTTTTAAGTTTTGATGCTGCTCATTACTTCCAGTTGAAAAAAATTATTTATTTTCTAATTCTTTTGTTTAATAATACAAGAAAATCCTGCGACCCCTTCATGGAAATTATCTTCCCTCATGATATATTCCTCCGTGGAAAGATCCTCACACGTAACCCCTTTCCCCAAACCCACCTTCACCCCAACACAAAAAATTCCCCTGAAAAGGTCTGTACACTTTATAATAACCGTTACTGTATGTAAAAACTGGTCAAAGTTTGTAACTTGCATCCCCTCTCCCGGGGACTGTGAGGGATGAAGTCGTCCCCAAAGACATATTTATTAGGTTTTCGACTAAGTTGAACGGAATGGCTATCTCAAAATTTTGATACGGTGACTTTGGGGGGGGGGAAATGTGTGTGGAAGGGCCCTCCAATGTTTTTGTTCACTTAAAAAGGACACTGGAACTTTTAATTTCCGTTAGAATAAGCCCTCTCGTGGCATTTTAGGACCAAAGGGTCGATACGATCACCCCTGGAAAAACAACAACAAATAAATATGCATCCATGATCTGTCTTCTGGCAAAAAATACAAAATTCTACATTTTTGTATATAGGAGCTTAAAACTTCTACAGTAGGGCTCTCTGATACGTTGAATCTGACGGTGTGATTTTGGTTGAGATTCTATGACTTTTAGAGGGCGTTTCCCCCTATTTTCTAAAATAAGCCAAATTTTCTCAGGTTCGTAACTTCGGTCAGGTAGGATTAAACTTGATGAAACTTATATATTTAAAGTCAGCATTAAAAGGCAATTCTTTTGATGTAAGTGTTAGTATCGAAATTCCGGTTTTTAGAATTTAAGTTTTTATTGAGCCGGGTCGTTCCTTACTATAGTTTGTTACCACGAACTGTTTGATTCGGCTCAACAGGAAATTACATTATGCAGAAAGTATCCGATTTTTGGGATGCAGTCCTTGCTGCTCAAAAAAAGACGAATTCTCTTCCGGACGAGATGATGAGTCCGGATGGTAATACAAAATGGGTTCCCCAGATAACAGCAGCTTCTAAAGCCCACATTTTGTCTTAGTATCCTAAGTCTTTTTTTATGAATAAACACAATTCAAATCATAAATAATACTAAATATAAAAAAAATCTTCTAAGCTTTTGAAAAGTCTGCATCGAAAAGTCTCTTCAATTACACCACTCGAGAAGAGATTAAGCACGTTTAAAGTTTTAGTTGTTGTGAAAAACAAAATTTTGAACAGATGACGTTTTTAAATGTTGTCAAATTGAGTATTAATGCCCCCCCCCCCCAGGAAAAAAGATTTCTGAATGTAGTTCCATTTTAATTAATTCTGAAATATTCAATCACAACCGTAGATCTGCTCTTCTTCCTGGTTGTTGAGTCTAGGTTTCTTTATCTTCCCCCAGAAAAAGTAAATTGTTTAAAAACTGACCACGCTTCCATTGTCATAATCATTATTTGTCGATAAGTGATAGTAAAAAATTCCATTCATGATTTTGAAAGTTTTTCAAAAGCACTATTCGTTTCTCAAAGTCATTCATTCGTTGACTGTAAAATAAAGAAAGAAGTAAAAGTTTAAGTTTTCCTTACTGATATTGATTTTATTAACAAAGATAGTCTCTTTAGAACAAATAAACGTTCAAAGAAAGGCAGTGTGGTCTGAGAAAATGATACCTAATTTAAGGGGTTACATCGAAAAAATATAGTCTCTTTATAAATTACATCTACTACACTAATGGGAAAACTAGAGTTTTTGCTAGCGTGCAGTAGAAAAATCCAACATTTTTTAAACACACAAACAAACAACGCAAAAAAAATAACTAAATCAAAAATTCCCCAAACGTCTTTACATCATCATTTCCAAAATAAACAAATACCTCCCAAAACCAGACTCCCTCCCTACCAGCTCAGCCTTCAATCCACTATTACTCTCCCCCAGCCAACCATTCCGCCCAACCGCCCCCTCCTCAACCAACCGTTCCTCTCTAAAAACCAACAATTATTAAAGTCGTGCGGTTAATCACTTAAATTCAGGTGTAAAAGCCACTAGCCAGAAATACTTCACAACTGAAATGGATTCACTTTTCAAGTGAAGCCAATTCCTGCCTTTTCCTGAATAACAATGGTAAGCTAAACTGGTTTTGTCCTAAAAAAAAATGTATAATTTAGATCAATTATCTTTGGCGAAAGTGCCTTCAACATAACAAAGTAGGGAAAGGGGTTTTATTTTCCACCGAATCTGAAAATGATTTCAAACTGTTAGTTCTTGAAAGGATTAAACAAAGACCTTCCCCTGAATTATACAAGCCTCACCCTCCCCTGTACTTGGTCGGGCATTTCAAGGAAAAGGATCTACGACTATGGAAGAACATTAGAATGGTATTTACGAGTAGTCATAAAGTGGTCACGAAAAATTGGTGGGAGGGGGCAATGGAAATACAAAAAAAGACATTTTTTGAAAATTCCAAAATCCAAGGGGACAAAGTCCCCCTTTCTGCTCCAATTATTGCCTTTGCTGCCTATAAGAACACAACCACACAACCATGAAAGTAAAAGAATGCCTGTTTTATCTGCAAAAAAAGCTGGGTGCAAGAGGTGTAATTTAAAATTCTGGTGCCAAAAAAAGGGAGATCTTGAGCACTAATTGGGAGGGACCATTTCCTGATTCATCACTAACATGGCTGTACTCTCGGGGCTAGATGCATCCTTAGGCTTAGAGCTAGAGGTGTCCTAGGGTTCCACTTTTCAAAGATTCAACACCTTTAGATTTAAAACAACAATATTATTTTTTTTTTAAAATGGAGGAAAATTTATAATTTTTACATCCCTTCGTTAAGTAAAAGGTGAAGACACTATTTGATGTGCATTTTTATGTTCTTTCCACATATACTAGTCCTTAATTTGCAAGTTTTATTCTGAGCTCTTAAAGGAATCGTTGAATGTGGCACCTTGTCCCATATTATCAGTCAGTGGAAAATGGTGACCCATTAATCCATACTTACTTGTCTCATTTTGAAAAGTGTATTAATTTTCTTTATCCTACAACCTGATTTACAATCCAGCCCACTATATATAAGTTTGATGTATATTTTATAATTGTGCCAGTTTTCTGCCTATTATTTTACGATGAATATTAGTCAATCGACGGAAAGAAAAGAGTCGTGCTATTCTAAGAAACTGTATGAATATGTATGGGGGCTGCATGTTTATCCATCAGGATTGGGGATGGGGGAGGGGTGTGGAGGGAAGCAATGAATTCTTAGGAATGAGATATATAAGTATAGATTTGTTTTTAAATTCGTTTTTAGAATTCTAGGTAATCATTTCCTGCCGCTAATTAATAAGAAACAAGGTTCTTACTTTGGGGTTTCTTTAAGGGGCTCAAATGAAACTTGTGAAGGAAGTGATGAGTATATTTGGAAAGAGCATAGATAACGCATCTGTTTTGGCCTTTTACCTAACAAAGCAATATACAAAAATCTATAAATTTACCAAAATTTAAGCCTGTTTAGAATAGATTTAAGAAATTCCAAACAGTCCTCTCGATTCAACAGATTCAAAAATTTAAGTTAATCATTAATGCTACTTAAAAAAAAAAACAACTATTTTTTTGTATTGCTTTACCATCCGCCACCATTTGGTTCCATATCCTATTTTGAACTTGCTGTTTTCGATCTCGCTCTCTTCCTCTCCCTCTCACACACTCTCTATTTCTTCTTTAAGCCCTTTTGGGGTAAAATACTGAACGACACAGTACAACTACAACCGATTTGACCAATCTAGTTATTATGCAAATATCATTATACAAAGCATTAAGTCTGATTTTCTTTTCGAATGATTTCTTTTTCATTCAGGAAATTATGTTCACTGTATATATTCCTCTTCTTATTCATTAATAATTCCATTTCTGTCCTATTTGCGGATGTAGAGGGTGTATTCATTTCCACTTTTGAAAGTCTTGAAACAAGCGAATCTGATCTTGAACTGATAGATTTTAGGAAGTGAAAGCACTTTAAATATCAGGGTAAAAATTGATCTCAACAAATGTGATGAAACAGAAAGCATAGGACATTGTTCAATTTTTTCCATTAACTAGGCTGACATTTCTACTTGATGATAAGGTTTCAAAGGCAGTATATTTGGAAAAAATATTATTTTAAAATATTATTTTTAATAATTTTTTAAATATTAAAATTTAAGAAAATAAAAATATTAATGTGGAAAAATATTACGAAGTTTGATGGACAGCTAATTTTCCAGTTTTCCCAATGTTAAAAATTATTTGCTACTATTAAAGAGCAAAATTGACACTTAAACGAGCAAAAGTTTTAAAGCTACCTAATAAATTGTAGTTTCTTTTTCCAAATTATTGGGAGTCAACTGCCGCCCTTGCTCCTCCCCCCAACGGTGCCACTGCTAAGAACAAGACTGCATACTATGGGCAAGGAAGACTCTGCCTGACTCAGTTAGAGGCTGTTACCCCTGTAATGCCTTTACAAAATTATCTTAATAAACTTTCATGTCAACTGTAAATAAAAAATTGCAAACTAAATTAATTAAAATTGTAGAAATCTACTTGACTTTTACTTCTCTTCGTTGCATCTTTTTTATGTTCTTTTAATTTCTTTCATGCCCTCCTGGCATGTATGTCAGAGCCACGCTGGAATCGTTTTTTTTTTTTTTCATTGCGTGTAGCTCCTAACAGATAGTGGAAAATGATTCACAACTTTTTTTTGTTGAGTGTCCATTTTACTGTCTTCTTTTTTTCTATCCCCCCCTCCCTGAATTCATCACCATAGAACCTCATTGGGAGATAATAAATTGTCTTTTCTTATTCAAATTTTTTGTTGCTGCTAAAATTGTGTTATTTGTTGCTTGTTGTTGTTAAATAAATGAACCATGAAGTTCGAATCATTGGAGGGTTTGGTCCAGAATGCGGAAATTGATGTTATAAACAATCTATTCTCCCACAGTATTGGGGGCTGTTCTCTTGTCGTGCACCATCTTCAGTCAGTAACCGTTGTATTGTGTCGCCAGAAGCTTCTTTACCCCAGGATTTCTTTTCCTAACAAAGCAATGTACAAAAAACTGTCGATATAGTTAAGTAATATCCTTCCAATCCTTCGGCATTGCTCAACAGAACCGAATGGTGGTAGTTTATATCGTAGTTTTTGTAAGTAGGCTATTGATTTGTGTATTTTGTTAATTACTTTTTTTCATTTTTATATACTTTTACTTTAATTGACATACTTTTTCCATTGCCTTTAGAAAAATATTTGTCTCTAAGTTCCATTAAATAAAGAAAAAAACAAGTTTTTACAACTGAAAGTAAAGAGCAGCATTAAAACTTAAAACGGACAGAAATTATAACGTATATAAGGGGGGTTGCCCCTTTCGCAACACCTCGCTCTTCCCGCTACAGTTTTTTGGTACTTGGAAAAGTTACTTATTGTTCTAATTAAACGACACTTGTGTTTTAGGAGTCTTTTTAAAGAATTGGGACAATATTTAAACTTTAGCGTAAAGAGTGAGGTGCTGGGACCATGTGAACGCCCCTGGAAGAAAAAAACAAATAAACACGTGTCCGCGATTTTTCTTCTGGCAAAAGTTCTACAATTCAACATTTTTCCAGATGTGAGATATGAGCTACCTCTACAGTATAGTTCTTTGATATGCTGAATCTGATGGTGTGAATTCTATGGCTTCGAGGGGTCTTTCCCTCTTTTTTCGACAGTCAGGCAAATTTTCTGAGGCTTTTAGCTTTTAATATGTAAGACTAAACTTATATATTCGGAATAAGCATAGTAAGCCAAATTATTTTGATATATCTATTGTCATCAAAATTCCGTTTTTTAGAGTTTTGCTTACTGTTGAGCCGGGTCGCTCCTTACTTACAGTTCGTTGCCACGAACTGTTTTATTAACCATCCAAATGAAAACAGAGATCATTGAAATATTGAAAGTTTTTTCTCCGTTACCAAAAGCATTGTATTCATGAGATTTTACAGTTTCATGAAATTAAATTAAACAGATAGAAAAGGTTTTACAACTAAAGTAAGGAGCAAGTTTATAACTTAAAACAAATATAAACTACTCTGTACATAAGGGGGACTGCCCCCGTTCTCAACACCTTACTGATTAAACAAAAGTTGTTTAGTTCTTTGAAAAAAAAATTCAATTGCAATTTTTTTTTAAACTGGGAAAAAAGCCAAATTTCACAGTAAAAAGTAAGGAGCTAAGGAAGAGACAGCCCCCTTCATGCAAAGAATAATCTGTTCAAATAGGTTTCAAATCTGTTCCTTGCTTTCAGTTGAAAAGCCCATTTCTTATTTAATTTCTGATTATCCAAATCATGCCTAGGCCTAAGCAAGACATAATTTTAGGTACAGGGAATATTCCCTGTCCCTTAAATCCCTGGTTAGTTGCTTTTAAAATGTGTAAATCAATACGTTGATTAGTACCGTCCTACGTTCGAATTTGCAATTTAAATTTTGGATAAAGTTTAAACATACTAAATAATTGGTGATGAATAGTAATATTGGTGAAAAGTCCTTGTTAATATTACTACTAAAGAATTTCGGTTGGATGAAAAGGAGTATTATTTTTAGTATGGATGGAAATTGTGTGAGACTTTTGATCTTCTACATAATTGAAGCCTCTACAAAAGGATTTTCTTGTCGATAAATGCATTACATACATTTTTTAAATGCATCGAAGTACTTCATATAAATAGAGAAACAAAAATATTACCTTTTAAAATTGCTGAAAACTAAGTTCCTAGCAGTATTTGCCACCCCTAAGAAATTCCATGGCAGGGCTGATGATGACCTGCCTTGCGTTTTCCTCCTCTGTTCTAGTAGATATGGGACTGTAACATATTAGCTGTATAGAAAAACATTTTAATTAATTTCTACTCCCCTCTACCTCTTTGAACATTTATCTGAAGCCTCATGAAAATGTATTTTTGTAGGAATCTACCCTACCCCCACCTAAATAATGACTCATCCCCTCCTCATTGTAGCTGACACGCAATAAAGATCACCACACATAGCCTAATTTAATTAAAAATAAAGCGAGTCAACTTGGTTGAATCCAGTACTGCCACCGTGTGGAATTACTTCTTTTGTAACTGAGAAGCCTAAAACATAATTATTGATGCTTTTAAATCAATTAATTTCTCTGGATTTTAAGTTGATTGCAAATTTTTCCTCTTCGGGGTAAATTCGTAGTTTGGTGCCCTAAACCATCTAAACTGTCAGCCAACCACCACTACTATTTTGGCGTCTGCCCCCCTGGAAAATTTTCTGCCGGCACCCTTGCACCTAAATAAGGATATAAGTAGTATATTTTATCACTGTTCAGACAGGAACCTTTTGTTGACTTTAAGAAAAATTCTACATGCCAGGATAATAAACATTTCAGCTTTAATTCAAAACAAAAAGCCTGTATTCACCCTGTAGAAAGATTGAAAACCTAGAAAAAAGCTTAAAAAAAAAAAAAACAACTTAAAAACAACTTTTCGCATGAAGCCAATGATCTTCAAAGCGCAAGTACAGATCTCAACTTTTGATTGGGAGTGCTTTGCGTGGTTGGGGATAAATCATTTGAAGCTTCCCGTGTTCTCTTACCAGATCTCTCCGCATGTCCATATGGATCTGGGTCGATTCCTGCCAAGGTTATAGAGCCCGGCCTTATAAACCCTGTTCCGAGTCAAATAATCAGTGACACAAGAATTCCAGCCCCTGCCCTTACGGACACACAATGTTAAGTCCAATACAGCAGCTACTTGGCTAGTATGACTCCAACCACTCAACCTACTCATGGAAATTTCCAAGAGTTTATTTCGACATAAAACTCTTCCAAAAGTATACTTCCAAGAGTAAATTCCAATGTCCAAAGAGGCAGATGCAGCAGATATTTGGCGAATTCAAAATAGATTTGGTTAATATTTTTTTTTGTTTGAAACAGAAAGAAATTTCCAAAATTTCTAAATGAGTAAGAAGATGGGGCACAGTTAGGATACAAACAAACCACTATTACTGTATATCCTGGTTCTATTGGTCGGGCCTCTGTCTCCTAAATTATATAGGAAGTAACCTGACGGGAGAATTTAGACTGTTTTTATGGAATTTATGATACCTCAAAGAAAAGTACCCATGGGGTTGTTTGACATTTTTAGTATTTAATAAACTTATATAGGATTACAGAGCAGTCCCAGTAGCATTTTCAAAGTATTTGACAAAATTAAGTCCATTACAAAAACTCTGATAAAAACATTACATAAAACTCTTGAAAATTTCAAGCGAGTGAATTATAATTAGAAAGTATTCAGTAGACATTAAATTTAGTTCTCCAGCCCCCTTCATCCCCTCCCAGGCAGCATATGAAACTCTTAGGCTTTGATCCCTTCTAAAACCCTTTCATTTTCCTTATTCTATATATTTGTGTTATATAGTTTGGCGTTTCTCCGGAATCGTAATTTATTAGGCAGCCCAATCCAGTAAAGTTCATATCGAAAAAACTTAACTCACGACAATTTTAGGCCAGAAAAATTCCACGTCCACTATCTTAATCTCCTGTAAACACCCACTTTTACTAGGTTGAGTCTGAGGTAGAGTGAGTTTAGCCTAGGTGAATTTTGCGTTCGTTGAATTCTGGGATTAAGTTTGGCTAGCTGACCTTAAAGTAGCAACATAGCAACGACGGAGAGAATTGAGTCCTAAATGCACAGCAAAAATTAACGTTTATTATACAAAAAAAAAAAAAAAAAAAAAAAAAAACAGCGATTATCTCATAAGACACATCCCAAACTAGTTTGTTCAATATGCTGTCTATTTTAATGGTGATTGAATAGAATTTAGAAGGTTGGGCAAAACGTATTTTAAAATCTAAAGTTCAAAGTTTGTCATTTCTTAAATGAAAATAAAAAAAATCAAGGAAAATACCCCGTAATAAGGGATTGTTCAAAAATCTAGGGAGGGGACAACACATCTCCCCATACTCCTAATTAACGCCATTTGTCCATTTTATATATACAATACCTTGCAAATTTGGTAAATGGACACAGAAATTCAATCATTTTGCATAAGCTTATTCCATGCAGCAAAACTAATTTTTAGGCGTGTGAGATCTCACGGTTTTCAGCGCAATTCCACGTTTTAATTCTTTCTCTAATTTGTTATTTCTCTATTTTTCCCCTCATTTAAAAATAAATTTCAGCATGAGTGGAGGGCTCAATCCAGATAGGCTTCAGCTTAAAAAAAAAAAAAAATTGAAACCAGGCAAAATTCCATGCCTGTTTTTCCTTGCTTCTATTAAACGTATTCTTTCCTAGGCTGAATTTTGCCAGGTTACATTTTGGTTGAAAGAATTTCCCTGGGGTGAATTTTGGGGTTTGTTTAGCTAGCCGACCTTAAGTAGCTACACAATAATCAGGGGTGTAGCTCCAGAATTATATTTGAGGGGGAGGGGTGGTGGCAAGAGGGGTACACATCCACAGAGTAAAGGGGCATGGGCTATATAATAATTTTTCTCTCTAAATGATCGTGGGGCTCCCCCCTTGCTCCTCCCAAACGACACCACTGACATTAACGACGAATGAATATGAGTCTTAAATAAATGACGAAAATATAGTATATATTTTATATAAGTTGCATCACAATGGTGATTCTTGCTTTGCTCATAAGACACATCCAAAAATAGTTAATTGTAAATATCATTTTTTTTTCATTCAACGCAAGCAAAACTATTTGTCATAGATTTGAACTTTATAAATGAAAGACTTTGGTTGGCGTAGTAGACGGGCATGTGTATAGGAGGGTCTATGGTCCAGGTCTCCCTGGACTGTAGATTTTTCTACTTCCTGTTGATTTTTCTACTTTACTGTTGATTTTTGTATTAGTTTTTCTACTTTCTCCAAATTTCTTAGAATTTTCTTGATTTTTATGTTTTTTTTAATTTAGGTCGAAATTTACTAAATTTTTTTCAAATAAGTCAATTTAAGTCATCAGGCCAGGCGTAAATACGGTCCTTACTTCTGGCTAATCCGTTGAAAACCCTTCCAATTTGTAGGGGAATGCAAAAAATTGCATTCCCCTACAAGATTGCATTCCCTAAGAAAATTGCTACTCCCCTTAGATTTTTTGAAGTGATTTTTTTTAGAAAACTTTTATTGACATACACAGCTGGATAGAATGATAAAGAAATCATTTTGGGCAATTTTAAAGCTTGAAAAAATCTTTAGAGTAGGATTGAACCAGATATAGCTCTTTGTTTGCTACTTTATAATTATTTCAAACCTCTTATTGTATTTATAATGTGTTTATGTATTTGATTTTAAGTGCTGTCATCTGCTTTTTGTTCATTTAATGTCTATCTCTGTTAGCTTGTCTATACGTAAACTAATGTTATTATTATTAACTAGAATTTTCATCAACAAATTTTACAATTTACGAGAATATAATAAGGTTTGGCTTATAAAGACATTTTTATTTTATCAAATAAAGCGTGTGCGCAGATATGAGCGGACTTTTGGGGTGACCCTTCCCCTTTATGATATTTTTCATACAGTGGTGTAATTTCGTCAAAATACTAGAGGGAGACAAAGTTGGAGCCACGTCTCTCAAGTCAAGTGAAAATAACAAGTGAAAAATAAAAAATGATGCACATAGTACCATAGAGGCAAAGGAATCAAACAGTTGGTGGTAACGAACTGTAGTAAGGAGCGACCCGGCTCAATAGTAAACGAAACTATAAAAAACCGAATTTTGATGCTAAAAGATACATCAAAACAATCGAATTTTTATGCTGATTTTAAATATATAAGTTTCATCAAATTTAGTCTTTGCCATCAAAAGTTACGAGCCTGAGAAAATTTGCATTATTTTGGAAAATAGGGGGAAACACCCCCTAAAATCATAGAATCTTAACAAAAATCACACCATCGTATTCCGCGTATCAGAGAATCCTATAGCAACAATGATAAAACTAGTAAAAAATAACAAATAAATAAAAAATACAAAAAAATAACAAAAACTAGTTTTTTTTAACTGAAAGTAAGGAGCGACATTAAAACTTAAAACGAACAGAAATTACTCTGTGTATGAAATGGGTGGTCCCCCTCCACAATCCCTCGCTCTTTACGCTAAAGTTTGACTCTTTGCCACAATTCTACTTTTTAAAACAATTAAAAACTTTAGCGTAAAGAGCGAGGGATTGCGGAGGGGACAACCCTTTTCATATACGGAGTAATTTCTGTTCGTTTTAAGTTTTAATGTCGTTCCTTACTTTCAGTTAAAAAACTCGTTTTTTTTATTTAATATTTAATAAAACTGATCTATTTCTGTGGATACTTGAATTATATATGCCTATCTTAGTTTTGACAAGATATTTGAAGAGGCGAAATTTCAGCTGTGAAGCAAGCTGGGATCTGGCAGGGACTAATATATAGGGAGGGGGGCAGTCGACGCCCCTGAACCATACCAAATTACGTCCCTATTTTCATAAAACTGTTTTATTTTTATTTAATCGCTGATCATTTTCTAAATAATGTCGAGAAATTCAGCTCCCCCTCCGTGAAAATTTTCCTTCTCCCACGAAAAATGTCTCCATGGAAAGAATCTCCCAAGTAACTTAAATTAGCAATATTTCCGGAACTAAATTTGTAAGGCATGGTAACAAAACGGCCAATGAGGTCAAAGAAAATGAAAGTCACATGTTGAGCAATTCTCAAATAACTGAAATGAATGAAAGAAAAGAATTTTGAAAGATATATGTAATAATTTATTTTCGTTTTAAGTTTTGAAAAAATATTTGAAGATGCAAAATTTCAGCTGGGAGGCAAGCTGGGATCCAGCGGGGACTGGTGAATAAGGGAGAGGCCATTTTTAATTAATTGACGATTGAGGCCTGTAGCTTGTGTCCAGAATAAATTCTTGCATCAGAACCGTTCAATCTCTTCAGTTTCCTTGTGCAGACCTATAAAACCTACCAACAATTTGTTTTTCTTCTTCTTCTTTTTTTAGTTTGTACGACCGACCAAAAGGCATGTATTTAACTATTGATTTAGTACTTCATTGTCCTTGGAGTTAAGAGGTCGTCAATTCCTCCCCTCGTCCTCCTGAAACTCTAAAATTTAATGTCAAATTCCAAAGCATGAAAATTTCCCAAAAACAGGCCTATCCGAAGTTTTTTTCCTCATGCCTCAGCCAAACGGATTATCTCTCGGTCTTTCTAAATAAATAAAAAAGATTTTTTTTTCAAACTAGGAACCGAATCAACATAAAACGGAGCTAATTCCCCTTATATTTTGGATATTTCCCTCTTTGAACATATTTTAGACATTGAGTCTTAAAGTGGTGCTGTCCCACTCCTCTATGTCGATGGTAAAATAAATCAGTCATATTTTTTGGCATCCTTCTAACTGCTACATCTCCTCTAAAATAAATTTCGTGAGCCTCACGGACTTGTTTTTACAATAGGGGCCAAAATTATATTAAAGAAAGAAGTTGATTTCCCCTGTGTTTTGGATATACCCCTTTTCAGCACATATTTTATTGACTTTTGAGCCTTAGAATGGTGTGGCCCTGCTCGGCTTCGGCTGTATTGGCAACGAAATTGGAAAAAACTTTTTTGTCTCTCTGCTGGGGAACAGTTGTTCCCCCTCTGACATAAAATTCCACGTACTTGTTTCATTCTCTGCTGGGGAACAGTTGTTCCCCCTCTGAAATAAAATTCCACGTACTTGTTTCATTGAAGCCTCATTTCTACTCCAAGGGTCAAAATTACAAAATAAAAAGGATAACTCCTTCATATTTTCAAAGTGAGCACTTTTTGGCATATATTTTGTGAAGTTTTGAACCCTGGAGTGGTCTAACCCCAGTCATCCTTATGTTATAAAAAAGAATAAATCACAATTATTTTTAATGTCTCTCTCAAACTGATGTGACCTTTTCGAAACTAAATTCAATATGCATGTCTGGCCTTGTCACAGCGTCTTTTCTACCACAGACCAAAAGCACCTTAAAGAATAAAAATAAAAGTGAATAATTGAATATAAAATAAAACAAAAATAAAAGTGATAATTTCCACCATTGGTGGAGACCTCTCTTTTCGACATAGATTTTACATGCTTTTGAGTCTTAGACTGGTCCCACGTGGCTCCAATTTTTCTGTTGCAGAGAAAAAAAAAATTGAACGTTTTTCACATATTTTCAAATTGTTTCACACTTCTACGATTTAAATGAGCCAACTTCTACGATTTAATTATAACTATGAAAACTCAGCTATTTTACCTTTATTATTTGGTTTTAATTAATGTTATAGTTTCAATAGCCGGATTAATGTATCAACACTGTATCTCCGTGTTGCCATCGAGTAGCGTAGGAAATCACCCTTCCACCAGTCACCTGATGTTGAAAGTTGTAGGTATTTTATGTATATTTTTGCACTAATTTATGAGATCAAATTTATTATTTCTCAGCAATGGGTTAAATTGCAGGGTAGCACAAAACACAGTAGCTTGAAGATTCTCTATATGAGGACATCTGCGGCAGGGCGCAAGATCCAGATCTATGGACAACAGCCTCTGCAAAAAGGCTGCCTTAACCCTTTAGGGGTACCGGCAAGACTCGGGACCTTCCGGTCAACTCTATTCCCAAGAAGCACCAATGATCATCCTTGATGCCAGGCAAGGTGGAAAAGTCTAATTCCCGCCAAAAATACAAGTAAGTAATTTATGAGACATGATTCATCTTGTTCATCATTTGGATTCGGCCCCGTGTATGATTGACGTTACTGTTAACGTTATGCTACTGTTGTAACAGTAACGTTAAGTTTTTAACGCTAATGTTTTCTATTTGGGGTAAACTTGGGCAACCAAGGGAGCCTTTGGTTTTCATGTATTCTTTTCTGGAAAACTAACTAAAAACTGTATTTTATCAAAGAAAATTTTGACACACATTTCATATATTTACAGCGGCAATGGTGACTGGTGCCAATTTACCAAATTTAAGGCTCGTAAAAATGTAACAAAAAATTGAAAATTATGATACGTTTTCGAAAGTTTTTTGTAAGCCCCCTCCTCCCCTCAGAAAGAAACAAATCATGGATACACACTCGGAGATAAAGATAATTTAAATAACGATAGCCGAAAAATTATTTTTAAAATTATGGGGAGCTTTTCCGATTTTTTTTTCACTTTTTGTAATTAAGATGTAATTTTTAAAATCTAGGGAGCACCTAATTAGAATCAGTGGCGGTTCTGGCCTCTCTTGTGCTCATGGCAAAATCCCCTGTCCGCCAAAAATTATCAGGCCTCACCACATTTTATTGTCACCAAACTTCACTTCTTGAGTGTGCATATATATATAATATATTATATGCATATAAAATATATAAATTATATTTATATTGAATACACTTTTGAGTTTTAGGAGGATGTGGCTAAACTAGTCATCCTCATAAAGGTCCCCCTGCTTGAAAGAAGGAAAAAAATCAGTCATATCCAGGACTTGGTGATTTTTTTTTACCCCTCTTACTGGTAATAGACAACCACACAAATTTTATTTTTAATGTCTCCTTAAATGCTTAAACTGCAAGATAAAACGTCAAAGTTACATAAAACATGGGTATAAGTCAACATTTTATCTGCAAAAACTCATTTTATGCACATCTTTATTTCAATTTTCAACCCAAATGTTGTCGCAAATTATATGCAAAAAATCAAACAGAAATGCCTACAAAAAATGAAGGCCTGTATCCCTATTCGCAAATACACCCTTGCTAAAACAACCATTTACAAAACTCGGTCGTAAAGTATCTTATAAGTTCCCAGCCAATGAAAAGGCTTCATCAATACTTTTATGTCGAAATTGTAAGAGTAATTTGACATTTCCTTTTTAGAATTGCTTATGAATGAATAAATTACATTATGTATAGCACACAAATTTGAAAGGGGATAAAGAGTTGAAAGCAAGTGTGTACGCACGGAATTTCGGATACAGGGGCTAAGAGTGTGAAAAATAACCACTTAAATATAGAGAATTGCAGAGAAAATTGCAAAATTATTTGTTTGGGACAGGCAAGGCCGTATCCAGGAAAGGGAGAACTAGGAAGACTTGACCCCCCCTCTCGAAATATTTTTCGGACTCGTAAAGCGTAAAAAAATGCAATGTGGTTTTTAAAGTTTTATTTTGTACCCCCCCCCCCCCGAGAAAAATCCGGTTCTCGAGTCTTTTAGCTACCACAATCAAGAAGTGAAGTAAGGTTAATCCTAATGAAATATACTTAAATATGATGAAAATGTAATGCTTAAGGAACAAAATTATGGAAACTACAACAGAGAATAATGGAAATCAGGCCGCTCAGAACGCATTGCTTTAAGTGGTATTTAAATTGTTTCTAACCTAACCAAAATACCGACTTTATATATAAAATTTTTAATTAAATAATCCTACATTGTAGTTTATCTCTCTCACGCTAAGCTGATTATCACCGAGTATGTACTGAAATGCAAAAGGAAACCGGTTCTACTCAGACCAAGAACTTCAACGCAGTGGCTATGAGACACAAGTGCCAAAAACTTCTTTTATACCCCCCCCCCCACTGAAAAAACTCCTAGATACGACACTGGGGACAGGGCAAAGAATTGAATACTCCTCCTAAGGGAATCAATTGGGAGGGTAAGTTTGTCTCCCACTCACCCATAGGCCTACTTTTATTTTTCCTCCTTTGATTTTGAAAAATACCCTTTTTGAACTTTTTATTTTTTTAAATCGAAAAAAAAAAACCGCAAAGTTGCTCCCAGTAAATTCTGACAAATAGATACCCTGCTACTACGGTTGGGAAGTTACCTCCCGTTGCTTTTCCCCCGTGGGAGTTCTAGTTGATATTAGGCCTACTTTGAAGAAAAGCATGTTTATTAAGATAAATTTCGAACAAGTTTCTTATAATTAATTATAAAAATTTGATATTTTCCATACATAACAAGATATTTATTCTTTTCCGTATCTTTCTTAAGTTTATCCCTCCTCCCCCTACAAAAATAATTCCTGGGGGGTATTTTATTCTAATCTTCCCCTTTGCAGCATTACCCTGTGCGTCGCGTATTTTACTGCATTCGTTAGGGATACACGCGAAAAAAATTGCATGAGTTTTCACAAAAAGTAAAAAAAAAAATCCTCCAAAATGGTGTCTCAGCAAGCGTATATCCAGGGTCTTTTTCGGTGGAGGGGTGGGGAATACAAAAAACTTAAAAACACATAAGAAAATTGTTTATATGATTTTGTTTTATGTTTATATGCAATTTGTTTCTGAGTCAGATAAATTTTTCGAGGGGGGATTTTAAGCCCTGAAATCCCACCTTTTTGACACGGCCTTGCGCATCATCATTGAAGTATCAAGCTAAATAGAAAAAATAATAATTACTAAAAGTTTTCTCGCATAAACCAACGGTTCACTAAGGATAACCTATATTGTTCTTTCAATAAACTAAATTGAGTAATACCTTCCTGCGACAAGATTAACCTAAAAGTTAAAAGGAAGGAGACCTTACTTCGTGTACTTTTGGAGGAAACATTTTTTTAATGGGAAAGTTTTAAAAACACTTTTTAAAAAAAAAATACTTTTTTACACCATATGCACATAAAAATGCATATTTATAATTTGGCTTGATAATTTCGTCTTCGTTATTTTTTACCACGAAGAATTACATTCCACGTGCCGTAATGACGCAAATTATGCGTTATTCAATCGATAGATTTCGCTTTGTGTCTATTTTAAACCCAACTTAGGGCCTCTGATAAACCATGTTGAGTGAAATGGAATTTCCATAGGTTTATAAGCGCGTTTCTTTGAGAAAATGCGGTTTATTTTGTATTTATTATAAAAAAAATTACAATTAAAAAACAAATTGGTGCAATTTTGTAGCGTCAAAATGAAGGTTCTAAAATATTTGTTTTTAAAAAAGTAAATAATATTTTAGGTCCTGGCTCAATGTAAGAGATAGTAATTTTTAGTTTAAGTTTGAATTGTCATTTGCTTTTATTTCCCGTCATCTTTGGACAAATATAGCTTTTTACTTTTCTTTAAAAATTTTATTTTTTGGAGACAGTTTTCAAATTAATTTTTTCTCTTTATTAAGTAATAACGTTTTTTTGTTAATAAAAAGAATACTCATAAGGTCCTTAATGAAGTTTTTCCGCTTGAGAATTAAGATCTCCACTTTCTATTTATAATTTGGTAGTTTTGGAACAAAGCTCATTTAGTAAACAGAGCTCTGGTTTGGCGTTAAAAAAAAGAAAAAAAAGGCAAAATAGGACGTCAAGAATTTATGCAACCAGATTTGTTTCTGAATAAGCTTTACTCAGTTCCAGAATTTTAACTAAGGTGCCTGAAAGGCCTGAAAATTTACGGTGATCAACATAAAAATAATATATTGTTCTTGAACATTTGTTATTTTTGATCCCCCGAAGTCAAATTTAAAAACCACATGATCCTGTTATCCGACATTAAACTAAGCCTTTAATTTACACCCTTGGCCTCATTTGGTATAGATTGATTGGCCTACCCTTTTTGATACGTACATATGAATGTACGTATAGCTTTTCCATTTACTTCAAAATCCTCTTCGATATTTCCTGAAAGTTAACATTTCCTGAGCCCTTCCTGAGATATTACAGGTATCCCCTTTCTCAAAACCTTGATGCTTATAGTGTCTTTTGATTTGGTCCAATACTCCCAACAACATGCCCTAAAAGTTTCAACGTAATAACCCTAGCCACTTCTGGAATACTCCAGATATCCTGGTTTGACAACCTCAATTTATATATTCTGTTTTATTTTATTTATTCAGCTACTACTACTACTACGACTAACCACTCACCACAGCACCGAACCACTTGAGGCCAACACAGCTACGTAGGTTCATCCTCCGTCCAAATCTATTCAAAGCCTACCTCTTTACACCATCCCAGGAAGTTCCATTTCCTTTAAATCGCTCCTTATGACATCCTCCTACCCCAGTCGCGGAAGACCTGCTTTTGGTTTAGCCCGAGACGGAAGGCCGAAAAGAACAATCTCCGACAATCTATCATCTTTCATCTGCAGAATGTGCCCTAGCCATCTCAACCTTTCTCTCATTGTAGCCCTACAACCCCTAGAAAGTGAAATTGAACAACACTTTTCGTACTGCCTACTGTTTGAAATGCGGTCAGTCAGCCTGGCATCTAGAACAATCCGTCGGTAATTTCTCTGGAAAACATCTAGCAAATCTTCCTCCGCTTTTCGGAGCGCCCATGTTTCAAAGCCATTTTTATGACTGTCATTCATGCAGGTTCCAAAATTCTAACCTTGGTTTGAAGACTTATCTTACTATTTTTCCTAGCTTCTTTTAACTGCGAAAAAAACACCCTGAGCCCTGAGCTCACACCATCAGATTCAGTGTATCAGAGAACCATATTGTAGAAGTTTCACTCATATCTACAAAAATGTGGAATTTTGTATTTTTTGCCAGAAGGCAGATCACGGATGCGTGTTTATATGTTGGTCCGTTTTTTCGTTTTTTTCCCAGGGGTGATCGTATCGACCCAGTGGTCCCAAGTGTTGCGAGAGGGCTCAATCCAACGGAAATGAAAAGTTCTAGTTCCCTTTCTAAGTGACCAAAAGATTGGAGGGCACCTAGGCCCCCTCCCACGCTAGCTAATTATTTTCCCAAAGTCAACGGATCAAAACTCTGAGATAGCCATTTTATTCAACGTAGTCAAAAAACCTTATAACTATGTCTTTAGGTACGACTTACTCCCCCACAGTCCCCGTGGAAGGGGCTACAAGTTACAAACTATGACCAGCGCTTACATATAGTAATGGTTATTGGGAAGTGTACAGACGTTTTCAGGGGGATTTATTGGTTGGAAGAGGGGTTGAGAAGAGGGGGATTTGTTGGGGGAACTTTACATAGAGGAATTTGTCATGGGGGAAGAAAATTTCCATGAAGGGAGCGCAGGATTTTCTAGCATTATTTAAAAAAAACAATGAAAAAATAAATATGAAAAAGTTTTTTCAACTGGAAGTAAGGAGCAGCATTAAAACTTAAAACGAACAGAAATTATTACGCATTTGAGGGGCTCACCTCCTCCTAATATCTTGCTCTTTACTCTAAAGTATTTTTAGTAATTTAAACTATTTATTCTACGGCTTTTGTGATTCAAGGGTCATTCTTAATGAATTGGGACAAAATTTAAGCTTTAGTGTAAAGAGCGAGGTACTGAAGAGGGGGTTGAAACCCTCATATATGTAGCCTAATAAAAACATGAGAATAATAAAGTTCGTTACGTAAGCTAATTTATAAATTACGTAAATATGCAAAAAATAAATATGCAAATTTCATTTTAATTATTCCTCTGCGGAGAGCCAAAGTCAAAACATGCATTGATTCAAAAACGTTCAGAAATTAAATAAAAAAACGAGTTTTTTAACTGAAAGTAAGGAGCGACATTAAAACTTAAAACGAAAAGAAATTACTTCGTATATGAAAGGGGCTTCTTCCTCATCAACGCCCCCGCTCTTTACGCTAAAGTTTTTTATTGGTTTAAAAAGAAGAGTTGAGAGAAAGAGTCAAACTTTAGCGTAAAGAGCGGGGAGTTGATGAGGAAGCAGCCCCTTTCATATACGAAGTAATTTCTGTTCGTTTTAAGTTTTAATGTCGCTCCTTAGTTTCAGTTGAAAAACTTGTTTTTTTTTATGTTTAATCATAAACTAAGTACCATTCTAACAGAACCGTGTGTTGTGCTATTCAGTTGCACGCAATTTTGAACAGACTCTGTAAGATAAAATTTGTTGCGCTAAACTTTCACTATGCGTGATTCATTGAAATATTACTTACGAATTTTTATTAAATGGATTTGGTAGTAGGTTTGCTGCTTTATAATAATGAATAGCATTGAAATAAGCGGGCCACATAAAGCAAAAACAAAAAAAAGGATAATTCCAAGTTTTAATACATATAATTCCAAGTCTAATATTATATTGTAACATGAATGTTATGATATTTCAAAATTAGACGAATGTTCATACAAAATAAACCTACAATCCAAACAGATGTGTTACGAAACTTGTAGTCGTCCGTTGATTTTTGAATTAATTAAATAAAACAAGAGCAAGAGCTCATATGGCACTTGTGACGAGGCAAGAAGAACTAAGAGCCAAGAGATCATATGGTATGAGCTCTAACAAAATTCTATGAATCAATAGATTGATTTAAAAGGAAAATAGGAGGCTTAATGCCGGTCAGGATTTAAAATAAGAGCTCTGAGTCACGATTTCCTTCAAAATATCAAAATTCATTAAGATCCGATCACCCACTCGTAAGTTATAAATACCTAATTTTTTCTAATTTTTCCTCTCCCTTTAGCCCCCCAGATGGTCGAATCTGGGAAAACGACTTTATCAAGTCAATTTGTATAGCTCCCTGACACGCCTACCAATTTTCATCGTCCTAGCACGTCCAGAAGCACCAAACTCGCCAAATCACTGAACGCCTCCCCCAAACTCCCCCAAAGAGAGCGAATCCAGTACGGTTCCGTCAATCACGTATTAAGGACATTTGCTTATTCTATCCACCAAGCTTCATCCCGATTCCTCCACTCCAAGTGTTTTCCAAAATTTCCCCCTCCAACTCCCCCCAATGTCAAAGATCTGGTCGGGATTTGGAATAAGAGCTCTGAGACATGAATTCCTTCTAAATATCGAATTTCATTAAGATCCGATCACCTATTCGTAAGATAAAAGTACCCCAATTTTCCTGTTTTCCAAGAATTCCGGTTTCCCCCTCCACCTCCCCATAATGTCACAGGATCTGGTCGGAATATAAAATTAGAGCTTTAAAGCACAAGATCCTTCTAAATATCAAATTTCATTAAGATCTGATCACCCTTTCGTAAGTTATAAATACCTCAGTTTTCAAAATTACCCCCCCCCCAACTCCACCAACGAGAGCAGATCCGGTCCGGTTATGTCAGTCACGTATCTTAGACAGGTTTTTATTCTTCCCATCCAGTTTCATCCTGATCTCACCGCTTTAAGTATTTTCTAAGATTTCTGGTCCCCCCCCCAACTGCCCCCTCCCCAATTACGCTGGATCCGGTTGAGATTTAAAATAAGAGATCTGAGTTACGAGGTCCTTCTAAATATGAAGTTTCATGAAGATCCGATCACTCCTTTGTAAGTTAAAAATACGTCATTTTTTCTAATTTTTCAGAATTAAACCCCCCCCCCCAATAGAGCGGATCCGTTCCAATTATGTAAATCACGTATCTAAGACTTCTGCTTATTTTTCCCACCAAGTTGCATCCCGATCCCTCCAATCTAAGCGTTTTCCATGATTTTAGGCTCCCCCACCCCAAACTCCCCCCAACGTCACCAGATCCGATCGGGATTTAAAATTAAAGCTTTGAGACACGATATCCTTCTAAATATCAAATTTCATTGAGATCCGATCAGCCGTTCGTAAGTTAAAAATACATCATTTTTTCTAATTAACAGAATTAACCCCCCCCCCCCAACTACCGGAAAGAGAGCGGATCTGTTCCAGTTATGTCAATCATGTATCTAGGACTCGTGCTTATTTTTCCCACCAAGTTTCATCCCGATCCTTCCACTCTAAGTGTTTTCCAAGTTTAGGTTCCCCCTCCCAACTTCCCCCCCCCAATGTCACCAGAACCGGTCGGGATTTAAAATAAGAGTTCTGAGATACGATATCTTTCTAAATATCAAATTTCATTGACATCCGATCACCCGTTAGGTCCGGTCGGGATTTAAAATAACAGCTCTGAGACATGATATCCTTCCAAACATCAAATTTGATTAAGATCTGATCAACCGTTCGTAAGTTAAAAATGCTTCAATTTTTTTTCCGAATTAACGACCCCCCACCCTCAGATGGTCAAATCGGGAAAACGACTATTTTTAATTTAAACTGGTCCGGTCCCTGATAAGCCTGCAAAATTTCATCGTCCTAGCTTACCTGGAAGTGCCTAAAGTAGCAAAACCGGGACCGACAGACCGACAGAATTTGCGATTGCTATATGTCACTTGGTTAATACCAAGTGCCATAAAAACAAGTTTTTTAAACTGAAAGTAAGGAGCGACATTAAAACTTAAAACGAACATAAATTACTCCGTATATGAATAGGGCAGTTACCTCCTTAACGCCTCGTTCTTTACGCTAAAGTTAGACTCTTTCTTCCAGCTCTATTTTTTAAAACAGTAAAAAACTTTAGCGTAAAGAGCGGGGCGTTAAGGAGGTAACAGCCCCTTTCATATACGGAATAATTTATGTTCGTTTTAAGTTTTAATGTCGCTCCTTACTTTCAGTTAAAAAAAACTCGTTTTTTTATTAAATTAATTTCTGAATGTTTTTGAATTAATGCATGTTTTGACTTTGGCTCTCTGCACATGAATAATTAAAAGGAAATTTGCAGATTTTTTTTTTTTTTTTTTTTTTTTTTTTGACTAATGGCTTTCTTATAGTTTTGACCGGACAATTTTGAGAAAAAAAGAGCGAGGGAGTAGGCCTAGTTACCCTCTAATTTTTTGGTTACTTAAAAAGGCAACTGGAAATTTTAATTTTACGGACGTTTTAATTAGTAAAAATACACGTAACTTACAAACTAACTTACGTAACGAACTTCTAAATTCGTATGTTTTTGTACGAATCGTCAGTATCTTGCTCTTTACACTAAAGCTTAAATTTTGTCCCAATTCGTTAAGAATGACCCCTGAATCACAAAGGCCGTAGAATAAATAGTTGAAATCAATAAAATTACTTTAGAGTAAAGAGTGAAGTATTAGGAGGAGGTGAACCTTATCATGTGCGTAATAATTTCTGTTCGTTTCAGATTTTAATGATGCTCCTTAATTTCAGTTGAAGAAACTTTTTCATATTTATTTTTTCATTGTTTTTTTTTTAAATAATGCTAGAAAATCCTGCGCTCCCTTCATGGAAATTCTCTTCCCCCATGACAAACTCCTCCACGGAAAGTTCCTCCCGTATAACCCCCTCCCCTCAGCCCATTCCACCCAACCAGAAAAATCCCCCTGAAAGCGTCTGTACACTTCCCAATAACCATTACTATGTGTAAACATTGGCCAAAGTTTGTAACTTGCAGGCCCCCCTACGGGGACTGTGAGGGAGTACGTCGTCCCCAAAGACAAAGTTATTAGGTTTTTCGACTATGCTGAATAAAATGGCTATCTCAGGTTTTGATCCAGTGACTTTGGGAAAAAATGAGCGTGGGAGGGGGCCTAGGTGCCATTCAATTTTTTTAGTCACTTAAACAGGGCACTAGAACTTTTAATTTCCGTTAGAATGAGCCCTCACACGACATTTTAGGACCACTGAGTCGATACGATCAACCCTGAAAAAAAAAAAAAAAAAAAAAAAAAAAATAGACACGCATCCGTGATCAGTCTTGTGGCAAAAAATGTAAAATTCCACATTTTTGTAGATAGGAGCTTGAAACTTCTTCTGTAGGGTTCCCTGATACGCTGAATTTGATGGTGTGATTGTCGTTAAGATTCTTTGACTTTTAACGGGTGTTTCCCCCTATTTTCTAAAATAAGTCAAATTTTGTTAGGCACATAACTTTTGATGGGTAAGTCTAAACTTAATGAAACTTATATATTTATAAGTTATTGATGTAACTATTGTCATAAAAATTCCTTTTTTAGAGTTTTGGTTACTATTGAGCGGGGTCGCTCCTTACTAAATTTCGTTACCACGAACTATTTGAAAAATGGAACAGTTGTGGGCATCAAGTCTTGGCTAATTGTAGAAAAAGCCAAAACAGATAGTTCAATTGAGTGAGAAGCAAATTTGGATTAATTCCCCCATTATTACGATTGTGTAAAAGGAGGTTAGTTCATTTGTTAATAGATATGTCTATCTATTATCCGTCCCTGCATCATTGCTAGGGCAGTAGAACCAAGCTAGATAGTCATAGAGCTAATATAGTGATAGAACCCATAGTTCTCCAAGTGTTTGATTAATTTGGCTTGGGTATACGGCGGAAGTATGTGGGTTTCCCTCTTATTGGACCAATACACATTCTATATTAAGTGTCTTTATCAGTTTATCAAGGTCAATTTGTACTTCTCTTTCTACCCTTTGATTAGACTGTATTAATTGTATTGTTTGTGTTATTTTGGTTTTCTTTCCTTAATGTTTTTACTCCGCTTAAATTGTCAAAATAAGCGTATAACAAATAAATTAATTTAATTAATTAATTAATACATCTTCAACTATCGAAGGCAAGAAAAAGATCGTTCACACGACACAGAATTCATAGGAATAACGAAGTACAGTTTAAAACGATCAAATATCAGAGGAAACACACATTTCAAGCGTTGTTTTTTAGCAAAACCAGATGCTCTTTCTAGAAGGTTTTTTTGATACCCTCAACTCCGTAAAAACACTGTAACTAAGATATGCAGCGTTAAAAATCGAGCTAACTGTATTTTCACAGTGAGTTTACACTGTCTTTGTTCATTTTGTTTGTCCCTAGCATTCTGCTTAAGTTGTTCAAAACCTCCAAACTGTTCTCTTTTAGTCTATTTTCAGTTTCTGTAGTTAGCACATCAATAAATAAATAAATTAAATAAATTTAATTAAATATTAATTTAATTAAATAAATTAAACTCACTGTGAAAATACAATAAAGTTTTAGTTTTCGAAATACATAAGTTTACTGTAGTACTGTAGTATTACTCTAAAACTTTATGTATTTCCCAGTATTTTACTGTAAATACTGTAGTTAGGACATCAATAACAGGATACAACACCGCATTTTTGAAACTCTTGCGGTGTCTCACATGGGACTATTGTACCCCCGCATAATTTCAATGGAATTTTACATTTCCGAGGCAATTCAGGACCTCTAAAACCATATTTATTAACTAATTCTGAGCAGTGAAGGCAATCATAAAGTTACATATGAAACCCAAAACGTGTACTTTTGTTGAAAAAAAACTTACTTTCTTTTAATATTTATCTTTAATATATTACATATTTAATATTTTTTTTTTATTTAATTTCACGGGTTAAAACAAGAGTGACGCTTGGCAAAATACATGGGAAATATATAATTTGGGTTCTATATTTACATACTAGGGGGAGGGGTGCGGGTATACTATAGTGCAGCTGCAGTCAAAATGTGTTAACTATAATTATTCTACACATTATGAAGTAGGTATAAGAATTGTTTTTTAACATGTTTCCTTCTCAACCGCCTCAATTCTATACTTATAAAAAAAATTAAAGAGGGGGGCAATTTTTTTCCTTTTTTCCATGAAAATACCAAATAAAAAAATATTTTTAAATCAAGGGCTGGGGGGAAATCCAGGAGGCAAATATCCCCCACCCTCCGGCAATTGCCACCACTGGAACTAGTTTTAATAGCAACAAAATTGTATTACCATTCAATTCTCGGGGTTTAAGGTTCTTAGACCTCTTTAGCTCTGAATCCCTTCCACACTGCCCAATAGGATAGCCAAGACCAAGTATTAAATAATTGTTAAATCTAACATAAAACGCAAAAATTAATGTGCCATAGTCTCATTTAGATATTGAAAATACTCGAACTTGTTTCTCACTATAATGTATTTCAAGGACTAGACCTGCCAACAAGAGAAAACTTCTCCTTGATTGATGTTACGCTGATCTTGATGATAAGACTCCATAGACGGTATATTTTCATAAATATTAATAAGGAAGCGGAATGTACCACTATTTTTCGCGTTTTTTATATTAAAAACGAGCTGGGATTAATAAAAACAATTATCTGGTTGAAGTAAAGAACAAATTTGAAACTTAAAATGATCTTACCCCCCCACGAAACGCCGCCACTGCTTTTTCTAGCACTCTAAACTCACAAAAATTCTAAAAGTTCATTCATTTTGCTCACACTTTCATATAGGATGCTTAAATGATCAGTATAATCTAAATCCAGATGAAATTTTTTCCCCATTTGATTCTGTGGTATCCCATTACCTTTTCTGTGCTTCTTAAGACAAAGTCTGTCAGAATGATCCATATAAAGGGGGATAGAAACCAACCCTGCCTTACCCCTGATTTAATGCAAAACCAGTTACTAACCTCATTTCCTACCTTAACCGCAGCAGTGTTATTCTCGTAAAGAGCACAAGTCACTTTAATGCATTTGTCTGGTATACCACACAAGTATAAGACCTTTGCTAAATCTCTTCTATTAAAAAAATCGAACTGTTGCTCATAATCTATAAAACTGAGGACCAAAGGTGTTTGACAATTCAGGCACCTCTTAATTATTAATCTAGGAGCAAAATTTGGTCAAAAAATCCTCTACCTTTCCTAAAACCGCACTGTGTTTCTCTTATAACATTGTCTACAGCATCTCTCAGTTTTAAAAATTATAATAATACTAAGTAATTTGCTACCTACACAGACCAGAACAATGCCTCGATATTTACGACAGTCAATTTTATCATCTTCCTTATACAGTGGTTCAATTAAGGTTTTCATAGAATCGCTAGGTACTTCCCCGTTTTTCAAAAATCGTATTCATAGTCATTAGTAGCTTATTTCTAACCTCAGAATCACCATATTTACGGAACTCATTTATCACACTATTAGCACCTGGAGCCTTACTAATTTTTTTCCTTTTAGAACTGTCACTAATTCCTCTTCACAAAACAAACCTTCCTTCATATCCTTTTTTTTCATTCTACTCTTGTATCTTCACATCCTTCACTAACTTTTTTATTCTCCTCTGTATCTTGTCCTGCAACATTATCTCGGTTTAGCATATTCTCCAAATGTTCTTCCCATTTTCTTAGCTCTAACTGTGGCTTCTTTCTTATCTTTAAGTGGGCAAGTCAGGAATTGACTACCCTCTCTCAATTTATTAACATCACAGTACAATATTTTACTATTGTGCCGTCTAGTTGCGTCTTCCAGATCCTCAACAATTTTATCCATGGCCTCCACTTTACATCTCCTTAGTTCATATTTTAATGCTTTCTCCACTTTTTTTACATTCCTTTTGTTTCCATATGATCAGACAATTCTTGTATAAGCCCCTTATCCTGTCTATTAAACTTAGAAGCTTTTTCACTAATATGCCTAGCTGCATTCCTAACCTCCTTCCCTAAGACACCATTAGCAACTCCACAAATTATTTTCCTAAAATTATACAATCCATTTTCCATACTGTCAAATTTTAAACTCTCGGTTTATTATTCGACTGTTCCTGGAAAGTTTCTTTTAAATTCTCCTCCTGGAGTCTACCACAACATAACTTCCCGGGAAGTAGTTACCCTTCCGAAATTTCAGCCTTAAATTAACACTAGACACTACTAGACTAGATCTAGATCTAGGCTATTTATTATCTAGAATCTAAACTATTCTCCCTTAGAGGAAGCGTCAACTCGTTGTGGGGATTAATGACCGAAGCAAGGTTAATTTTAATTTCTCATTAAAGAGTCGATATAGAGTCTTAGTGTCTTATAGTGTCTTTTGGTTTAGTTCAACATCCACTAAACATTATCTGAAATTTAATTTAGCTATTCTAGAGACATAACAGATTTACCCTCTCGACAACCTGGCTGCAGATGATGTCTTTTAGCTTAGTCCAACCTTCCCCTCTATTGTCCCTGAAAGCTTCGTTTACTAAATACCCTTAGTCATTCCTGAAATATTCCATATGCACCCTCTGACAACCTGGACTCACTTAAAATTTTTTGATTTAGTTCAGTACCCACCTCAGCATTCACTGAAAGTTTAGCTTATACCCTTCGCCGTTCTTGAGATCTTGCAGACATGCCCTTTGACGACCTGAGTGCACATAGTGGCTCTTTGCTTAGTTCAGCATCCCCTACAACATTTCATGAAAGTTCCAACTAAATACCCTTAGCCGTCCCAGAAATATCCTAGATACACCCTTTGACAAACTTAATATCCATTGTGTCTTTTGATTTAGTGAAGCTCCCACCTCAAAATTCCCTGAAAGTTTCAGCTTAATACCATTAGTCGTTCCTAAGATATTGCAAATACACCCTTTTAACCTAGATGCAAAACATGTCTTTTGATTTAGGGTTATTTGTGTCTTCAGGGCAAGACGCAGGTGTTATTGGTTATTTGGTTTATTGGGAACAAGTGTTTATTATGTAATAGTTTTTGGGGATGTAATTGTTTACATATGGAAATTAAAACGCATATACTAGGTTTTTCTTCGAGGCGTTTTTTCTTTGAGATATTTTTTTCTTCGAGATGTTTCCTCACGCCATTCCCCAAGCTACTTAGGCAAGACGTGATATATTCAGGAAAGCTTTATAATCCGGCGACACCAAAGGTTTTTATCTGGGGAAGGAACCAAACGTGAGACCCGAGATTTCCAATGGAACAACGCTTTAGTCAACTGAACTGACAAGGCACTGATGATTTTGTGACCATAGAAATATATTCCATGCAATAGGCCTCATGTACTTATTGATATCGCCCCCTATTCCCTTCTTCGTAAGGAATACTATGACGTCTGTTTTCCATGGGAATCCTATCCTGGGAATCTATCGATCTAAATTAAGAAGCAAGCTAGCATGGGAATTCAGGATGGTGTTGACAGGAGATACCTTCCAGTGGTAATTAAAGGGATACGTAAATTTAAAATCCACTTTCAATATTTGTTTGACGTAAGCTAGACAAGGATACAGGCTTTTTGTGAATGCACAAAGATTATTCATGAATCCTGTCAATGATTATTTTTAATGTGATAATGTAAGATGACCATTTAACTCGTAATTTTTATTTTATTCCGAACATAAGACCTAGTTGAAATTCTTTAAGGGTATATTCCTTTGAAGCATATGATAAAACCATTTACTGAGATGACAAGAAATGAATCACCATCTATTGACCATGAGTGTTCTTGGGGCATGTCTCTCCGTGGTCCGTGAGACTCCTGGTACCAGGGTGCTTCTTATCTCCAAGGATCATTTAAGTCGACGAAACTCCCAACCTATTTCGATGCCACCATAACAGTTCAAGGCCCCTGGCACTCTCTGGCTGGACCATGGCATTCTCTGGCTTGAGCATGGCCCCCATGGCACTTCTTACCCCCTTGCAACATCGTGACCAATCTTAGAGGTTGCAAGTGTATTTGAAATGTTTATACTTCAAATGATACCTGAGGCATAATTTTTAAGTATGGGATGTCATTTGGGATATGAAATACATTATTTCTCAAAACTGAGCCTTCCCTCTTGTTATGTCATTGATGTCATCCAACTGGTTTTCAAAGCGCTGGCTCCTGGAACTCTGAGGCTTGTCCATGGTACCTTGTAACACCTGTCATCATCACTTAAGAGATGTAAGACGTTTGAATATCCTGACAGATGTTTATACTTGAACAGTGGGATTTATCATTTCATATTTAGAACATGATGCTGTATGGCATTCCACGGCCCTTTGGTACTCTGTGGCTAGCTCATGGTACCCTGCGGCACCTGTATTCTGACAAAAATGATCTTATAAACTAAAAAACGGGGCAGATATCAAACACCCTAAGGACCTTCTCCAAGACACATTGCTTGCACTGGGCAGAAAGGAAAGAGCCTAAAGACCTTCTCCAAGACACATAGTTTACTTTGGTCAGATAAGAAAAAGACTAAGGGCCTTCTCTAAGACACACTATTCACACTGGACAGATAACAGTCCCAGCTCCAGTTCCACCGCTTCTAGCCCCAGTTAAAGCGGCTCAAGCTCTTATTCTTCTGGCTATGATCTCGGTTCCAGTTCTGGTCCTGGTTCCAGCAGTCCCATAGGTTCCGGTTCCAACAGTTCTGGTTCCAGTTCTACCACTTCTGTACCCCGATTACATGGTTCAAACTACGCGAATTTCACTCCGTATTCCGCCGGTTACGGAATTTTATATGCGGTTGCTCCGGTGGTACTCTATGACTGGTCATCGACAGTAGCTAGTTTATTGTATATTTTTCATCAGTATTATTTGTGAATTGGAAGGGTAAACATTTAAATCTTACTTTAAAATGTGAAGATGAAATATTTTAATAAAGTGTGTGCACATAATAAAGTTATCGTAGTGTTAGATGCTAACAAAGACAAATATTTGAACTATGGAAACGAGTACTTGTTGTAACACTATTAGAAATGTATGCGTGCGCTGTAGTGACAGTGAGAGATTAGATTCCTTCGGAGTATCGAAAAAATTCAAATGTAATTGTGGTGGATATGCGACAGTAACATTTCTAGAGATAATAGAACGCAAAGAAGATACAAACATAACAATAATAGTTGATAACAAATGTATAATTCTTGCTTATGGTTCTGGTAACATGTTAGTAGTATGGGGTCTCCACGTCCCAGTAGTCAGCCTCTATGGGATATCTACGGCCAAGCAGTATAAGGGGTCTCTATATTCAAGCAGCACCCCTATATTCAGACGACACTCACAGGGATCTATTCCGATGACACAAAGTACATGGGGCCAAAAGAAGTTGCCACCCCTTCGTCTATTAGTCAATGAATACTAGCACACACATAGGCGTATACCTGGAACCAAAAGGAGTTACAAACCTCACGTATATTGGTCAATGGATACTAGCACACACATAGAGGGTATTACCTGGAGCCAAAAGATCTAACTAATCCCTCAAATATAGTCTGTTGACCATCTGGTATTATTGTTGAGATAACTGTTTCCGGTGAAAATTCATTTGATTGCAACGTACTTTGCCATTGAAACAATGCAATGAATGTAAACGTAGCACTAGCCATCTAGAGAGCAATGCGTGATCATTTTAACCTTGAGTGTTAGTATAAAAAAAGGAAAACTGGTCCTACTTATTATAAGTAGTTGAAGTAAACTTGAAGTGACATGGTGTCACTTTCGATACGGTGACAAGTTTCGATACGGATTCTATTATATATTTGGAAGGGATACGTATTCTATGTATTATTATCGTATTATTAGTCAATGGGAACTGTGTTTCATACAGTTTTGGTTTATCAAAACACGTTTATAATCCCTTTTTTACCCAATTGTCTGTATATCATATATCACGTTTAGTTTAAAAGACCACCCTCCCTACTAGCCATTTTTGAATTTAATTCATGGATAATTTTTTGGATCTGGGCCTTCAGGGGATGGTAAAAAGTAATATCAAAACTAAAAAGAGTATAAAAACTCCCTTCAGGTGGCTTACAGGCTTCATATTTTATTCAAGTTCTTTTTGTTTTTTGATTCTGAACTTTTTTGAACTTAAAATTTTTTGAAGTTGGAAATTTTATTTTTTTCAACTTAGAACATTTTTTGAACTTCGAACTTTTTTTTAATTTAGATATTTTTTTAATCTTTTATTGAACTTAGAGCTTACTTTGAATTTTGAAATATTTTTTTTTTATTTTTTGAACTTATTTTTAAATGACATTAAATATTTATATAACAAAAGATATTCACTTGCGATATTTTCAAAATACAAAATGAAGATTATATACGTGTTAGTCATGATTTTTTTTATTAGAAAAATAATGTTTGTAGCTACTTTTTTTATTTAGATTTTTTAACTTTGAATTTTGTATTGAGCTTAAACTTTTTAACTTAGAATTTTTTACTTTTTGAACTTGGACATTTTTTCACTCTTTTTTAAAATGAAATTAAATATGATACATGATATATCTAACAGAATATGATATATCTTCTTACAAGGACATGAGTCAGTTGTTTCCTCTTCATTACAGTAAATTTTACAGTTATATTAGGGACAATCTTGAACAAATGTACCTTATGACTACAGATATAGATAAACTAAAAGATGCTTTAAATGAAACTGTGAAATATATTAAAGACATATATTTGAACCAGCATGTGAAAATAGGGATAGATCTATGTTATTACTGTATTTTTGAAAATAAAAATATTTTGAAATAAAAAAGTGTGTGATATGATGGAACATTTTCGGACTTTTTAGAGCAAGAGACAGCAAAAAAAGATATAGACACACAAACTAACACAGAGGCAGACAGACAGGCACATGTCGAAAATTGATTTGAGGCTAAAAAAGATGCTAATTTTTTGGTTAAAGTCTCTAAAAAGAAACAAAGTATGCATGTAACAAAGAATACAGTTATGCTATATTTTTTTATTCTAGATACTATATCGATAATCTCCAAGATGATTGAAATATATGACACTGAATTTATTGGCTTGAAATCATCATCTTTTGCAGTTATATTTGAATGTGTATTTTTCTTATTGACTGAGGAACATGAAGAAATTGACTTTTATCACTGGTAAGTGAAGTTTAACATGTTTGACTATGATAAAAGCTTGTGGATCAGTACATTACGGCATATGAGCCATTTGCAATTTATGACCAGTGAATGTAGCATATAATAAAGTTTGTAATAAGCTCAGTACAGTTCAGGAAGAAGTCGGAGAAATATGCATTTTTTTGGAGTTGAAGCGTTGTATGCAAAGGGTAATGTGCCTAAAGATAAACTTTTAATCCAAACTGTAACCCCAGAATTCCACTATTCAATTTAGAACAGTTAAAATGTTCCAAATTTGAAAGAGCTTATCACTATCCTGAAGATGAGATTAGGTGAAGTTAAGTTTTTGGCACATTGGATATCAAGGGACATAACTGTTCGTGGTATGTGCATTCAACACAGTAAAAAGTATGGTTTATCATAGGACTTACGGTTTGTGGATGTGTAATAGTGAACGTTAAGCAATAAAAGTCTATAAACCTAAACTGTCTTGATGCTTACAGCTGTTGCTGTAATATATGCTGTTGCTGTTGCTATTGAAATATAAATATCTTTTACTGTGATTATAGCATCTATAAAGGCCGTTATCAAGAAATCACCAAATCTTATGAATCTAATGCAACCAATCTAGAACACATGGACATTGGAATTGATGAGGTGAATCTGAAAGAGATAAGGAGAAAAATACTGAATGAAATGAAATCAAACAGAATGGAGAGAAGTTCAGTTGAAGATTGGCCAAGTAAGGAACTAGTGGAGGAACGGGTGCCCTTACCGCTCCTTGAAAACTAAAACGCACAACGATTGTCTTGGAAAAGGAGGTATATTATGCTAGAATTCCTTGAGTGATGATAAAGAAGATGCGTGTAAAAGAAATATGACACATAATAATTTACAATCATTCTGGAAGAACTCCCATTTATCAACTTATACCAATAATGGTTACTGATTGCACTTATTAGAATGTTTTTGTTTTTATCTTTGCAATAAATCTTTTTATCATATCAATTTGGTCTTAGATTTTCATTAACGTTTGGTTAAGGAGTAAAAAAAATAATATAGAAATAATCAATAATATAGAAGTAGTTAAAATATGAGTAATTATTAGGGAGTAATAAAATTAATAGGAGTAAAAAATAAGGAGTAAATAATGGTAAGAGATGTATAAACAGGCTTTTTCATGAGTAATTTAACAAAAGTACTTTTGAAAACCACAGACTCAGCTAGTTGGTAAATTCTGAGTGTTTTAGTTAATAATTGAATATGATGAAATTTACTAAAACCACTTTTAAGTAAAAAAAACTCAGTTAGTTGGTAAGTTCCGAATACTTTAGCTGCCAACTGAATATAAATGAAATAATAAAAACACTTTTGAGCACAAAAAACTTAACTAGTTGCTAAATTCCGAGTGTTTAGTTACCGACTAAATATAAAACAAATTAATAAAAGCACTTCTGACTTAAAAAAATCAGCTAGTTGGTAAATTCCAAGTCTTCTAGTTACCAACTGCATATCCAAAATTTAATAAAAGTACTTTCAAGTACAACAAACTCAGCTAGTTGGCAAATTCCATGTGTTTTGGCTCCCGACTGCGCATGAGAAAATTTAAAAAAAAACCTCGAGTGCAACAAACTCAGCTAGTTAGTTATTACCGAGTCTCTCAGATGTTGACTGAGTATCAGCAAAATTAATAAAAGCTCTTTTGAGTGCAAAAAACTAAACTACTTGAGAAACTTCGAGTGTTTTAGTGCTGTTTGAGTAGCAAAAAATTCCATAAAAGCAGTTTTAAGTATAACAAACTCACCTAGTTGGTAAATTTCAAGTTTTGTAATTGATGAATCTATATAAAAGAGTATTACAAAAGCCGTTTTGCGTAAGAAAAAACTCAGCTAGTTTCGTAAATTCTGCATGTTTTAGTTGTTGACTGAGTATCAAAAATTTAATAAAAGCACTTTTGCTTACAAAAAACTCAGGTTGATAAGTTTCCGAGTATTTTAGTTTCTGACTGAGTGCCAAAACGAATACAAAAAGCACTTTTGTTTACAACAAACTCAGCTAGTTGGTAAATTTCGTGTGATTTAGTAGCTGAGTATTCAAAAATTTTAATAAAAGCAGTTTCCAGTATAACAAACAGCAAGTTTGCAAATTAAGAATATTTTAGTCGCTGACTGAATACATAAAAATTTAATAAAAGCATTTTTAACTGTAACAAGCTGAGCTAGTTGGTAAAACCCGAATATTTAGGGTATCGACTGCGTATCAAAAAATTAATAAAACACTTTTGAGTTCAACAAACTCAGCTAGTTGGTGAATTCCAGGTCTTTTAGCTGTTGCCTACGTATCAAAAATCTAATAAAACATTTGAGTAGAAAAACTCAGGGATTTTGTAAATTCTGAGAGTTTTAGTTGCTAAGAGCGTATCAATAAAATTTAATAAAGCACTGTCAAGTACAACAACCTCAGCTAGATGGTGATATCCGAGTCTTTTAGTTGTTCATGAGTATCAAAAAAATCAATAAAAACACTGTTGAGTACAACAGACTTGGCTACATGATAGATTCCGAGTCTTTAGTTACTGGCTGAGCACAAAAATATCTAATACAAACACTTTTGAGTACAAAAAGTTCAGCTTGTGGGTAAATTCTGAAGGTTTTTTTTTTGTTGCCGACAGCATGTAAAAAAAAATTATTAGAAGCACTTTTGAGTACAACAAACTCAGCTAGCTGAAAAAAATTACGAGTATTTTAATTGGTAACTGAGGATCAAAAATTTAATAAAAATACTTTTGAGTACAACAGACTCAGGTACTTGATAATTTTTGAGTGTTTTAGTTTCTCGCTGAGTACTAAAATATCTGATAAAAGCACTTGAGTACAATAAACTCAGCTAGTTGGTATATTCCGGGAGTTTTTAGCTACCCACAGGGTATCGTATGAGCACTTTTGAGCACAGCAAACTCAGCTAGCTGGCAGATCCCGAGTCTTTTTATTGCTGACTGAGTATTGAAAATTTAATGAAAGCACTTTTGACTTTAGCAAACTCGGCTAGTTGAGTCAGTTTTACTCAGTTAGTATTAGTTGCTGGATGAGTACCAAAAAATTAA
This sequence comes from Artemia franciscana, assembly GCF_032884065.1. Classification (NCBI taxonomy): domain Eukaryota; kingdom Metazoa; phylum Arthropoda; class Branchiopoda; order Anostraca; family Artemiidae; genus Artemia; species Artemia franciscana. Next base: position 33,397,720 of record NC_088878.1, on the reverse strand, counting down.
ATAAACAGCACTTTTGAGTGTAAAAGACTCAGCTAGTTGGTAAATTCTGAGTGTTTTAGCTGCTGACTGAATATAAAAAGTTTAGACTTAAAAAAATAAAAAAAATTGAGTAAAACTGACTCAGCGAGTAGGTAAATTCCGAATTTTCTCGTAGCCAACTATGCAAAAAGGAATAATAAAAGCACTTTTGAGTACAACAAACTCAGCTAGTTAATAAATTGCGAGTGATTTAGCTACTGACTGTGTATTCAAAAATTTAACGAAAGAACTTTGGAGTGTAAAAAACTCAGCTAGTTGGTAAATTCCGAGTGTTTTAGTTGCTGACTGAATATCAAAAAATTTAATAAAAGCACTTTTGAGCGCAACAAACTCAGCTAGTTGATAAATTTTGAATGTTCTAGTTACCGACAGAATTTAAAAAAATAACAAAAAAAACTTTTGAGAACAACAAATTCAGCTATTGCTAAATTTCGAATCTTTTAGTTGCTGTCTGCATATAAATTTTTTTATAATAATACTCGAGTACAACAAACCAGCTAGTTGGTTAATTCTGACAGCTTTAGTTACCAACTGCGTATGTAGAAATTTGTTAAAATCACCTTTAAATTCAAGATGCTCAGCTAGTTAGTGATTTCCGAGTCTGTTGGTTGGTGACTAAGTACAAAGAAGTTAATTATAAGTGCTTTTGAGAACAACAAACTCAGATTGTTTGTAAATTCTAAATGTTATACTTGCTGACTGAGTATCAACAAATTTAATAAGAGCACAATCATTTCGATTTTTCTGTAATAATCCAGAGAACAATCAGAGTACAAAAGAAAAACATTAATTTTAGATTTTTCTAAAAGAAACTAAACTCTTTCACATTTTCTTGATGAAGAAAAAATTAGTAATGTTTGTTAGTATCACGTGAATTTCGATATCATCAGAAAATATTTTGTTCGGTCACATCCTTACTGCTGCTATGAATTCATTTACAGCCACAGGTAGTGAAATTTTTAGAGGGTGGGAGGGATTGAAATCAGCCGAGAACAGCGTGTAGTTTCTTTTTAATTGGTTTAATATCCCTTGAAAGTTTCAAAATAATGCCCCCAGCTGTTAATGAGATATTAGAGTTCCGCCCTTTTGTAAACCTTTACTCCTATAATGTGTTCTGGTTTAGTTTAAAGTTTAGTTTAAAGTGGGAAAGTTTAATCTAGTTACCTTATTCATCTCCTTAGATTTTGCATATATGCTGTTTGACCACCAAGATGTACGTTCATCTTTTGATTTAGTTCAAGGTATTCTAGAAGTTTTAACTTGATACCATTGGCCATTCTTGAAATATTGCTGATATATCTTATGACAACAAGATGCTTATTGCATCTTTTGATTTAGTTTCTCATCACCCTTAATATTTTCTGAAAATTTCGACTAGATATCCTTGGAAATTTTTGGGATACTATTGATGCATTGTTTGACAGCCTCAATTCACATAATGTTTTCTGATATATGTCAATTATAATTGAACTTTCAACTTAACATTCTTATTATTTCCTGAAATATTATAGGTACGCTCTTTTCATAATACAGATGCACATATTAAATGTTAGCTTTTTTTCAAAATCACCTCCAACATAGCCTGAAAGTTTCAGTGGTCTCTTGGCTTCGTCAATTGGTATCTTGCCTAATCCCAAAGCCTAGATTACGAAAGCAATAGTGAAAGGAGTTAGAAGACAAAGTAGGTTGATAGGTCTCAAAGCAACAACTTTAAATTTGGCTCAGAAATTAGTGTGTATTATAATGCCTGTGAACTATAGATGTCGCTCACGGGGCAAAACTGTTTAAAAAGTAAGACTGCTTAACCAAATACTTGTTTAGTGAGTCTTTTTAATGCTAGCTGAAGGAGCTAAGTGAATGAAAGTTTTGTAAATGAGCATATAGCCCAAAGTAGGCCAAGCTTTAAAAGAATTTTTCCAAGTATATACTTCTTATTACTAGTTGTATATTGAATTTATACAGACTTGGAGATATTGATTCTAGTTTACAATTACTCTTTCTAAAAGTTAAAATTAAATTCTAATTAAGTGACTTCTTGCTGTCTCGGAGAGGTATTAGGTTAGGAAAATGGAACTTTCAGGGATGGATGTACAGGCTGAAGTGTGTCCTGGGAATGTATTTTGAAGTACCTACCTCCACTCCTTCTCCCTCTAGAGGGCCCTGACCTTTGATGACCTTTAAAAATATGTGTGTTATAAAAATGAAACCTTTCAAAATAGATCTTCCTCTTAAATCAGGTGCAGCAAAATTGTTTTCAGCTTCACAACTTTGCTCAATCCCAATTTATAAGGTTTTAAAGATATGCAAATACATTTCCTAAATTTTGAAGAAAAAAAGAACATTGATGTGGCTCATAATTCTGCTCAAATAACAGGAATTGCATTTTCAGAACTAAAGGCAGAGAAAAAGCAACTGGTAACTGAAAATTAAGGTAAAATGTTGTTTTGTCAAAATTTCAATAAGTATAGACCTGTCATGTAGGCAATTTTCAGGGCCCTCTAGAGGGAGAGGGAGTGGAGGTAGATACCCTAAAATACCTTCCCGGGATATACTTTAGCCTGTAGATTCATTTACAAAAGTTTCATTTTCCTAGCCTAACTGCTTTCCAAGATAGCAAGAAGTCACCTAACTAGAATTTTACCAAAAAGACTATAAAATTCTGAAAACAACTTAAAAAATCCCAAATTTTTTTAAAAATAAATGGTCACACTAAACCTAAGACAGGCAGACATAAAGTTAATTAGTAGTTTAGGCAGGGTTTGACCCCCCCCAATACTCAGCCATTATATAATCTTGCCCAGGTATTCTGATAAAAAGTATCTTTCCTATACATTGACAGCAAGCTCCTAATCCTGGATGTGTATGTAAAGGCTAGATAGTTGTAATTGGCTGCTGATTAGCACTAGATCAGTTGAGATTAAAGGACTATGATCTTGGGCAACATCTGGTCTTTCAAAATTTGAATTTAGGCAAAAGTTAGCTCTGCATTCTAGTTTATATAAATACAATTTTTATATTTCAAGGCACTTTTTTAAGATTATGTCCATCCAAGGTTGACTGTGTTTACTGTTGAGATGTGTTGTTCAGGCTTTAAGATCCCATATCAAAGATAAGACAGCACTTTCTAAGATTAGACTAAAGCATTAAATGTGTGGCCAAAATTAGGCTCCTCTGTTGACTTGCAGTATATTTGAAATTGTGAGTGTTATGTGTGGTTAAAATATTCAAGCTGCTGAAGAGTCTGGCTACTACTAGAATCTGGCTGACTACTGAGTATCATACCCAACAAAACAAATATAAATCACTATTAATAAAGAATGAAACCCAAAATGAATAAAAATCAGGCTACAATAAATAATAAAGCCAAACTAACAGAAAAATCAGCAGAGGAGAGCTTCCATACTTGGAATGTTCAATGCTTGGAACAGGTCTAAAAAGACACCCATGCCATGTTGCAAAAAAAAAAAAAACTTTAAGAATTGCACAGTGACATATTTGATATAGGTGACATCTGCAGAAGTTTCAAATCTAAAGTCACCATTTTGTCAATTTCTGGTACATTGTCAAAAGTGTATTCATAAAGTTCTGTGAACTGTTTAGGGAGATACAGGGTTTGAACTGACTATTTCCTTTTGCTTCCTTATTCATTAGTTCCTTGTGAATTAAAATTGGTGGGTATTTTACTATTTTAAATTAAAATTGTATTATTTCAATGAAATGTCTGGTTTCATGCTTGGGACTGTCTCAAGTATTGGTACTTAGGGCATGTTAAGATATATTGATGTCTTGACACCTTGGAAGTCCATCCAGTAGCCTATGAGTATACAAGAAAAAATGGATTGTTATATCCTTCAAGTTGAAATGACAGGAAAAGACCAGGCAAGAAATAATCTTATGGATTTATGTAAGGAAATCAAGGCATTTCATTCAGAAAACCTGAAGCAACTAGCCTTTTCTATGGGAATCAGTTTCAACTGCTACAATGTTAGCATCTTCTTCTCCAAGCTATTTGGTGTTATGATCAGGCATGCTTTCTCTCCCCAGAGTATACGGAATATGGATGAGAGTACCTTGGCCACCATACAAAGGCCACTCAAGTTTGATGTAGAGATATTCATTAAGTTGGAAAAACAACTTCTGCAGATAAAGGACAGTCTGTGGAAATTCTTGCCTGTGTTTCAGCATTTGGAAATTCAATTGCACCAATACTGGTCTTCCGAAAGAAAAAGATAACAGCAAAGATGACTTTAGTGGCTGGATTACAGCTTCTGTATTCTTAGAGTTTCTTCATGTGATTGTCTCTGCTGCACAGCCAAGTGAAGAGAATCCCCTGCTGCTTATTAGGGATAATCATGAATCTCACTTATCAGTTGAAGCTATCCAGGTAGTAAAAGATAACCATGTGATTGTGTTAGCCTTGCCTCCATATACATAATGCACACTGCAACCACTTGATCTTTGGGTCTTCTACTCTCTGAAATCCCATTACAAAAAAGTTTTTTCCAGTGTATGAAATCCCCCAGTTTCTTGGCATTGCTTAACCCCTTTCATTCATCCCATTGAAGGTACTTGTCCCTTTAATGAAAATAGTTTTGCCATCAGCTGTAACTGACCAATCATTGTGTGAGCCTGCATCTGAGCTAAGGGATAAAGACATGACTTCCTCAAATCCAGACAAATAGCAAGGTGTAGCCTCTCAACAAAAACAAGGCACCTGCACTTCAATCCAAACAGTATCACCTGTCATGATAAAGGTAACAGCTCGTCTGAGGAAGACCACATAAAGAAGTCCACCAAAAGAAGTCTGCAGAATATTGACAGATTCTCCAGAGAGTAAAAAAAGATTGGAGAGCAGGCTATACTTCAAAAAGCTAAGAAATTGAAACCCTTGTTTGAAATCCAAAAATCATAAGAGATCACTCTTTATTGAAAGTGATAGCAACCAAAAGCGGTTTCAGTCTTGAAAGATGTATCTGGATCCAATGAAACAGATCCAAAGGAAGGACCTTCAGTGAAGAGGAGCTCTGACTTTTCTGCAATAATTGTTGGCAGTTATTTTGGTTCTTGAAAATGAAACAAAGAAAGGAAAATGCCACAGTGCTGGTGAAATCATTTCAAAACTTGCTGAAGAACATGAAATACAAGTCTGGTATTTCAAAAGAATTGCTCCATCCTTGAAGTCTGCCCCTACTACCTTGTATTTCCTCTTGATCTATCAGAATTTGAAACACACTAAACACAATTAATTCTTGTTTTACCTTGTCTTAATTCTTGTTTGACACCTTTATTTTATTTTTATTTATTTTAAACAAAAACAGAGTAAGCCATAGACTTGTCTTGTTGCAAATTAACAGTAAACAAAACAATAAGCAACAATACACAAAAGACAATATACAAGAACTGAACCACAGGGTGTTGATTGGTACCACAATTAACTGATAAACTTCCTAGGCTGAACATATTAAAAAAAATAGGCAAATGCAACAGAACGCACAAAGAGACTCTATTAAATAGTTGAGTTTTTGTATTAAGAAGACATATTCAGACATGAATCAGTAATGATTCAGAGTTCGAGGTGAAAACATCAGTCTAGAATTAAGTATTATTAATTGTCACCACAAGCAAACCTCTTCAGGGAATTTTGATCCCTGCAAAGCAAGTTTACTTTTGCAATATTTGGCAAAGGATAATAGTTCATGACCTGAATAAAATTATTACTCAGCATTTCAATAAGTGAGAGAGATAATCCTTAATAATAATTATCATATCATTTTTGCATACTTTACTAATAAGCAACTAGAACAGGGGAGGTTTTATATATCAACCATCATCATATCCACAGGGAGTGGCGTCTCCCTTAAACTATAGGGAATAGATAGCCGGAGCCTACTCTTTCTTTGCTAATTTGCATTTTGAGTATCTGAAATTTAGCCTCTTAACTTTCTGATATCTTCCAATTACCTCCAAAATCGTTTTCCCCTTTTGGCTGCCATGATTCCTGGATTATGCTTAATTGCTGAAAGAGAAGCATGAGCAAAAAATTGTTCTGAATGTGGAACTAAGTTTTCTTGCACAATTACTATCCAAGTGTGTGAAAATAGAATGCAGTGTAACCTTGGTTGTGAATTTCTTTGCACATGATGCAGTCTTTACAGCAAAGAAACTTCTGTATTTTAAACTTAATATGCAAGGCCAAGTCATCAGTGATGCCAAATACAACAAAAATATTGTTGACATGTGTAAGCTCCTTGTATCAGCTGCCACAGAGAAGAAAAATATACCATGCTTTGGTATTTTCAGTCCCTGTGAAACTTCAGTGATCAGTGGTACTGTTTCTGCTACACTAGCATCAAAAGTAAACAAGGTTTCCTGAAAGATTGATGGATTTATTGACGTCTCAACTTGTGCACTCTTAAATGTGAGCTCTTCAAATGTTGAAAAGGTTATCAATGCGTCATAATGATTGACGGCCAGCCAGTTGAAACGGTCGACCAATTCGTCTACCTGGGCAGTCTACTCACAGCGGACAATTGTCATACCTCTGACATCAAACGCCGCCTAGCTCTTGCTAGCTCCAGTTTCAAAAGGCTCACAAATATCTGGAAATGCCGAAACCTGTCAAACCAGCTGAAAGTTCAACTTTTCAACAGCCTGATTGTGGCAATTGCTATATATGGGTGTGTGACCTGGACCCTGAAGATCGAAAATGAGCGCAACCTACTTGCATTCGAGATGAGATGTCTCCGTCGCATTGCAAGAATCACCTACACTGAACATGTGACCAATGAGGAGGTGTGAAGACGGCTGAAGTCCCCCGACACAATCCTAAATAAAATCAAACGACAACAACTGCAATGGCTCGGGCATGTCAAGAGAATGGACCACGACCGTCTACCAAAAATCTCCCTCGAAGGAACCATAGACGGATCTCAACCACGAGGAAGACCTCGCAAGAGGTGGATTGAAAACTTTGACCAAAAGCGCATCGTAGAGTTGACTCGAACTACACACAATAGTAACCTCTGCTACCGACAATTCACAAAGCATAAAGCCATCGTATGCTGTAGTAATGATGAATTGTCCACAAGATATCAGGGATCCCCATGATTGTAAACAGTTTCTTGACAGTAAATTCAAAGAAGCTTCAATTGACATTACAGAACTTAAGCAATTGAATAACAACTGGAAAATTGTTGTGTGCTCCAAATCAGCGGCTAAAAAAAATGGTTGAGAGTGAAAAATCTGCTCAGCCATCTATCAGTGCTTCTATGAAAGTACCAATCTTCACAGACATCACTCAGCAAGTCCCCCAATCCTTACACTTTTCTGACCTTCTGCAACTAATCTCCAAAAGCACAAAGATAAACCAGTGTAGTGGCTGCTGCACCTTGAAAGTGTGGTTCGAGATTCGTAATGACCTTACTTTTTCCCAAAAGAATCATTGCACATTGGTTATGAACGTCTACCTGTTCAGGAATTTTTCTGTCTTCCCTATTGATTGTTAAAATGTTTCAAGGTGTGTCACATAGCAATGAATTGCCAATCATGTGCTTTACCAATCATGTATCTAACTATTCAAACATGTGTATCATTTTGTATGTTCTATATTTTATGCAAGGCTGGTGGCCACACCTGTTACAGTGTGAGATGTCCAAATAACTGTCCAGCCAAGATTCAGCTTAATCCTTATGGTTGAAGTGTCAACAGTCAGTCATAATTTCAACATGAGGTGCTTCACTCTAAACAAAAACTGTAAGCTTGTCCAAAAATATTTAGTTCTTGATGAGCCTGTGTCAAAACATGAATATCTTTTAAGTCAGTTAAGGCTTAGTCTTTTGGATTCAAGAGATAAATTCACTTGCTATGCATCTCCAACAAAGAAAAATAGAGGTGGTGGTAGACTGTCAGGCAGTCTTGTGACTTACGTGAAATACAATTTACTTTTGATGCTTGTAGAATCCTGTGATTATTTTCTTGCTGTTAAAGTTGACGATATATTAATCTATAATGTCTATTTGCCAACTGATTACCATAATGATGTATCTGAACGCCTTTTTGTTCTTGCCTCTGAAGACTTAAGTAGAAGCATCTCAAGCATTGTTTCTGGTAATTCTACATGTCCAATTGTTAGAAATTTTATCTGTAACCCTACTACCATCTGCCCACTCTTCTCTGATTGCTGAAATATTCGACAATCATTTGTATGTTTTTGATAAAGACCAAGATTTCACCTACATTCACAATTCTTCAACCACATCCAACACAGACCACGTTTTCACTTTTCCCTTCTTAGATATATCTCAACCAAAGGTTTTTTGTGATTTACTTAATATCTGATCACCTGCCTGTATTGTTTTCTTTCTCACCAAATCAAACTTCAGATACCAATTAGTCTCCCAAAAACACTGAATCCGTTGTATATACATAATTGGGCATTAATCGACCCGGAACTGTATTAGGATAGTGTTAGTACAATATTTTCTAAGATTAAAGTGCTGTTTATCCTGCTAATGAAGCACTCACAGCTGCCCAATGAGGAAAAACACATTTTCTTTGATATTTATTGTGTAGATATATGCCATGCTTTATAATATGCAGAACCTTGTGCTGTTCCATTAAACCATCAAGCAACAGTTCCCAAGCGGCATAAAACTCAAAGTCTCTCCCAATCTTATGATTCAGCAAATTTTTGGCTACATCTATGGATTGAATACGATTGACTATGATCTGGCCCTGTTAATTCCATCCGCATTGCAACAAAGAAAAAATTTGCCAAGGGACTTCAAAACCACCATAAGAAAATCACAGAACTGTCTGCACAAAAAACCAGAGATAACCTTCATTTCCTTGGGTTGACACTGCGTCCAAGATTCCAAAAAACTCCCTTTTTGCTGCTGATGTTCCTCTTTCTGAGTGGTATTCTTTCTATGAGGCCAAATTCTCTTCACCAGACCCCCAACTTGAACACAAATATTCAGAAGAGCTTGACCAATTTTGTATTTATTCTCTGACTCAGATTTTACAGTGTCTGTGATGTCTATGCCTGATACTATGGTTCAAAAAATGTGACGAGGCACAGATGGAATTCAGGCTTTACATATTAAAAATGGTGGTCCTGTGCTTTTAGAACATCTCACGTTTCTGCTGCAGATACTTTTTATGCAAGGCCTGGTTCTGCCAATATTCTGTGTGGGAAATCTTTCTCCTATTCCAAAAAAAGCGAAAAATCTTCAATCAATGCTCATCTTTCAGGTCCATAACTCTTTCAACCAGTTTATGCAAGCTTTATGAACTATGTTTTATAAAGAGCTTGAAGAAAAATGTTAGCCTCCACATCAATTTGGCTTTCAACATGACATTGGATGTGCAAACACCCTTGCAGCTATTGTTAATGCTCTGCTTGAAGCTTCTCGTACAGGTAGTTCACTCGCCTTGGCGAGTCATGATGTTCGCCACGCCTTTGACTCTCTGATCCACCCCCTCATGCTTTTAAGGTTTTTTAAAAGAGCAGTAAATCCAGCTATCGTTAGATCTTAAAGGGATATGTATGCTAAGCTACGAGTCCGTCTTAAAATATTTCTTAAGCAAGATGAAATGGCAAGGTCACTGGATAGAACTATACCAGTTAAGGGAGGAGTCAGGCAATGTGCAATTGCCTCACCATGTTATTTCAATAATTATATCCTCGAAGCTCAGGATCAGTGTGAGATGTCTTGCATTCTCTCTGGACTCAATATCTCCTTAGTCACTTATGCTGATGACATTTTTAACACTAGCTGAACTTAGGACAATATTTCTGAAACTTTCCAAAAACTACAAGCAGAATATTTAAAATATATATATACTCGTCATCTTTTAACAGAAGTCATCAAACGCCGCATATCAGCTGCCTGTTCTTCCATAGTCTCTGCTAAGCTTCGTTTCAATTGCCGTTATCTCACAACGCTGTACAATACTATTGTTCTCCCTCACATCCTCTATATTGCACCCTTCTGTAAGATCTTACAAATGTTGATAATTGAAAATCCGCTCCATTTTTTTCGTTTTACAGAATACCTACTGAGATATTCCACTCAGACACGCAATTCAAAAATCATCAACTGTGATCACATGTCAGATCCTACTATAGCTGTTCTTGAACTTATGAAAAAACAAACACAAGATTTCAGCACATGCTTGGAGCCAACTTTTTCAACTATAGTTACCTTGTCACATTTGTATAGTGATATTTTGTTGTTTTTCTCTCTTTGTAGTGCTCCGTCATTTTCTTTTTGTATAAAGACGGGGTTTCAATAAATAATAATGATAAATTTTGGTTTTGTCACAAGTATGGTTACCACTTGTCCATCTATAGAGCCCCGCTCCATGCTTTGGAGAAAATGGGGGGCAGTGAAATTAATGCCTTTCCATAAAAATTAAATGCGCTCCAGTTGTAAACCTCGGGGATAACTTTCTTAGTTAATGTAAAAGATCTTCAGAGATTTTGTTTCCTCATCATACAGCATGAGGAAATGGGAGACAAAAGAAAAATATTTCCAAATACACATACTCTCCCCTACTTACATATTATATCAACCATACTAAAGAAGTGAGGTTAAGTTAATCATAATGAAAAAAACAAAATAAGACGAAAATATAATACCTTTGTAAAAAACAAAACATTGAAACTGCAACAGAGGATTATGGAAAGCAAGCTGCCCAGAATGCATCATGTTAAATACCTAGCCGACTCTATAGACTATATTAGATATTTAACTAAAATGTGGCTGCATAGTAGTTTATGTCTCTCAAGCTAAGCTAATATCTACAAATGCACACAGAGAAACCGGTTTTACAACGGATCAGCAACAGTGTGTTCACTATAATACATAAATACCAAAAATACCACAAACAGGAATAGGGCTAGAACCCCCTGCTCTAGTTTGCGGTAATTTCCATTTTTTATGCTTAACTTTTTCATTCATGTAGTTAATTTTGAAAAAATCACAACAGAGGTTTTTTAAAGAAAAGTAAAGAGCAACATTAAACCAAAGATGAGAAGGAACAAAATCCAATAGTTTTTCAAGCATAAAACTTCCATAAATCACTATCAATAATTAATTATTACCCAAAACAAAGAGAAATTACAATAATCAACTAAGTCTCACTCAAAATGAGCAGAAAATACCAAAAACCAAGGTTATTACAAAAGCAAATTAACATGGATTGACTATTTACTATACACTGATACCCATTAATGAAAGTCTTAATAATATTTTATTTATTAAGGTTATAAAAGCGAAAACATTTAAAATTTATTTTGTTTTCAGGAAAGTGCAAATTATGCTCTTTTCCATGATGGCACAGGGGGCTTTAGCCCTTCTCCTCTTTATGGTATTTTCTGCTTGTTTTGAGCTTGACTTGGTAAAATATTGTAGTTTATGTTTGTTTTTGTTTACTTATTGATTGTGATTTATGGTAGGATTGCACCTGGAAAAATTATTTGACTTTGGCTTAATATTTCTGCTCATATTTGGCTTAATATTGCTCTTCACTTTTCTTCGAGAAACTTCTTTTGTGAAAACCGATTTTTTGATTAATAAAATTTTTTTTAAACTGACAGCCTTTTTCATTTGTTATGCAAAGAATATTTTAAAACTTTTTGGTTTTTCTTTGTAAGAATCCAGGTTTTGGCTTACTATCTATATATTGGATAAAACTTCGCAACAGTTTTTAATAATAACTGTACCATAATTATCCGGAAAAATGTTCAAATATATAGGTTGAAAAGTTGCTTAATTTGAGGGGTTCTTTACGGCCGATGTAATTCCAACCCCTATCATGTTACAACCTTGAGTATAGACAAATATCAATCAGCTATCCCCCTCCATATGCCCTGAAAGCTTCAAGTTAATTCCAAATGTTACCTGAGATATCACAGATACACCCTTTTAACTACCATGAATACACATAGTTCATTTTGATTTAGTTCAATTTCTACTCAACATACCCTGGTAATTTTAACTTAATGCTGTTAGCTGTTTGTGGAATATTGTAGTCATGCCCTTAGAACAAAACTGGATTCACATAGTGTCTTTCAATTTAGTCTAGGTCTATCATATTTCTCTTAGTTTCTCCTTTGATACAGCACAGAAACCCTTTTGATAATCTGGATACACATGGTTTATTTTTAATTTAATTCAACATACCCTCAAATCTCCTGGGAAGTTTTGACTTAATACCCTATTCCACTCTTGAGATATTGCATGTGTGCTACTTTGATAATCTCAATGATTTAAACCCTTTAGATTTAGTTCAATAGTTACAGCAGCAGTAGTACTAGTAGTGGTAGTAGTCGGGGGTTCAGCTGGAGTTTTGAGTTTGGGGGGGGGGGGGGTAAAGAACATGCTGACAAAATTATCCAGCTTGCCAGCAAATGCTGCCATATATATATACATATACTAAAAACATAAGCTAAATTCCAAGGTTTCGGCACTGCAGACTGACACCTTGGAACTTTGGGGGAGGGAGTCTTTGTTGCAACTCTTTAAGAACGACTGAAACATAAGGACCATTTAGTTAGATTAAAAGGCTTTTTAAAGTAATGAAAGACTTTAGCATAAATAGTGAAGTATTGAGAAGGGGGTAGCCCCTTTCATATATGGAATAATTTCTGTCTGTTTTAAGTTTTAATCTTGCTCCTGACTTTCAGCTGAAAAAATGTGTTTTTTATTTAATTGGGCATTTAAAAAATGCCCAATATTGATATGCCTGATACTGCTTACAGCTTTTTCGCCAGGGAATATAGACGGTTGTATCATCACAAAAAGTATAGTTATTGTACCTTTTAACTATGCTGAACAAAGTGGCTATCTCAAAATTTTAATCAGATGACTTTTAAGGAGCGGGCTAGCTGCCCTCTAATCTTTTTGGTCACTTAAAAGGGGAACTACAACTTTTAATTTCCGTTTAAATGAGCCCTCTGCCGGTCTTCTATGAGCATTTGTTTGGTATGATCACCTCTGGGAGAAAAAAAGGAAAGAAAAAACACACACACCCATGATCTTTCTTCTGACAAAAAAAAAAAAACAAAAACATTCCACATTTTTCTTGATTGAACCTTGAAACCTCGACAGTAGAGTTCTTTGACATCCTGAATCTGATCGTGTGATTTTCATTAACATTCCTGACTTTTAGAAAGTGTTGTCCTCTCCTCCTTTTGAAAATTCAGTAAATTTTCTCAGGCTTATATCTTTTGATGGGTAACACTAAACTTGATGAATCTTGTATGACTGGAATCAGCATAATAAGCCAATTCTTTTGATATGTTTATTGATATCAAAATTTGTTTTTAAAAGTTTCAGTTACTATACAGACTTATGATTATGTCAAAACACCACACAACAAAAACTTTTCCATTACCATTATCCTTCAAGACTTACCTAAAACTTTTGAGCTTACTCGAATCTTCTGTCGAGCTTCCTCATTCTCTTTACTGAACACTCAAAACTAGCGGGTAGAGATGTCACAGGCTCTAACCTACAATCTATTCAAAATGACTTTGGCAGATTCAGTAGTTGGGCTGAGACATGGATTGTTGCCTTCAATGATGGTAAACAAAATGTGGTTGATTTTGGCAAATTTAATTGACACTAACAATATTATCTCCTTGTTTTTCAAAAAGATAAAATATTTTTTTTTTGTTTTCTAACAAATATTCTTCTTAAAGGTAATGCCCAAGGAAGCAGCCAGTAATCAGTAACAAAACTTTAGTAGTTAAACTTGCCATTTTTGGATAATATTTTTCTTCTTCTAGAATAGTAACAACAAATACTTATGGATTCAGGCTCATTAGAACCCACAAAGACAAGGGATATTCTAGCCAGTTTTATCAAAGGTGTACATAAGTCGCTCAGAGACAAGTGTTCAGTTTCTGAAAATGCAGATCAAATTTGGAAAGAACATTGCCAGAATAAACAATTACTTGATGTAAGTTCCTCAGGTATTTTCTCCTAAATTGGATTATAAGCCTAAGACTATTATTGCATGACTAGATAATATTTTCCAAATCATAAATCAGGAAAAATTCAATAGAATTCATTTTTTTCAGGCAACAAAACAAGAGCATTAAAATGTCTATCATATTTTGTTGAAGTTTTCCCTCATCAGATACGAAAAAATCATAATTTGAAAAATCAGAACTCAAGATAAGAGTACTAATGTATCAATCATACTTTCTATTTTGGGATCATTAATTCATGGAATTTTTGGATGTCAACTTAAGACAAGTTATAAACCTGTCTTCAGGAAGTCAGTGGGAAGAAAGTTAAGGAAAATATTTTTTCGATAAACTATAATGTATTTTCCAAATTTTTTAATGCTATGCAATTTTTATAATTTATAATTATAAAATGATAAAATATAAATTTTAAAAATATAAAATATAATTAAAAATTTAATTATAATTATAAAACATAATATAAAATTTTATAATGCTATGCAATTTCAGATATTTTCCAATGTATAAGAAATGGAATTTGCCGATTACGACTCTTATTGGCAGTTATACATTCCTTATTTTCTTGATTTAACGCCTATTCACATTAGGATCTAGTTAATACTGAAACTAGGAATCAGCTTTCCATTCATAGAAAATTTAGTTAAATTCAACATTTTTATATTTAGCTAAGGGATGCTGATAAAAGAGCTTTGACAAAAGAGGAAAACAATACTAACAATCCTCTTAGTATCACAATCCTGTTAGTATCACAATCCTAATCTATATAGAAAACACTGAAGACGTTAATTGAGTAAATTTAGTCTGAAATACTTGGAAGTATGCCAGATCCTTCTTAAAACTATTAATTGCGAATAGGAAATTTAAATACTAGCTTTATGTTGGCTAAATCCTGAGGTCAACTGAAGTCAACACACGTGTGGATGAGTATTCTTTTTTAAATTGTTTTTAGTTCGTGTTTTATGTGTGTGGTAATTATGGTGTCTTTTTCCTGTTTGTTTTCCCTTTTTTCTGCACTATTGTTTTCACTTTGTGTGTTGATGGATAGTAAAATTATTCTTTTTGTTATAATAATTTATTAAATAAATTTTATTATAATATAATAAAAATAATCTTTTATTATAATATTATATATTATAATATAATTTATTATAATAATTTTTATTATATAATATTATAATATTCTTTTATTATATTTATTAAATTCTATTTTATAGAATTATAATTCTTTTATTATAATTTATTATCTATTTTATTATTCTTTATATTATTATATTATAATTTTATTATAATTTTTATTATAAATAGGCCATAACAATGGTAACACCTGGCCGAGACCCTGGTGAATTTATGTCTGAGCTATTTTTGCGAAATTTTTTTCCCGGGGAGGTTGTCTCTAGAAATTTCTTTAAAGAAATAACTTGGTTTTTTCCATGTTCTCTGTATGATAAAAGAGGGTTGTTTGCAACAAGCTCTGTCTCACGAGTAATTTTTGCCGGTTGCAAATGTCAAGCAGAAAGGAAAGCTAGTTTATAAGGCCAACAGGGAATACATCAACTGAAAAAGAAAGTTATTTGAAAATTGACTACACTTTTGTTTTCTGTCATCATTCTACTAAAAAAAAGCAGTAGATTGGACCTCAGTGATATGTTTACAGGATTTACGAGCATACTATTTACGAGCATACTCAGTATTCGGGAGGCTACTGAGTTGCAAAATGAAGTAAAAATGAAGATCTAAGTTGAATATATTAAAGATATTGAATTGGATATCTTGAATTGGAATTCAATAATTTGAATTGGAACTAAAAACACCTGCCAAGAACACATTCCACTAGCTGCCTAGATTTGCTTTCCAAGTTTAGTCAATCCTTGTATTCGCATGAATAATGACTGGTAGCTTTTCCCAAGTTCGCAAATAATGCCTTAAACTGGAAAGTTAATCATATGTTGTTCTAATATACTATCTTCTTTTGTTATATCCCATATATATATATATATATATATATATATATATATATATATATATATATATATATATATATATATATATATATATATATATATATATATATATATATATATATATATATATATATATATATATATATATATATATATATATATATATATATATATATATATATATATATATATATTGCACATTTCGGGGGAAGTTTATCTTTAATGTTTTCAGCAAGCGTTGACAGGAATGGAAATTTATTTTATATTTATGGTAGTTTATTTTTGTCTTGAGCTGTGACATTGCTTTTTACTGTTGTGCGAAAAATATCTTACAGTTGAATTTCGACGTTTGTCTTTCCAGGCTTTACCCAAAATTGGAGATAGACTAGCATAAGACACTTCCCTGTTGGGTGAGAATAGAATGAGAACCTTATTAAAATTTATTAAATTATAAAATAGAAAAATTATTAAAATAGAATTCTTATTAAAATAGAAAAATTTAAGACAAAATGCTAGAAGCTTCAGAAAAATCAGTTAGTTGAAAGAAGCATGGATCTATTTTATATTTTTGAATTCAGGCAGACGTAATTTTTATTTTAAAGAAGTCAAGTGTGTTTTTTTTGTTTGTTTAAAGATATGCTGTAGTCCATAAATCTTTAAGAATCGCTTCTAATTACAATATCCTTTCATTCTAGAAAGCATTTAAACTCATCATTTCTTCTGAGCCTTCCTCCGCCCCATTTCAAAAATTTTATGACTAAATTTTATTATAAATAATGCTATTGCTGTGTTGCTGTTGTTTTTACTGTCATCTTTTCATTATGCAACTCCGTTGTACAATCTCCGATCTATTTGCTCTCTGGCGAATTTTCTCTTGTTTTCATCGGATTTTCCGTTTCATTTTCTTCTAATTATTTTCTTTTTTTTTTCTATTTTACTGCATTTGATTCTCAAGAGTAATTCTGCCTGTGTTTAGTGTGATATTCTCTCAGTATTTCAAGAAATCCTGTCTGTCAAGAAAATGTTTACTTTAATGTGTGTCTGTTACTTTCCTTGTAGATGTCGCTTTTTCTAATTAGTATGATGAATTACTTTAGTGCTATGTCAATCTATTGCTCTAACAAAAGGATACGTATTATTTTGAATTTTTTCGAAAATTTGTTCTTATAATGAATTAATATTATAAGAATAAACCTATATACTAGCTATTGCTCTTGAATCTTCGCTAAAATGTGGTTTTAAAGTTTCTGTCACTATGGGGTGTAGTTTGTTTTTTACTAGGTTGCAGCTAGTTCTGCAGCCGTGATACCGACTGTAAGTTAACACCACATGAAAAAAACAAATGGGACTAGTCCCCATGCCCCACTCAGCATTGTTAGATGTTTCATGGGAATAAGCGTAAGAGGCAAACCTACCTCCCTGTGGGCCTTAGGCCGACTGGAATCGAATACCGGATCTTGTATTATCATGCTGAGTCGCCCACTGTGCTACCACATGTTACTATTATGGTTAATAATAGTACTATAATGGTTACTATAACGATGACTATATGGTTAACAATTTTACCAGATTACTATAATAGACATATCCTGATAACTTAGTAAACAAAAATATCTGTTTCAGGAATATGCCAGAAGCATGAAATCTCTTGCAACAGAATATTGGAATCTATCAGATGAAGAGGGGAAAAAACAAAGTCGAAATAATTGGACGAAAGAAATTATTTTAGACTATTTTCGTAATGAAGGAATCAAAAATGAAAGAACCAGGGAGAAAAGGAAAATTGAAAATTTCATCCATTTTCGGCTACCCAATTACGAATATTCATACCCAGAATTGGATTATAAGCTCAATGAGTCAATAACAATTTTAGATGTTGGTAGCTGCTATAATCCAATGAAAGATATCAAAGAATTTGATATCTTAGCTGTAGACTTAGCGCCTGGTGATTCATCTGTTTTAAAATGTGATTTCTTAAGTGTTCAGTTAAGTAACAAATTAGAAATAGAAAATTATGTAGTTAAATCACTTCCCAAAGGTACTTTTGATTGCATTGTGTTTTCGATGTTACTTGAATATATACCAATAAAGCAACAAAGACTTGAATGCAGCATCAAAGCTTATGAGTTACTGAAGACTGAAGGTCTGCTGATTATAATCACGCCAGATTCAAAACACGAAACAGCTAATGCTGCTATGATCAAAAGCTGGAGATTAGCTTTGAGTTTATTAGGATTTTCAAGGATTACTTATAGTAAATTGAAGCACATTCATTGTATGGCTTTCAGAAAAACCCCTGTGGAATTAGAGTTGTGGGGAAAACTTACTATATCTTCACTGAATAGGAATCAAGAAGTTTCTAACTTGGGTGATTTAATGTACATACCCCAGGACTTAAAGTAATAAATTTGCCTGGTTCCATATTTGTGATGAAAGGTAGGGCGTAAGCCCACCATCTGCAGTTAATCCAATTAAACTATCACACAAACATACTGAGAATAGCATGCTATAGCTCAGGTTTTCATTTATTAGGCCATCCCCCCTTTCCATTTCAGGAAAGATCCCGCGCCAAATCTCACTGTAAACATGTTTGGTTATGAGCAACTATACTCAGAAGCAAGGTCGTATTCAGGGGTGAGGGTGTTGGGTCACCGTATTGGACCTCCCCCTAGGGGTGAGGGGTCAAATCTGATGCATGCACTTGAACATTTTTTGATGCGTTTTAAACTTTTTTTCAAGACCCTCCATCTCCCTGAGCAAAAATCTAGGATGTGCCCTTGATCCGAATGTAAATATACAGTTTAGTCATACATGAATCTTGAAATATATTTAGGAAGGGTTATTAATGGGGGGAGGGGGTAGATTCGTCAAAATGTATAAAAAAAACCACTTATTTGAATATTATGACAGTTTTGGAGTTGAGGGGGAGGCATAAACCTAGCCACCATTTTTGCCACATGGCTGATTTCAGCCTTTGTAGTTTCTTTTAGTTGAGTTGAGATTTACAACTCCTTATATTAACTTGACAAGACTGGTACAAAGATAGCAAAAGTAGTAGTTAATAGAATTTTTCTTTTAATATGTTCTCGAACATTGTATTTTTAAGAAATTATTGTAGATATTGCATATTCATCTGTTAAATGGTTATTTACAACGCTAAAAGTAATACTTGTAAATTCGTATATCTTTGAAAGTTTTGAGGGCACCTCTCCCCCTTACATTGTATGTGCTAATCTTTTTAATACTCATGTATTTAACCTTTAATATTAATTACGAATCCATTATACTTATGGGATCTATTTATTTTCCATAAATGTTAATTTAGATCTATACGAAAATATCCATTATTGTCAAAAAAAAATAAAGAAGCTTTGATTTGAGTTAAATTGACCTGTCAATAAGCTCTTAGACCATTCTGCTTTTCCATTTACAAAAATTAAGAGATAAAAACGGGTTTAAATTAAATAAAGCAGTGGAACAAAACAAAATATAGATGAAAAAAAAACAACAAAACTTTAAATAATAGAGAAAATCTGAACATTTCAACCGCACGTCTGGGAGCCTTTTTCAACGGAAAAAAAAAATTAAAGAAAAAGAAACAATTTTAAATTAACTCATTTAAAACTCTTGTTCGTTGTCGATTACTTTTGATAGATTAATTTAAAAAAAAATATTTCTTTTCCTTTAATTTCTTTTTCCGTTGAAAAAGGCTCCCGGACGTGAAGTTGAAATATTCGGGCTTTTGTATTACCCAAAATTCAGTTTTTTTTATCTCTTGTCTTGTTCTATTCCTTTATTCAAATTAAATCCGTTTTTGCTCTCTTAGTTTTTTAAACTGTCCTTTCTAATCAAGGATTTAAACTAATAGATGTAACTAAAATTATACCTCCACACGGTGGTATGCCAAGTACCCCTTCTCCCCTCTCCACACTTTAGGGAAAGCTCGAGAAAAGCTTGCCAAAATAAGCTCTAATTTTAATAAAAAGAAGTTTTTGTTAAACTTGTCAATAAGCTC
Source organism: Artemia franciscana (assembly GCF_032884065.1). Taxonomy (NCBI): domain Eukaryota; kingdom Metazoa; phylum Arthropoda; class Branchiopoda; order Anostraca; family Artemiidae; genus Artemia; species Artemia franciscana. The sequence continues at coordinate 33,377,706 of NC_088878.1, read as the reverse complement.
TTAGACCACACTGCTTTTCCATTTACAAAAATTAAGACAGAAAAACGGGTGTACCAAATAAAGCGCCATATTGTATCACAAGTTTCGCCATATTTTAAAATTTGGGAAATGTGCTTTTTAATTTCTATTGAAATTGAATGTCTTTGATGCCCTTGTTGCAGGAGTACCCGCATTTGTTAGTTTAAAGATAAATGAGACTCAGAAACATTTTGTAGAAGTCCTTTATAATTAATTGCTTCACTCCATACTTCAAAGGTTTGAAAGGTACTAGGAATATAAGCAGGGGTATCATTGGGGGGGGGGAGGGGCAGTCCCGCCTTCCCAATAATATGGATAAAAATTATTATATAGTCAACCCCTTTACTCTTTGGATATGGACTCCTTTTGCCATCTTCTCCACAGTAAAATGCTGGAGCTACAACCCTGAATCAAGGTGTATCAAACGGGTGGTACATAACAAATATAAATGAAAAAACTACAAAACTTTAAATAATAGAAAAATCTGAATATTTCGATTGCACTTCTGGGAGCCTTTTTCAACGGAAAAAAATTGAAGGAAAAGAAACAATTTTTAGAATAACTCATTTAAAACTCTTGTTCGTTGTCGATTTCTTTAGATAAGTCAATTTTAAACAATGTATTTTTTTTTTCATTTAATTTCTTTTTCCGTTGAAAAAGGCTCCCGGACGTTGAGTCATAATATTCGGATTTTTTATTACCTAAAATTTTGTTGTTTTTATCTATTGTCTTGTTCCTCTGCTTTATTCAAATTAACTGGTTTTTTCTCTCTTAATTTTTGTAAATGGAAAAGCATAGCTTATTGTCAAGTGAATTTAACTCAAATCAAAACTTCTTTACTGTTTTTTGACAATAATGGATTTCTGACAATAATTTTTGGATATTTTTTGACAATATATGAATATTGCATATTTTTTGACAATAAATGGATATTTTTGTGTAGATCTAAATTAACATTTATGGAAAATTTCTTTGGCTTTGTGCTGCTGTGAGTTGTTAGTAGTAGTAGTAGCTGCGGTAGGTTTTTGATTAAAATCTATGCTATTTCAAATGTTTCTGCAATATTGTTACATAATGATACCTAGGGGTATATTATCCTCGGTGCTAGGCGTATTCCTAACCGGAAAATTTTATCGGCGGAAAATCAACCTTTTGCTTGATATAAGAAAAAGAAGTTGTTCAACAGAAAAACTTGATCTGCGTTATCCTAAATGTCTTTCACTCGCAAATTATATTACTTAATATTAATTTAAAAAAATTAAAATTTTTACACTACAAAATGACTCTCCTTTACAACAAAGTGAATCTGAAGTCAGTCAATCCCCTCGTACGTGCCTGCTCTTATTGAAACTTCATAGAATAGTTTTTTAATAATAATATTAATTTTAATATTAAGTTTGGTATTAAGCAGTTCCACTGCTTTATTCAAATTAAACCCGTTTGTTTTCTCTTAATTTTTGTAGACTTACCTATCTAATCAAGGATTTAAACTAATGGATATAACTGGAATTATACCTGAACAGGGTGGTATGATAAGTACCCCTTCTCCCCTCTCCACACTTTTAAGGAAAGCACGAGAAAAGCTTACCAAAATAAGCCCTAATTTTAATAAAAAGAAGTTTTATTAAACTTGTCAATAAGCTCTTAGACCACACTGCTTTTCCAGTTAAAAAATAAGAGAGAAAAACGGATGTAATTTAAATAAAGCAATGGAACAAAACAAAATATATATGAAAAAACATAAAACTTCAAATAATGAAAAAAAATCTGAATTTTTCGACTGCACGGCCGGGAGCCTTTTTCAATGGAAAAAAAAAATCGAAAGAAAAAGAAATAATTTTTAAGCTAACTCATTTTGAAACTCTTGTTCGTTGTCGATTTCTTTAGGTAAGTTAATTTAAAAAAAAATATTTCTTTTTCATTCAATTTCTTTTTTCCGTTGAAAATGGCTCCCGGACATGGTCAAACTATATGGATTTTCTATTACCTAAAATTTTATTGTTTTTTATCTCTTATCTTCTGCCACTCATTTATTCAAATTAAACCTGTTATTCCTCTCTTAATTTTTGTAAACTGACCTTTCTAATCAAGGATTTAAACTAATAGATGTAACTAGAATTATACCTGCACACGATGGTATGCCAAGTACCCCTTCTTCCCTCTCCGCACTTTAGGGAAGGCTCAAGAAAAGCTTGCCAAAATCACCCCTAATTTTGATATTAGGACATGGAAACACTTCTTGTCTAAATATTAGACATTCTCTTGGAAGAATCCCTCTTATCCACACTGAATGAATAAAAGATAGTATTGTGTGTATTTATGCGTTGCAGGTTAGTTGGAGTGATTTTAAATGTTGCACTGAATAAGGATACTATTAATACTCTGAAGCTGACAAGTTATTTATACTTACTGAAGTATCTCTCCTTAAATTAAAAGTTCTGTATGAGTTTTAAATTAATCAATTAAAGTTAATTAAATTGAATATTAATCAATAGTTAAACCCAAGATATTGTGTTTGAACTTTGATCTGAGCTGCTTCGTCAACCTTGCAGTGGTCAAAAACGAATATGTTCCTTTAGTGTTTTATGAGAAATAGTTTGGTTAAGAAATAGTATATTAGGAGAGAATTTATAAGATGAAACTTTAGTGCTTTAAAATGGTTATAACAGGCGTTAAAACCTACTAGGGTCACTAACAGAGTAGCATTGTCAATAGATCCAGAGTGAGCTACACTTGAATTTATGGAAACTTTATAAACAATATAGGCCTAGTTTCAATTAATAGGCCTAGAGTTACTTGGATTAAGTTAGAATTTTTTAAGGAGGTCAGTTGTTTAAAGGGATGCTTTTTTGAAACTTTTTTTTTTAACCAACCAGCACCACTAGCAGAGCAGCGTTACAAACTAGAACTAGAGTAAGCTGCATTGAATTTATTGAAATTTGAATTTTAAATACAGGCCCAAGTTCACTTGAACCCTACTTCAATTTTTAAATTAGCCAGATGATTGTTTATTGATTAAATTTGTTTATTCTCTATAAAAGAGTTAAGACTAGATTAGGACAACGTTTCAAAAATTTATATAAAGTTTCGGAGGTTATGCAAATGTGGAAGTTCTGGTATTTTGTTTTTCTGCTCTTGTACGATATTAATATCTAAGCAAAAGACATGAACTTTGCTAATTATGAAACATGTCTTATATTCTTAGTCGTCAGTCCGTCGAAATATAACCTGCTCAATTAATACTACTACTAATAACTCACAGCAGCACCAAGCCGCCCGAGGCCAACACAGCTATACACGATCCTCCTCCATCCTAATATACTGAAAGCCTCCCTCTTTAGACCGTCCCAGGAAGTTCCCGTTTCCCCTTAAATATTTCTTTGCGACATCCGACAACCCAAACCGCAGACGACCTCCTTTCCATTTAGCCCTAAATGGATGGCCGATAAGGACAATCTTTGGCAATCTGTAATCCTGTAATCCCTAGCCATCTTTACCTTTCTCTTCTTATAGCCCTAGAAATTAGGATTGAACCAACCATAGGTGAAACTAGTCGTTTCATCGTTGAAAATCAGTGCTATCCATCTACCGCATCACATGCTTAAAATTTTGTGTACAGAATTTTTAGATCAAAATTACATTAAAAATTGGTTGAGATTCATAGATTCCGATTTTTAAGTAAGTTTAGATCCTTCTCTGGATTTTTGGATTCTTTTTGGCTGGTGAATGGATAGACCTGAGACTACAGGATCCTAATATATAAGCATATTGCCCTTTTGATGCAGGTTACAGCTGCCGGCTTTTACAAAATGGCTTAGTTCAGAGGCAACACGTAAATATACCCTTCATGTCCTTTTGGCAAAAGTAAGGAAGTGGTAAAAAAATGAAAAAGACGCAAGTATTTTCGAAGACCATACTACCTTTGCATGACATAATAATAGCAGTTCAGATAGGGATAACTTTTTTTTATTAGCCAGTGAAAACAATCACAAAGTCTCTGGATATGTCGATCGCATCTGCTGATGTAAATCACTGTGTATGTGATCGAAGTTTCCAGAGATTTTGTCATTGTTTTTACTATCTAATAAAAGAATTTATTTCTATTTGAACTGTTAATTGTACGACCTACAAATAACATTCTATTTAGGCTTGTATCATAGATCTTTACGATGATTCTAAATTTGGCCGCGGTTTTCAAGAAGAATCATAAATTTTTATTTATGGCACTTGCAATGTTGCATAATAAAAATATCAAAACAAAAATGTAGGGTATTGCTATTCAGGAGGGGGGGGGGTGCCCTCTCTTATGGGAACCTTGGATATTGGAAACTTCAACTGTTATTAAATTTTAATTGAACTAAATTGTATTGAATTCACCTGTATTGAATATATAAATTCACCTCCTGGCGTTAACTGGTCAAACGCCCTTCTCAGTCCAATTCGCCCAACGAACACTACGCTGGTACGGACATCTCCTTCGCATGCCCCCCGACACTCCTGCACGAACGATTTTTGACTTTGATCCCGTGCTGAACGGCGGGAAACGCCCAAGAGGTCGTCCCCCAACCAGATGGAAGGACACGACAGGTGCCTTCTTAGTCATGGCAAATATTCAGGAGGATGTCCACATCCTTGCAAGAGACCGGTCCAAATGGAGGCACCACGTAGCATCACTCTCGACGTCGGAAGCATTTCGGCAGGAGCATTAAGTCAAGTAAGTCAAATTGTATTGAAGGGAATGTAGTCATTTTTGAAGATTAGCTCTGTCATTGTTGAACTGCTGGTGGCCTACTATTATTTTCAAATTTTAGATCACAGCGAAATATGCGTGTTGTTTAATTTCAGTGGCATTCAAGAGTTTGAGCAGCACGTCCTAAGCCACAAGATCTAGTTCGCAGCCAACGTCGTAGAGAGATCGTAGCAGACAGCATCGTACTTTGTGTAGATTTTTAGTTGAAAAACGCATTGGAAACCCGCATGAAGTGATGCTGAAACTTTGAAGTCGTGGCTATCTTATTGTATATACCGTCAGAAAGTAGGTGTAGCACCGTGACAAAGTACCATTTAGTACCAAAAATGGCACTTATTGGTTTCGTTTCTGAAAACTTTAAAATGGGTTTAAAAAAAATCTCCCGAGTGAGTAACATTTGTCATTTGTAACTGATTTAAGAATGGTTACTATTATTTCGACTGACCGTAGTATTAAAATAGCATGCTGATAACAAATTTATAGGTATTTTGAAAAAGAATTTTAAAACTCTTCAAAACTGGCGTCAAATCAAAAAGAAAAGAATACTAGGCTATTGGAATTGTCATTGTCGAATACCCCGTACAGGGAACTTATAACCTTGAACAACAATTTTTTTAATCTTTATGTATTCCAAAGGCTATATGGGAGGAGGTGCGGGTGGTGCATCGTCAGAAAAGGGACAATGATATTCGAAAGTAGTATAAAAATAATCTAATGTTACTACTTTAATTTGATTAAGATATTTCCTATGGTGCTAGGCTAATCCACCCTGGAAAACTCCTCCCCGCGTTAAATCCCGCCCTCCCCTGCTAATTGAGCGCTAGTTTTCTGTAATCCTAGAAACATAGGGAAATATAATTAGCTGGTTTATTTGCACTAGTTTTATTGATATATTTATATCAGACTGACTGTGAAGTAATAATTTGTGTCCTTTTTAAGTTTCAACTTCGCTCTTTACTTCCCTCGGAAAAAGTTTGTTTTTTTAAGTTAATAAAAAGGAAAGAGAAACTTAGACAGGACGCTTTATTCCGTTAACAAAGGGCAATTATAAGTCCAGTATAATAGTAGAGACATAAAAAAAATTATTCTACCTTAAGTATCTTCCAAAGTTTTTCTGATCAACTAACTTGAGAATTAAAATTAGATTCTCAAAATTAAATTCTTATTATAAAATTATGCTTTTATAATAGCATAAAAGAATGTCCGCAAAGAAACCCTCTTCCTCTACCCTAAAAAACATCAATAGACTGAAATGACCATATCACTTGCAATATAATACAAATACCATCTTTTTGTCCTAATTGATCGACAGTGCAAGATGTTATGTCGTCACTGTATATACTATGTAACAAGGGCACAGGAATACATTGTTCTAGGAGGGAGGGGGAGAAGCCTTAAACAATTTTCCTTGGAAAGGGAGCTAAAGTTCTGAAATCTATCTATCATTGCACCAGTAGTGCCCACAGAAAGTTCAAAAAAGGGAGGGTGTCTGCAGATAACATCTAGTTGGGAGGAGGGTAAGTGAAATTCAAAAGAAAAGTGTCTCTTCCTAAAGGTCGTAAAATTTCCGAGTTTTACAAAGTTTTTTACTTTTTGTATATGTTCGGTATTCTAGGAGGGGAGGGGGCATTTGAGTATCCTTTTATATTATTTGAGCATATTCACAACAATACAGTTTAAAATAGCAATGCATCTTCTTAACAGTTTCCCCCCTTATCTATTTCAACTCGTTGTTATTTTAAGGATACATTCGATTTGCTGGCAATTTTTCGTATTTTGGACAAAAAAAGAACATTCTTCAGAGCCAAAACGATTTGGAAGAAGGTACTTAAGGATAACACAATCAACCTATGTAGCATATGTTTGAAAAGGGAATGTTGTCTAAATAAAAGAGTTTAAATCAGATCACGTCATGGAGCGACACATAAGAACAAAAACAAATCTACGTAAAAGAAAAAAAACAACTATTTTCAAAGCGAAATGTGAGCTTTAAGGGTGTATCCAGGATTTTTTGTTCATGGGGGGGGGGATGGGAGTATCTTTCATGGCAGGGGGGCTGTAAAGAAAATCTTTAAATTACAGCAAAGATTTGTTTATATGCTTTTTTATTAAGCTTTTACGAGTTGGAGAACAATTTGAGAAGGAGGTGGGATTCTTAAAATTTTCATAATATTCTCCATTATGTCTCACATTTTTCATGTATATCCCATACTCTTTTTTTTATTACACCTTCTAATAAATTCCCACTTTCATACTGTTCGCTGTTTTAACTATGGGAAGGGGGTAGAGTGACCCTGGGTCCATTCAGTTTCCCTGAACAATCTAAATTTTTAAGATTTTTCCAAATCCTCCCATGGCACTCGCCTGTTTATTGTGGTACTATATGGCTCACCTGTTTATTGCGGTACTTTTTATATGAGCCTCTTGGAATTAATACCTTAGTATTAACTTGGCAGGGGATGACATCCAAGTTAAAAAATTTAAAATAATGCACCATTTATTTTGGTGAATTTAGTCCGTTCTCCTCACACGTTGTTTTGGAGAACTGTCTTACTCCCTCCACTTAACTAATTCCCTGAGTATTTGACTAGAATATAGGGCAATAGATACTTATGCTCTGGAGTTCCAGGATATGCAGTTCATGTATCAAAACTTCCAGAACAATAATTTTAATGTTTAGAACACTTTTATTATGAAAGTTAAGTCTTTTTTTTAAAAATCGTTCTCCTTTAAAAGAAAAAACCATTGAAAAGGATATCAGATATAAATAAGACGTTTTCGACACTTCTTATTTCGAGACCATAATTAGCCCAATTATCACGATGAGAGGCGCCACTAGCCAAATTTCTGGGAACGGAGATGGAGTCAATGTAATTAAGATTCCTTTGTACCGACCAAAGTAAAAATTTCGGTAAATTTTATTCGGCAAAAAATCTATTGAAAAGGATATGAGATATAAAATATGACGTTTAGCATTTTTTTTTTAAATTTGATACCCTAACCGAATTATCACGCAGAGAGGTGTCACTAGCGAAATCTTTCATGGGGGGGGGGGGGGAAAATCAATGGAAGCAACATACATTTTTACCGACCAAAATCAAATTTTGGTAAAAATCATGAAAATAGAAGAATTGCATCAAAATCTTGGACAAACCTGAAAAAAATCTACCTTAGAATCACGGCGAAATCACTACACTGAATCAGAATGGAGACAATAGGCGAACAGGTCTTGTTTTATATTGAGTGTTAATAGCTATGCCAAGGCCGTATAAAAAGGAGAAGTTAGGGGAATTTAACCCTCACGCCCTCAAAATATTTGTTTGACTCATAAAAAAGCAATAAAAATGCATAAAAACACATTTGTAATGGGTTATTTAAAGCTTTTTATGCCCCCGTTCCCGAAAAAATATCACCACCCCCGAGTAAAAACCATGGATACGACCATGAACTATGAAATTTATACACATCATTAAGATGAAAATATTCAATATTTAATAAATGATTGTAAGTACAAACATGGACGGCTAAAAAAGACTCAAACTCGGTTCATACACGGAGTGTAAACAGAGTCTAAAAATCATCCAATTCAAATTTTTTCAAAAATTCAATTTGAAAAAGTCAAATTTTTGGCAGTAGTTCATCTTTCTTAAATTTGAAATGAATATTTTAATTCGATTGTATATTATTGCACTAGTTATAATAATTAATCACTTAGATTAGAGACAAAATTATTAAGAAAATTATATAAAATAGATTCTACTAAAATACATAGCGAAGATTACATTGCTCACGTATGTCTAAATAGGGGGAGGAGTACTTACATCTAAGAGAGGAAAAGATTATAGGAAACTCTCAAAGCTAATGGCCGAATATGAACTTCACACGATTTTCAAAAAGTTAAAATTTTCGTAAAAGCAATTTTTTAACTTCAGTGGTGGGGAAGGGACTTTTTATTTTTATTAATAACTCCCTTGGATATAATAGTACTTTTAAAGGAACTTTGAAATGTTTTTAAATAGCATTAACAAAGAAAGTTAATCACTTTGAGTATAAATGCAAACGAGTAAAAACGAATCTATATATGTAGAAGAAACTCAAATTTATATCATAAAAGGGGAAAATGAACGAGCCACTTATTCAGAGAAGAAAAAAAAATAATCACTTACTCACAGAGAAGAGCAAAAAGGAGAAGAAAGGAAAATATAAATAAAATAAAAAACTATAGAAAACAAAACTAAATAGACTAATAGATTGAATAGAATAAATTAATTATGTATATATGTAGATAAAATAGACTCCAATGAAATAATAAGGATATAATGAAATAACCACTCAAATTTATATCAGTGTGGAGTCGCAGAGCACCAACGTGATAATTAGGAAAATAAAAAGAACACATCGTGAAAAAACACTGTTGTCATGACTACAACTTACAAAGATAAAAATATTCTCGCTTATTTCCTACACAAAATTCGCGCATCATCCGTTATGACACTGTTGCCACATTGTTGAAGTTCAAGTGTCGAAAGGCGTCAGTTAGGGAAACAAAATGGAGCTTTCCCCTTTCTTATAACACAATTTAGCAAAATCGATGTGGTTTATCAGCAGCTAAATCAGATGAACGAGTCTGAAAATGAATTAATTAGAAATTTGCGAACGATTATTATTCGTACATTGAAATCTAACGTCAGAGAACCTAAGTCGCTTTTAACATCAGGGCGACAAATCATACTTTTAAATCTAACGTCAGGGAAACTAAGTCCTCTTCGCTGTCCGATTGGTACGAGACAAGATCACAAGTAGGGGAAACTTCTAGTGGATTTTTGGTCGACTCTCTGTCTATGGAGTTTCTGTCTTTGATTTGAATAAGTTTTTTGTTCACGTGCTCCAGTCTTTCGACCTGAAAAACAAATTCATGAATTTCATATGAAAAAATATATATTAAATATATTTGCCAAAGGGGGAGGGGGGGTTGGTATCGACGGTGAAGTATTTAAAGGCTTTCAAATATATATTTCATTAAACTTCGCTTTCCGGAAAGGCCTTTAAAATATATTAGAGAAGCCAAATTTTAATAAAACTAGGTGAATTCCAACAATATACGAAACAAAAGACTTCAGGCTTTATTACTACCCATAATATATATTCCTAAAGAGCATGGTACTTAACAAACATGCCATTTGACCAAGATAAAGTCTTGATCAATACACAGTTTCATTTAAAAAGGAACGTCTTCATTTTAAACTCCAATTGCAGAAATAATTTTTTCTGGTGTTTTATTCCAAATCTGGACTTTGACAAATAATCATGAATTTTCTTGGATGGGGGAGGTATCATTGGTTCCGTATTTAAAGACAAGGGTCTTAAATTTATAGTTTCAGAGGAGCTTTTCAGCTTTTAAAATTACGTTTCATCAAACTCCAATATTTGGAAAGGTCTTTACAATATCTTAGAAGAGCCAAGTTTCAGTCCAAATATTTAAAAAGCGCAGCATTCATCTAAGATGTGGCCTTGATCATTAGATAGCTCTAAGTAAAAAAAAAAGAAGAATTTCTTCATTTTAAAATTTAATGACGGAAATGAAACAGATATGACTTTAAATTTATAATTTTAGATAATTTTATAATTTAAGATAATTTTATAATTTAAATATTTATAATTTTAGAGACGCTTCCGTGTTTTTAACTATGTTTCGTTGGAAGAAACTCCCACTTTTTGAAAAGGCCTTTAAAATATTGTAAGAGCCATATTTAAATAAAGATTAAAACAAAAATCAAAATTATGCAAGACAAAAAAACTTTATTATTCAGACTCTATCATTTCATAAAATAAAAGTTACAAAACAACCTAGGACTTCAAAAATGCCTATGGCCAAGATAAAGTCCTGAGCACTACACAGCTTTAACTTACAAAAATCCACACCTTTTTATTTATTTATATTATTTAAATTGTATTTTGATCCTGATATTTATTTGTAGACTGTATTCTGTGTTGCTATGGTCTGCAGGCTTTTTGCAAAAAATCTTATCTTATCATATAAAATATACTGCAATTACACTATATACAATCTAAACACAGTATTAACTTCGAAAAACACTATATGTTAGCAACATTCACAGAAACAGCAGAAGATCAGCAGCAGCAATAGAAAACCTAACTATATAGGGCAAAACTAGGGGGAAGAATGAGTCCTATTGGGACACAGGTTCCCATTTTCCCCCGTTCCGAATTGACATCACTGGATTTTTGTTCGAATGGTTGAGCCGGTAGTTCTAATGCTGAGTAGTGTTGTGGATATGGGTTGTCAAACTGCGGGGAAAAATTTAGATTCTGCTGAATGGGCAGATAGTTTGTATAAAAAACGAACTATTGAAGACTCTCTTGACAAAAGGAATTTTTCAGGTTAAACTTAAATGAAGGAAGTTGGAGTTGGAAGGATTCTTAAATTTCTTCTAGCATTTCATTCAAAATCTGAACTTCCGAAAATGTATATGAATTTTCTTGGTGGGGGAGGAGGGTGTGTAAATTTTACTTTCAGAAAATGCCTTTGCAATATCTTAGAACCAGATTTTAACTCCGCAAATGAATCCAATAGGGCGATTACAAAACAGCTCAAGTTATAGAGCGAAGTGAAGTTTTTGGTCTGTATAGCTCAACTGGTTGCCACACCCGTATCGGAACAGGTTTTAGGGGTAGAGGGCCAAAGGGGTCTTTAGCCATAACCTTTCTACTTTTAGACCCTGAGTAGTTGTTCCTAGGGCTCACATTGTTTTCCCAACCTCCCAAAAAGGTGCAATAAAACGGGGTTTTATAAACATTTTTTATTTGTTATTGATTTTAATTTAATCAGCTTAATGGGCAGAAATGAGCTTTGATTAGAGAATTTACAAAATCCAAATTATAAAAGGGCTTCCCATAATGAAACACGTAAGAAAGAAAAGAGAACAAATATGTGAAAAGAAAAAAAAACAAGCAGAAAACAAATGAAAATAAAAATACAAATTTATGTAACTTTACTTTTTGTTCATAAGCACTACCAGGAAACTTTCCAGGGGGAAGAGGGAGAATAAGTGCTACCAGGAGCTTTGCGTTTACCAAGGTTTTAATAGAAATATTTCTAATCTCCCTATTTTGATACATTTTTTTTAATAAAAGGAGAAAAAACTTTTGCTATAAAGTGACAAAACAAGAAACTGGTATTAATTGGGATGTTCAAATACGCAAATGACCAACTCCAAATGACAACATATGGCTTCGAAGCATTTGATCCAATTTTGATTTTGCATGCTCTTATAGAACACAAATGAAAATAAAAAACTATGATTAAAATTAACAAACAATTTGACTGAAACATTTAATATCTATCTTTGTCTAGGATTAGTTGCAGTTTATTTAACTTTTACTGAGTGGCATTTTGAATCATGGTCTTTTTTTTTTTAATAGTTAGTGTTTCAATATTACGCGTGTCTTCCCTCTCCTTTGCATGGCATGGAGCCTTTGAGAGGATGTATTTGTTACTCTACTTAACTACGACAGAGTATATCTCATCTTAACCCCCCCCCCCAAAAAAAAACACCTTTCCTAATGTTTGGATTGGCTTGGATTTCCAAACACTTATCATACATACAAAGTGATATAAGTAATTTATACTACTACTACTACTACTAATAACTCACTGCAGCACCAAGCCGCCTGAGGCCAACACAGCTACGCACGCTCCTCCTCCAACCTAATCTATTTAAAGCCTCCCTCTTTACACCCTCCCAGGAAGTTCCCATTTCCTTTAAATCCTTATTTATGACATCCTCCCAACCCAGACAAGGACGACCTGCTTTCCGTGTAGCCCCAGACGGTTGGCCAAAAAGGACAATCTTTGGTAATCTGTCATCCTTCATCCGTAGAACGTGGCCTAGCCATCTCAACCTTTCTTTCATTATAGCCCCAGAAAGCGGGATTGAACCACACTTTTCGTACAACCTACTGTTTGAAATACGGTCAGTCAGCCGGATACCCAGAACAATCCGTAGGCAATTTCTCTGGAAAACATCTAGTAAATTTTCATCTGCTTTTCGGAGTGTCCATGCTTCAGAGCCATATTTGACCACTGTCATCACTGTAGCTTCCAATATTCTAATCTTGGTTTGTAGGCTTATCTTTCTATTCTTCCAAACTTTTTTTAACTGTGAAAAAACACCCTGAGTTTTAGCTATTCTACTTTTAACATCTTCACTGCTCCCACCATCTTTGCTAATAATACTACCAAGGTAACTGAAGCTCCCAACCTGATCAATCTTTTCGTTACCTAATGTCACCTGTTCATCTTCACTTATTCCTAGCCTTAGTGACTTAGTCTTCTTAACATTAATTTTCAAGCCTATTTTAGCACCCTGAACTCATAAAACCTCTAAAAATTCATTCATTTTGCTCACACTTTCATCTAATATGCTTAAATCATCAGCATAATCTAAGTCCAGGAGCGTTCTTCCTCCCCATTTGATTCCATGGTCTCCAATTGCCTTTCCTGTGCTCCTTAAGACGAAGTCCATCAAAATGATCCATATAAAGGGGGAGAGAACGCAACCCTGCTTAACTCCTGATTTAATACAAAACCAGTTGCTAACCTCATTTCCTACCTTAACCGCAGCAGTATTATTCTCGTACATAGCGCAAATCACTTTAATGTATTTTTCTGGTATACCATATAACGATAAGACCTTTGTTAACGCTGTTCTATCAACAGAATCGAAAGCTTGCTCATAATCGATAAAACTAAGGACCAAAGGTGTTTGACAACGAAGGGACTTCTCAATTATTAACCTAAGAGTGAAAACATGGTCGACACATCCTCTACCTTTTCTAAAACCGCATTGTTCTTCCCTTAAAACTTTGTCTACAGCATGTCTCAGTCTAAAAATTATCATATTACTCAGTAATTTGCTACCTACAGAGACTAGACTAATGCCTCGATAATTACGACATTCACTCTTGTCACCTTTCTTATACAGTGGTATAATTAAGGTTTTCCTAAAATCATTGGGTACTTCCCCTTTTTCGAAAATCATGTTCATAATCTTCAGTAGCTTATTCCTAACCTCAGAGCCACCATATTTAAGGAACTCATTAATCATACTATCAGCACCTGGGGCCTTATTATTTTTTAATCCTTCTAGTACTGTCGCTAATTCCTCCTCACCAAACAAATCTTCCCCCACATCCAAGGCATCACAAACTTTTTCATTTTCATCTATATCTTTTCCTGCAACTGTATCTCGGTTTAGCACATTCTCAAAATGTTCCACCCATCTTTCTTTAACTTTTTCCTTATCACTAATTGTGGCCCCATTTCTATCTTTAACTGGAACTAGTCCGGATCGGCTACTCCCTTTCAATTTATTAACATGCCAGTATAATATTTTACTATTATGCCGTCTAGCCGTATCTTCCAGATCCTCAGCAATTTTATCCATCGCCTCCATTTCACATCTCCTTAGTTCATATTTTAATGCTTTCTCCACTCTCTTTACATTCCTTTTGTTTTCATACGACCTATCGCTCAGATAATTCTTATACAAACCCCTTCTACTCTCTATTAAACCTAAAGCTTTTTCACTAATATTCCTAGTTCCTGTCTTAGCACTCTTCCCTAGGACGCCATCAGCAACTTCACAAATTGTTTTTCTGAAATTATTCCATCCATCTTCCACATTGTCAAATTTTAAACCCTCAAGTTTAGTACTCAACTGTTCCTGGAATTTTTTTCTCAAATTTTCATACTGAAGTCTACCAACATGATAACTTTCCGGGAGGGAGTTACTCTTCCGAAATTTCAGCTTTAAATTAACCTTAGACACTACTAGATGGTGATCTTTACTTTTAACATCAATAACAGCACTCCTATACACCCCTAGTATCTTGTATTGATCCTGCTAGTCTTCTGTTTACAATAACATAATCAATAAGGTTTGCTGTCTTACCATCACGTGAATACCATGTCAACTTATGGGCCATTTTGTGACCAAACACCGTAATGGTTATAACTAGGCTGTTATACCTACAAAATTGCAAAAGCCTATAGCCATTACTGTTTTCTTTTCCTACACCAAATTTACCTAGGCTAGGATACCATCTATCCCTATTTCTACCAACTTGGGCATTAAAATCTCCTAGCAAAAACACCATATTTCTACCTGGTACCCTGTCTATTTGCTCCTGTAACTGTTAGTAAAATCCATCTGAGTCACTAGTATCTCCATCAGTTGGTTCAATGGGGGCATATACTACTATAACTGATACCCTAAACTTTTTAGTCATAAAATGAGCAATTAGTATTCTATTATTAATACCTTCCCAGCCTAAACAAGACTTAGCAGCTTCCTTATTCATCATGAGCCCTACTCCCTGTCTATGTACCCCATCCTTCCTTCCTGAGTAAACAAATTCTATGTCACCTAATTTAATGCTTCCTACCCCTGGGATATGAGTTTCTGAAACTCCTAATAAATCCAGTTCAAACCGTCTGAATTCGTCAGTCAAAATGTCGATGCGATAGTCATTTTTTAACGTCGTAACATTCCAAGTTCCAATTTTCATGTTCTTTAAATCTTTGAAATTATTTTGGCCTCAAGAAAAGCAGTGATCCCGGATACCAGTGCAGGATGGGGACCAACATATCTTCTCAAGTCCACACCGAAGCGCTTAAGCCGGCTTAGAACCGGACAGCAAGAAGTCCCTGGGACCTCCAGTAAGTTGGAGGCTTTGTGCAATCCTGGGCCCATCTTGGTCACAACATGGTTTTCAGCACTTGGCGATGCTCTTCTATCAACAAGAGTCGAAATCCTGCACAGACAGTCCCAAGCCTATTACCTCCGACTCATTATATATTCATGCCTACAAATATTATGCTACTACGGGGAGGCAGCCCATAGTAGATAAATCAGCTAGGAAGAGGTTTTTCAGCCCGAAAACGCCCATCAAAACAAACCAAGCCCAGAAAATTATCCAATAATCAGAATCCCGTACGAGTGCTGTGTTGTTTACTAGGCTATAATTTCCTCGAGGGGCGCCACTCCTCAAGTGGGAAAAATTGACCGCAAGTTTCCCAGTCTTGCAGGTACCCCGAAAGGGTCGAGGCAGCCCTTTACAGAGGCCGTTGTCCATAATTCTGGATCTTACGCCCTGCCGCAGTTGTCCTCCTATAGAGGATCCTCCCACGATGGTGTTCTGCTTCACCATGCAATTTAACCCATTACTGGGAGAAGGTTTGTAACTCATCTGACGCGTGAACACGGCAGTTGGCCCTGCTGAGTGTACATTTGAGGGGCCTTCTTCCTCCTCCACCTGAAATTATGACCCCCAGGGATAACGATAGCCATAATTATTTGGTTTTTAATCTATAGGGAATAAAATTGAAAACAAAAAAGTATAAATAAAGTCTACCTACTAGACTTTATTTCTGCACTAAAGTAATAAAATATAGTCTTCTATATATCAAGTTTCATTGAGATCTGATCACCCATTTGTAAGATACCTTGATTTCACGTTTTCCAAGAATTCTGGCTTCCCCCTCCAACTCCCTTCAATGTCACCGGATCTGTTCGGGATTTAAAATGAGAGTTTTAAAGCACAAGATCCTTCTAAATATGAAATTACATTAAGATCTGATCAACCATTTGTAAGTTACAAATACCTCATTTTTTCTAATTTTACCAAATTACTCCCCCCCCAACTCTACCAAAGAGAGTGGACCCAGTCCAGTTATGTCAGTTACCTAACTTGGACTTGTGCTTATTCTTTTTACTAAGTTTCATCCTGATCTCTCTGCTTTAAGCATCTTTGAAGATTTTCAGTCCCCTCCCCCTAATGACACTGGACTCAGTCAGGATAAAAAATAAAAGATCTAAGTTTTGAGGTCCTTCTAAATATGAAATTTCATGAAGATATAATCACTCTTTTGCAAGTTAAAAATACCTCATTTTTTCTAATTTTTAGAATTAGCCTCCCCCCCCTAACTCCCCCAAAGAGAGCAGATCCGTTCTGGTTACGTCAATCTTGTATCTAGGACTTGTTTTTATTTTTCCCACCAAGTTTCATCCCAATCCCTCCACTCTAAGCATTTTCCAAGAGTTTAGGTCCCCCCCCCCACATCCATTTCACCAGATAAGTTTGAAATTTAACATATGAGCACTGAGACATGATATTCTTTCAAACATCAAATTTCATTAAGATCCAATCACTCCTTTGTAAGTTAAAAATTTTTCGATTTTTTTTCGAATTAACCACCCCCCCCCCCAGATGGTCAAATCGGGAAAACGACTATTTCTAATTTAATCTGGTCTGGTCCCTGATATGCCTGCCAAGTTTCATCATCCTAGCTTGCCTGGAAGTGCCTGAAGTAGCAAAACCAGGACAGACAGACTGACAGAATTTGTGATTGCTATATGTCACTTGGTTAATACCAAGTGCCATAAAAAGTATAAAATACGTCATTGTGAAAAATAGGCTATGTCAAAGCCCAAAATTAAGGACTCTTGCCTAGCAACTGTACTGCAACCTTCTAAATGAGCATTTTGTTAGTCTTCACCCATAAACCAGATAATACAGTGAATTCTAAACAAGATTTGGAATCTTGGGAAGGGTTTAGGTTAGGAAAATGAAACTTTCAGTGATGGGTCTACAGACTAAAGCAGTGGTTCCCAACCTTTTTCGGTCCGCGTACCCCTAGTCAAGGCCCAAAAAGTTTGCGTACCCCTTTCTTGAGAATCGTTGTTTTACTTTTTTCTTAACTAAAATCAGATTTTCAAAAACACGAGATTTATTGTCCAATATGACGGTGCTTAAATGTACGTACAAAATCAATGAGAAACTTGAGGCTGCTTTTTGCTAAAATATTATCAAATCTTGGCTCGATGTCACTAACGGCAATTATAAGGTCATTTTGTACACTCAGTCTGTTTCTGTGTTTGGTTTTGATCAATGACATTGCCGAAAATGACACTTCACAAAGGTAAGTGGATCCGAATGGTAACAAAGCAGACATGGCGATTTCACTTAGTTCCTTGTATTCTCCTTTCACCTCCAGCCAAAACTGGGAAACAGTTACATTTTGGAATTTCAGTTCTAAGACGCGATCACAGGCAAGTTCGATCAGATTCTCTGTAAGCTTGTCACTAAGACCGGAGCTTGAGGTCACGTCTTCAACAAATGGATTTTGGATCCAATCCTGCGTTCTATCTTGATTCATAATCGATGGGAAATATGACACAAGTTCATCTCACAACTTTGTCAGATGCTCCCGAATACAATCACAGATTGTGTTGAGGTTATCAATTTCACTATCGTCCGCAAACTTGTCAAGGGTCGGGAAGGAACCCCAAAGTACCAAACCAGGAATAATTTTGCGACAGAAATATTGAGAGGGAATATCATAGTTACCAGGCATTTACGGAATACGTTGTCAAATGTTGAATAGGCTGAAGCTATTGACGGCTACGAAAATCCTACTGAGGAAGCTTTCAACCCTTTGGACATATGAAACGCCGACCATGTAGTCGAAAAAATACCCTGAGAAGCGATTCGCTGAGGCAGAGAAGTTCTCTTGCTAGTACCGATTTCAGCCTTGAGGTGCCACTCGTCGATGATGGCAGAGGAGTAGTGGGAGAATCGCCCCTCTCTTTTGAGCGTTGCGTATTGCATGGGTAAATGGGGTTCTCGGAATGGGGGAAAAACAAGGATCTTCTACAAAGGCGGAATTAGAGAAAGACAAACCCTGTCTCAAAATACCACGCACAAGGGGGGGGGGGGCAATAACCCATAGGTATCCTTTTTTGGAAGTATGGAGACAATGGGCATTTGGGGCCTGAGGCTTGACATAGCTTTGACTTCTACGGTAAAACCGAAAAATAAAGCACAGGTTTAAAATTGGAAGCTCTTTTCGTTGTGTAAATCAAAAAAGCTCAGATATTTTAACAGAGGTATTTATTCTTCAACGCCCAAGAATGGTCTAACTTTACACTCAAACCAAAGGATTCATTGAAAGGGATAATAGTTATTTTTGTGGCTCTCAGTCAAACCAGGTGAGATAACCATTTTCAAACTTGACGCGAGTGAAATAAGAGCCAAGAAAGTATCTTTTAAGGAAAGTAAAACATCATTGAAAACCCTCACACTCTATCAATAATAATTCTAAAACATAACAGAGTAATTTCCAGGACCAGAGGCATATGATCCAGGAATTATAGGTGATATTAAGAATACAGAAAAAAATAACTCTAGAACTACGATTCTTTAAAATGGAAATTTGGCTTGATCTTAGCGTTAACCAACTATCAATGTTACCAGCATCGAGTGCTCCATTACCTTTAAATGACACAATATTAAACAGAATGGGTGTCTCATGCACATAACAAAAACTAGATTTCCTACTACCAGGCAGATAGAGGGTTGGAAGTATATTGTACGTGCTTTCTATTCTGAATGGAAAATTCATGCTTTTTCATCATAAAATAACCGTCATTAGAAAGATGATCATGTTTGTACCCGACGCGTTTCGAATTGAGGGATGGGGTACATTATTCACTATAAATAATACGAGATCTTGCTTTGCACAGCTGTTATTTATATAGTATAAAAAAATTTAACTTTTCTTAATTGTAACGCATCAAAGTATTCAAAGATTTTCATATAGAACATTATATCTATATATATAAAAATAAGTTGTCTGTGGGTCTGTCGAGTGACGTCATGTTTGTGTGTCGACGGACGTCATTATAAGGATTGAGCTGTATGCGTCATGAAGTTGTTTGTCGACTGACGTCATGTTTGTCAACTGATGAAATTACAGACCGGGACACCGGGACACAAATCACGACCGGGACACAGGGGATATAACTGATGAAATTACAGACCGGGACACCGGGACACAAATGACGACCGGGACACCGGGACACAGGGAATATAAATGACGACCGGGAACCTCAAAGAGAAATTACAGACTGGGACACCGGGACACAAATCACGACCGGGACACAGGGGATATAAATGATTAAATTACAGATCGGGACACCGGGACACAAATGACGACCGGGACACAGGGAATATAAATGACGACCGGGAACCTCAAAGAGAAATTACAGACTGGGACACCGGGACACAAATCACGACCGGGACACAGGGAATATAAATGACGACCGGGACACAGGGACTCAACTACAACGGGGACGCCGGGGGCACAGGGAAGATATATAAATGACGACCGGGACACAGGGAGTGTTCGAAGAGAAATTAAAGAACGGGACACAAATGACGACCGGAACACCGGGACACAGGGAATATAAATGACGACCGGGACACTCAAAGAGAAATTACAAACTGGGACACCGGGACACAAATGACGGACCGGGACACAGGGAATATAAATGACGACCGGGACACAGGGACACATCATTAGAATAATGAGGTATAAATCTGAATACGGATTGTTTTTCCCTCGGACAATTATATGTTGCATGTTCAAGAGTCAGTAAACCTGATAATCTCAGCGAAGAATGTTGTATATTCGCAAGTTTTACGTAGTTAAAAACATATATATATATATATATATATATATATATATATATATATATATATATATATATATATATATATATATATATATATATATATATATATATCTACCTCTATTCACAGGTGGGACACAGGGACACAACTACAATGGCGCGTAACTAATATGGCGCGTAACGACTTACGCGCGCGGGGGGGCTTGGGGGCGGGCGAAGCACCCCCACCAACTAGGTGTTGGGGTGGCGCGAAGCGCCACCTCAACAGCTTGTACAGTTATAAGAATATTATGAAGAAGGTTCAATATTGAGCCTATAATATATAAGAGTGTTAAGGCACAATATTGAATTTATCTTAGGAATGAGGGTATCTAAAACTACTCTTTTCTGTAAATAGCATATTCTTTTCTATTGTACAAGTATACGAGCATATTTAAAGCCATGCACTTCCATCATAGAATACACTATTTCAAGTGAACTTTGGTTTACCAACTATCACAAGACAACACTTAGCGTCATTCTCTCAACTGGCAATATCTGGTTATCGTATTTGATTATTTTGCAATTAATTGTAGATAGTTGGTTTCCTTATCAAGCTTAATACGACGGCATTAACATATAGGCACTTGTACTCAAAGATTTAAGAGCGAATAGACAGTTTTTTTTGGGGGGAGGGGGAGGGAAAGGATTCAAAGCCTAAAAATAAATATCAAATTAAATATATTTCAGATTATAAATACAACTGTGAATTTTTCATAACTAAATTATAGTATAAATATTAAGTTAAATTGTATAATTTCATTATACTATATGTTTACTATATAATTACTATTTAAGTAATAGTGTTTTAATCAATTTGATTTAATTGTAATTTAATTAATTTAATGATTTGCTATTAATAGTAAGTTATATATTTCTTATGTGGTTATCGTATTTGATTATTTTGCAATTAAATGTAGATAGTTCGTTTCCTTATCAAGCTTACTAAGACAGCATTAACATGTAGGCACTTGTACTCAAAGATTTAAGAACGAATAGACTTTTTTTTTGGGGGGGGAGGGGGAGGGAAAAGGATTCAAAGCTTAAAAATACATTTTAAATCAAATATATTTCAGATTATAAATGCAATTGTGCATTTTTCATAACTAAATTATGGTATACATATTTAGTTAAATAGTATAATTTCATTATACTGTATGTTTACTATATAATTACTATTTAAGTAATAGTAATTTAATCGATTTGATTTAATAGTAATTTAATTAATTTAATTTAATGATTTATTATCAATAGTAAGTTATATATTTTTTAACTATAATGAGATTTTAAGACTTATTTTTCTTTCAAATATTGAAATTATAAATAAAATCTGTTTCTTCTTGTTACATGCTTCCTTGAAATTAAACAAATCTTTATCAGTTTCAGGTGTGTTTTATATACAATTAACCGAAGTCAATTCAGTAATCTGATATATACATGGCTAAGCTAATATACGGCCAATATAAATCAATTCGAATTCTTCAAAATGAAACAGCCATATCCTCCCGTTTCCTCATTGTTAAAAAACGAGGAAGGAAAGAACAGAGAAAAGAACATTAAAAATTTAAAGGAAACGAAGAACGGAGAAAAGGAGGTAAATCAGAGTGCCAACATTTCGGTCGAGACTTCTACAAACTGTCTTCAGTGCAGAAATGAGGAAAAAATATAGATTAAAGTCTAAATGATAAAGTCTAAAATGAGGAAAATAATAGATTATAGACGATATAAAAAGAGAAGCTTTACAAAGAAAAACTAAAATGGAAGATGCCTATTCTCTAGTAACGGTGAAAAGAAAATTTGCTATCCCGTTTTCTACCAACCATAAGGCTTTACCGATTCAAGCTTTACCCATCTTGCTCTTTAACAGTATCACATCAGGAGCAGATCCAACTATTTGCCAAGCGGTAATACATAGACAAGTGCCATTTCACATGGCGAAAGCTTTTGACAGAATATGCATCTTGGCTTGCTGAAAAAACGCATGGTATGTCATATCCATACATGTCTGTTGAAAGTAAAGAACAGTTTTCTATCTGACCGTTCACAATGGGTTCTCCTCGGTTGGTCCAATTATAGAGATCATTTAGTTGAAAGCCCAGGGCAGTATTTTTTGGCACATTCTCTTGCCAACTTTAATAACATAGGACACAACTTTGACAGCCCTCTGTATAACTTTGCTGCAACACACCACGCCCCAAACAACCATCCTCAAACACGAAGACCCAGGCCAGATCTTCCTATCTCAACATTCGAATCATCTAAAAACAGAATTAGTGTTTCAAGGCTGAATGGAAAACCTCAATTAAACACTGAACTTTGTCAGAATATGCATCTTGGCTTGCTGAAGAAACGCATGGCATATCATATCTATAGATGTCTGTTGTAACTAAAGTACAGCTTTCTATCTGACCGTTCACAGCGGGTTTTCCTCGATAGGTTCATTTATAGAGATCATTTAGTTGAAAGCCCAGGGCCGTATTTTTTTGGCATACTCGTTCTATTGCCTACTTTAATGACATAGGAGACAACTTTGACAGCCCTCTGTATAACTTTGCTGTAACACACCACACCCCAAACAACCATCCCCAGACATGAAGACCCAAGCCAGATCTTCCTATTTTAACATTCAGATCATCTAAAAACAGAATTGGTGTTTCAAGGCTGAATGGTCAACCTCAATTAAACACTAAACTCTGTCTCTTAGGAATTTATTTTTCCATACATCAGTCCTGGAGTACAAATCTCGATTAGTCAAATACTATGCACAAAAATGCTGGATATATCTCTTTGCTGTAAAACTAGCTCGATCATACCACTTTAGACGTTCTGCATCGCATCGCTCGCCAAATACGGAGGATGAAGGTGTACTTAAACACTGCTGATATCACTTTAATTGATCTAAAACAGGCCTGAAAGGACGTACTTTACTATTTACCAATAACCCTCTTCAGTCTCTTAGTAAACTTGTGATGTAGCATCAATGGCTGCTTTCTATATCAAATAAGTTTTACCCTTTCTGACAAGTTCTCCTGCATAATCTTTCCTTCGTACAACCGGAAAAATATACATGAAAATACATCGATTGACCCAATTATTTTAGTGCTAAGACCAGAGTAGCTAAGGAACAGTTCGATTCGGCGCTGCAACTTTAAATGATCTTCTTTGGAACACTTCCCCTGAAACGTCTCTCTTGATTCCTTCAAAAGAAAATAATACAGACACGTCTAAGAAGTGAAACGAGTTAAAGGACTGAGAACATATCAAATAATATACAGAATTTGGCTCCGTGAATCTGTGAGGGAAACCATCATCGTAACAGAAAGCTGCCGAACCATAACACGCAAAAACTACTTCAGTCTTTGGTTATAAGGGACGCGTCTCCTCGAGGTAGAAGTACTTTGGTGAATTCTGTACTGTAGTCCTCAGTAAAGGACTGACAACACATTAAATAATATAGAGAATATGGCTCCCTGAATCTGTGAAGAAAACAGTCATCATAACAGAAAGCTGCCGGACCCTAACACGCAAAAACTACTTCAGTCTTTGGTTATAAGGGGCGCGTCTCCTCGAGGTAGAAGCACTTTGGTGAATTCTGTACTGTAGTCCTCAGTAAAGGACTCACAACACACTAAATAATATAGAGAATATGGCTCCCTGAATCTGTGAAGAAAAGAGTCATCACAACAGAAAGCTGCCCAACCCTAACACGCAAAAACTACTTCAGTCTTTGGTTATAATGGGCGTGACAGCTCGAAGTAGAAGCACTTTGGTGAATTCTGTACTGTAGTCCCCAGATTCTAGTACCCTGCGTTAAGTTACTTTTGAATAGTAGCATTTTAACTTGATTCCAGATAATGCCGGATAGAGAATGACTATAAATACAACTTACACAACAAGCCTCCAACCCTCTATATCTGGCGTTGTAGGAGTTAGCAGCTTGAAAAAAGGTAAGAGTACAATTAATATTTCATCATAGGTTTCATCATTTCTGCGATTAAGTTCAATCATAGTCCCAAAACTCAAACCCTCAATAAGTTCAAACTCTCAAATTAACTCTTAAGTTCTTAAGTGAACTCTTTAAGTTCTTAAGTGCTTAATGAACCCTTAAGTTCAAACCCTCTATATCCGGCGTTGTAGGAGTTAGCAGCTTGAAAAAAGGTAAGAGTACAATTAATATTTCATCATAGAATATTTAAAATTTCATTTCTGCGGTTAAGTTCAATCATAGTCCCAAACCTCAAACCCTCAATAAGTTCAAACCCTCAAATTAACTCTTAAGTTCTTAAGTGAACTCTTAAGTTCATAAGCTAAGTTCTTTATGAACTCTTTAAGTTCAAACTCTCTATATCCGGCGTTGTAGGAGTTAGCAGCTTGAAAAAGAGTACAATTAATATTTCATCATAGGTTATTTAAAATGTCATTTCTGCGATTAAGTTTATTCATAGCCCCAAAATTAAAATTTCTTTGTAAAATTTGAAAGATGTTTTTTATCTTTGTAATATTTGGCATTCTATATAGCTCCGAATTATAAAGTTACAGAGCTAACTGATTGCTTCGCAGTGCCTTCAAAACATAGAGCGAACCCGAACAGATTCAGAAACTAGATTACTTTAAATCCCTTAATATATGTTATAAGTAAAAAAACAAACAAACAAAAAATTTGCTGTTTGAAGCAGGACTATTTTCCTGAGAATGTCAAGGACAATAAGGAAAACAACCCTTAATACCCTTCATTATAATACCTTAAATAATAATACCCTTAATAAAATAACCCTTAATTATCTTAATAAAGTACCAAACTTTATATTAAGAGAAAACGGATAAAAAAATTGTTTAGAAAAAATCATTTTCACTCCAATTTCAAAAGATATTATAGACCTTAGAAGAGGGCAAAAAGTCTATCTGACAACGTGAGGAAAAAAAATATTTTCAATAAAAATATTCCAAGAAAAGGCATTTTTAAAAATTTAAGAGGGAAGGTTGAAACATCTAGGAGGGAGACACAGGCCTTCTTGTCCCCCAACTGACGGCACTGTTTATATTTAATTTCTAGTCTTCAGATTTTCATTTAAGTTTTATTGTTCATTTATTTTTCATGTTTTATTTAGCTTCAATATTTCAATATTGAATTTCGAAAAAATCGCAATAATTTTGGGGAACCCCGCATATTTCCAACACGGTTTTCACCATGACGTGATATTATGGTGAAACCAAAGAGAGAACAAGAGAGGTTACTGCCCTATACTTCCGTATTAAAAAGTCCACAGTGAACCCATTGGTCAAGTTTTACAGCATAATACCGCAAGGCAATCATGTTATTCCTAAAGTCTGGAGAGAAAACGTCTGTGCCTTTTTAAAAATCAGTCAACTAAAGTTGACCAACACACCAGCAAGGAATAGCAATTTTTGGACAGGTATACTCCTCCACCGTTTTAAAACCAGGTTAGTTCATCCTGAGGTATTTTAACCCAATTATCCGAAACAGTTTTCAAACCACAAGTTGTTTTTTTTTTTTTTTTCAAATAGTCCCTCTGTTTCTACGCGGTGTTTCTATAATTAAGCTCATTTCCAAAATGTTTACCTCATTTCAGTTCGGAATTTTTTCGCGAATAGATTCAGTTTCTTTGTGGTAAAACAATAATGTCACATTTTTTTAATGTATTTGTAAGAAGAGCCACTTTTTCATGTGCAATAAAACAGCAAAAAAGACAAAGTATCATTTCCTATTCAGTTACTGCCTTCTATTTGACCTCAATGTTTCATTCTTAGGAGAAGAATTTTACATAGCAAATCAAGCAGTTATGGCACCGAGAGGTGCCATACCTACCAGGCACCGAGAGGTGCCATACCTACCAGGCACCGAGAGGTGCCATACCTACCAGTTTACAATTAATATCAGTGTATAATCGATGACAGGCTATTTGGTGGACGATTTCACAAGAAGGAAAATAAAATAAAAAACAAAAGACTGCGTTCGAACAGCCCTTATCTGTCTTATCCGGCAAGTTCCCTACATGCAATCTGTAAAAGACAAGAATAAATAGAAGAATAAGAATAAAAAGAAGAATATAAGAAAAAGAATAATAAGACCAAATGCTAGCTGAAACGCTTACGGATAAAACGGAGAATAGCAAACACGGCCACGTGTACACCAAAGTAAACATAGCATATTAACAGATCCCTGACGGTGTGAAATTTCTGAAATGATTGAATTGTTTGTTTCACATAAAGTCACTTATCCACGCTTGCCCTGTATTCCCTAGGGCTATCAGGAGTAACTTATCAGACAACTAATCCAGACCGTTTTAAGTAGCCATCATGCTAAGCTCCCACGTCGTTTACACTTCGCGAAATGCTAAGAATAAGTAATCAGACTTGTAGAATAAGTAATCTGAGTATGCTCAAACACACTAAAACATTTTCATTACACAGCGCTTCGCAATTTTGCATTCTACAACATTTTACGTATTTAATACTTAATTTTACGTATTTATAAATTTTACTTATAAATTTTATGTATTATAAATTTTACTTATATTAATTCTTCCTTAATACACAGGACAAGCCTTCCCCTTCACAACCTCATAAAAAGTTCCAATTTCCACTAAATCTTTCCTTACGACATCCTACGAATCCATTCGGGAATGAACTGTTTTTCTTTTGGCCCTAGAGGTATGTATTTAGTACCTACAGGGGAAACACGAAAAGTAGCATAATTCAGGAAAGGTAGAGGGTGTTTGAAACGCTAAGCTAAGTTCCCGTGGGTATTTCTAAGCGAAGGACTTGGGTCGCATTCCTTGATGAAGAACACACTTGCAAACAGGCCAGAAATTACGGCCTAAACAGTGACCATTTTCGTATTTTGCTCCATCCTCCCTCCTCCTCCTCTTAGGATTAATCTCTTGTCTATTTTTTAAAACTTAATTTCCGAAAAAACCCACTTATTATCACAATCAAGTAGTAAGGGTATAGAAAAAATGCCCTCATATTCAATGACTGTTATTAATATGTACGAGAAATTTGGCTACGAATATAATTTTGATTTGCTACTTTTATGTTCTTAATTGTGTTTTTTTTTTTTTTTTTTTTTTTTTTTTTTTTTTTTTTTTTTTTTTTTTTTTTTTTTTTACTTCATAATATTTTTTGTCGTACAAGCAATATCAGAAGCGCCACTCCAGTATAATTCTTTATTTCAGCATTTTGAACAAAAAACTCAAATAAATAAGAAACTTACTTCCGCTTTTAAATCGACAACCCTGTCCTGAAGGTCTCTATAGCGATCAGAGTCGTCAACAGAGCAGAGCTTTCCTTGAGCGACCAGTTCCTGATTCTGGAATTCCAGCATTGCCACTTTCTGAGTTAATTCAGCCAACGATTGTGCTGATTCGGCTTCGCGAAATCTGGCCATCATTAGCTCGTCTTTCATCTAAAAAAAAAATTATAATATTTATTCTATTATACTACAATATACATTATTCGGCTTCGCGAAATCTGGCCATCATTAGCTCGTCTTTCATCTAAAAAAACATTTTTAAATATTTATTCTATTATACTACAATATATATTATTCAACATCTGCATCTTCAAACTTTTTTAGTGTCCCCCAACACGTTCCCCGTCTTCCAGGTCAAAACTGTCATTCTTAACCCATGCAAACCCCTTACCACACGTTCGTTCAGATAAAACATGGTCACCACATACTTCAACTAAAATCTCATAAATTTCGAATCTAATAAATTTTTCTTCAAAAAGTTAGACTTTTTGTCCCAGTTTTCAGAACAATTTCCTGAAAAACAGGGGCTGTTTAGTTACAATGAGAAGCTTGTTACAATACTAAAAAGCTTTATCGTGAAGAGCAAAGTATTGAGGAGGGGGCAGCCCCCCTCATACACATAATAATTTGTGTTCTTCTTAAATCTTAATGTTGCTCCTTATTTTCAAATTGGAAAAGCTTGTGTTCTTTTAATTAATTCGGTATAAGGGAAATTTATTACTGACTCTTTGCCGACCACAATCGACATTTCGTTAAATACAATGAAAGAGCAGTAAATTATTTTGGAATTTTGCAAACTGGGCTAAAATTTTACCGCTTTTCATACTGGAATTCCGGTTTTTTAACATTTTTCATAAATAGGGGAAGTCTTAATACCTTTAATTCAAGATCTGAGTATTTCCTATCATGGTCTCTCGTCTTCTGTAGAAATTCTTTCTCCAATCGTTCATAGTCTTCAACGCGGCTTTGCAAAGTTCGCATTTCTTCATCTTGTCGCCTAGACGCATTCAATAGCACTTGATTCTAAAAAAATATAAGAAGTTATATATGCAACCATGAAACTTGACATATGTGGTTTTAATATTAATAAATAAATACTTTAAAGTACAAAATGAAATCTGACTGTTTGAACTAGTTAACTGGAAACTTGTACAGTAATTTATAAATCCTGAAAATTTAGAGAGAATCGAACCTTCAAATTATATAAAAAAGACCTCCATATAGAGCTATGCAAGTTCCAGTAGCAGCAGGAGCGAAATAAAAAGAAAATGGAAGGAAAAAAGGCTGAAAACACAGGGCACTAAACTAGTTAAGAAGGTGTGGCTTCCCTCTGAAAGTGTAAATGTCTTTTAGAATCAAAATAGCGTTAATATTTTATTCTTTATTGAATATTAGCGTTGTTAAATTCAACCAACTGGTTTTAATCATTAAGATTCACAGCTCAACATGGCAACACTGACAAAAATGGGATACTGCCCAAACAGTTGAATAATTTTGAAACAGCCAAAAGAAAAATAAAAGAAATCGTGGTTTTCAGGCATGAATAGATGTAACGTGGTCTAAGACGGCAATCAGTATTTTTATTTTGATGTCCTTAGTAGTTTAACAATAAATAAATAGTCAATATAGGGTAAAATACCGGATAATAGTCGGCAAAAACATGGTTTTAACATTGAGTAAATATAGCTTAGATTTTAGCCGGCTGAAATTCGGCAAATTATTTTTTTTTTTTTTTTTTTTTTTACGCTCTTGATACTTTAACGATAAAAAAAACTATATTAATAAAGATTAAAACACAAACATTAATAAACACAGGGTAAAATACCAGATCATAGTTGGCAAAACAGGGTTTTGACATTGAGCAAACATAGTTTGACTTTTAGCAGGCTAAAATTCGGCAAAAAGTTTTTTTTTTATTTTGATGTCCTTAGCGCTTTAACGATAAAAAAAATAATATATTGGTAAATATCAAAATATAAATATTAATCAATATAGGGTAAAATACCAGAAATTAGAGGCAAAAACATGGTTTTGACATTGAGTAAAGATAGTCTGACTTTTAGCCGGCAAAAATACGGCAAAACGTGTTTTAATTTATTTTGATGTCCTTCGTACTGTAACTACTACTCCTACTACTACTAACAACTCACCACAGCACCAAGCCACCTGAAGCCAACACAGCTACGCACGCTCCTCCTCCATCAAGTCTTTTCGAAGTCTCCCTCCTTACACCTTCCCAGGAAGTTCCCATTTCCTTTAAATCTTTCTTTACGACATCCTCCCACCACAGACGAGGACGACCTGCTTTCCGTTTAGCCCTAGACGGTTGGTCGAAAAGGATAATCTTCGGAAATCTATCATCCTTCATCCGCAGAACGTGCCCTAGCCATCTCAACCTTTCCTTCATTATAGACCTAGAAAGCGGGATTAAACCACATTTTTGTACAGCCTACTGTTTGAAATAAGGTCAGTCAGCCGGGTACCCAGAACAATTCGTAGGCAATTTCTCTGGATGCTTCGGAGCCATATTTGACCACTGTCATCACTGTACCTTCCAATATTCTAATCTTGGTTTGCAGACTTATCTTCCTTTTCTTCAAAACTTTTTTTTAACTGTGAAAAAAGACAGTGAGCCTTGGCTATTATACTTTTAACATCTTCACTGATCCCACCGTATTTGTTAATAATACTACCAAGGTAAGTGAATCTGGCCACCTGATCAATCGTTTCGTTACCCTACGTCACCTTTTCATCTTCATTTATTCCTAGCCTTAGTGACCTAGTCTTCTTAACATTTTCAAACATATTCTAGCCTCCCTCCAAAAGTTCATTTATTTTGAGAGAGAAAGATGGGTTTATTGATATAAATAAACAAAACAAAACAAGCCGATGGCCCGAAGCAAAGCTTGTTGGGGTTACAACCCCAATTCACAT
Organism: Artemia franciscana; assembly: GCF_032884065.1. NCBI lineage: Eukaryota > Metazoa > Arthropoda > Branchiopoda > Anostraca > Artemiidae > Artemia > Artemia franciscana. Next base: position 33,347,138 of record NC_088878.1, on the reverse strand, counting down.
ACAAATAAAAATAATACGAAAAAGGAGAGGAAAATAAAAAAAGAAAAGAAAAGAAAAGGCAAAGAAAAAAAGAAAAGAAAAGAAAAAAAAATCATTCAATTACCCTACAAAACAAAAAGAAACTAAAACCACTTGACCAGTATCGCCTAAAACAAAACCAATATCTTGGCTCCACTCGAGGTCCACTCAACTATCAAAACCATGAATATTAAGGCGAAATAGCTTTAATTCTCGCTGAAATTCACGAAAATTATCTATGTTTCTTAATGTCGTAGGTAAACAATTCCATGCATGGGGTCCTAGATGCCGAATAGAAAATTGAGATATACGGGCAATAACAAGCGGAAGACGAATTATATTGGACTGTCTTGTAAAATGTGTATGAATATCACTTCCTAATTCAAAGCAGAAATAGTTTTTTATTTTATGTCCTTGGTTTTATTTTCTTATTTTGGTTTTCTTATTTTTTCTTGGCTTTTCTTATTTTTTATTTTCACGTCTTTAAAATTGTCATTGATGTCAGTGACAAATGGTTATATCGCTCGAATGCAAAGAAAGTTCATCCCCTACAAATTCAAACCTATGAGTACCGGGTGGAAACGACCACTTCGTCGTTCCTAAGAAATAGATGGCCTGACAGTCTGCACCAGTTCCTGAAGTTAAACAGGAATAAGATTATAATATATACCCGTGGTTGTTCAAAACCGAGTGCTCTGGATGAGGATGGCTCTCTCGATGCTGGCACCAAATCAGCAGAAGAATTAAGCCAAGTTGAGTGAAGCCCCTTCAACTATTCACTAAGCTTGCTGCTGTTAATTCAATGCTCATTTTTTTTTTGTGTCGGATGATTTAATTAATGCGTTTAGATGATCATTTCCAGAACATGTAATATTTAAAACTTCCAGATATCTCCATAAAAGACGAGCAGGAGCATCACGTGCCAACACGATGTGGACCTTTTCAAAGGAGAATGTGTCGTATTAATCTTTTAGATTGTATTTAGCAAAAAAAACTGAATAGGTAAATTGTTTTTGCACGTGACAACCAAGGTAATGAATCAGCAATAAAAATGCAACCTGAGTTTCCAGCTCCATGACTCTTAGACGTAGTTCTTTCAGCTCTGCCACTGCTTCTACTTCTCTAAGTTTAGTTGTCACCAACTCTTCCTCTGCTTTAGCTGCGCGCTTGGCGTCGTTGTTTTCCCAAAACATCAGCTTCTTTGGAGTGCTGTTTGACTGATTAGCCTCACCATCTTTGACTGGCTCACTGTGGTATTCCTAGAAACGCATTTAATGAAATAGAAGTTAAAAAGACATTGGAGCAAGAGTGAAATGTCAAAAAAGAAAAAGGATAAGAGAGAAAAAGAGCAGAAAGACAGACCAATAGAAAAGGAAATATATAAAGTTTCCGCCCCTGGATGACTAAAAATGTGCAAATTGTATTATGTAGTTCTGTAAAAATGTTTTTTTTACCCCTCTCTTTCCCCCAGACAGGGTGAAATCATTGAGGGATCCCTCCGATGTTTGCAAGCACCCTTAGGAATTTAATTCTAGCAAATTATCAGGATTAATATCTCTCTCAAAAGACAATGGTGTACACGTAAGGGGGTTAAGATTGCTGGTCTGACATTTTTCGTGATACATTTAAAAAAAAAACGAGAAAAAAAAGAAAGATACAGAGAGAGAGAGAAAATAACATTCATTTTGAATAACCTATATTAGTTTAGCATAAGAAAAATCAGCCTGTTTTAAAGCCGCTGAAATTCAAGGAAAAGGTTGCTTTTTTCCCAGAGTTGAAACTTTCAAGAGAAAAAAGAACGAAAGGAATACTTATTGTTTTGGGGGGTATACCCGCAAAATTTCCAGATGCAATTTCTTTTACATTACAAGATGAACTAAATTAAACACAGTTTTCCCTGAAACTTTTAGGAAACAAGCGTTCTGAAACCAGAATTGGCTTTGAATAATTTGCTCCTAAAGCAATTGCAAATTAATAAATTCCAGCTTGGACTAAAGAAATGCCACCCTGTATTAAAGGAGTTGATGCCAAAACTCATATGAATCTAATAGTGCGAGAATCGAGTCAGAGTCAAAATTAACAGTTTGCTGACTCTACATTTCTGGAAAAGCCACTCAATTTTTTTTATTTTAGTATCTTCCATAATAATAGAGTTGAAAACAAGAGAGAGTAGATAATCGAAAACGGACTAGCAAACACCAAAGGAAACCTTTCATTATAATGACGTCATTATTTTGTAAACAATGATTAAGAAAATAAATACAATAATAAAGTAAAAACAAGGAAATAAGCGTTCTGAAATCGGAATTGGCTTTGAGTAATTTGCTCCAAAAGCAGTTGCAAATTAATAAATTCCAGCTTAGACTAATGAAATGTCACCCTGTGTTAAATGAGTTAATGCCAAAACTCCTAGGAATCTAATAGTGCAAGAATCGAGCCAGAGTCGAAATTAACAGTTTGCTGACTACATTTCTGGAAAAGCCACCCAATTTTTTTTATTTTATTTTAGTATCTTCCGTAATAATAGACAAGAAAAAAAGAAAGAGTAGATAATTGAAAACGGACTAGCAAACACCAAAGGAAACCATTCATTAGAATGACGTCATTATTTTGTAAACAATGATTAAGAAAAAAAATACAATAATAAAGTAAAAACATTTATGAAAAAAAAATAGTTTCGGAGGCAACAATTCACAAAGTATTGTTAAAGCGCATATTTAAGTCAAGACCGTAAAAGAAATTGACGTTTTGATACATTTACTTTGAGCCTTCGATATGTTTACCATGGGTCTCCAAGATAAACACAAGTGCATAACAGTCCAACTCTCAGGGGAAGGGGCTTAAAGACTTCGTGTATTCAGACAACTATAATTAAAAATAGATCCTATCCTTGGGGAGGGGTGTCAGATGATTTTTTTTTAAACACTGTATCAAAATGAGAAAATATTTATTTATCCTGGAATATATTTAAATTTTGTGTGCATAGAAGGGGGGGGGGTAGCACTGGGTTATTTCAGTTTAGCATCGAATTTGTTTAGAAGTTTTTAGCAAAATATAAATCAAATAATACGGCTTTTACTTCACAAAGAAAAGTAGTATAAATTCTTTAAATCATTCCCTTCCTTTTCATTTTTGCCAAAGAAAGCAAATTAATAAAGGATTTTCTATCGAATTAGAACGAACTAGAAGAGATTTATAAATTTGGATCCAAAAGTCTCCAATAAATTCAAAATCAATAGTAAAAGCTCTGTCCTTTAGAAGGAATTAGAAAGACATTACTGGTAAGACTTTGAATTTTAAAACTGTTGTATGATTGCGATACAGAATTTTCGATCGCTTTAGAAGCATTAAGATTATATATTTTAGGTATTGTGAGTTTTTGTTTCGCCTTCCTCAGATATAAAGCAATAGGAATATTGCTATTATCGGTTATTGCTATTATTCAAATATCGGTTTTAGTGGAATGTGGATATGGTTTTACATCAGGTACGCACGCATAATTTGTTTTTTGAATTGGGGGGGGGATAATAATAACAGCAAAATTCATTTATTAATTTGAACAAGTACTTTAGGATTAGCTCCAATACTCTTTGACATCACATTGGTCGTGTATACCGAAGTACCTAAAATCTAGCAAGATTTTTCTCTTTAATTTTTAGCACTTTAAAACGAAATTAAACAGAAAAATCGGACACTATATTTTTTTTTAATGTAATTTTTAGACTAACGGAAGTATCTCAACAGGCCCCCCTCCCTCCTTAGACCACGAAAGACAAATCTATATCTTTTACCTTTCTTTACGTTATGTAGCCATTTTTTTCAGATTTTGCAAATTAATGATCTCGCCGACTAAAACCATAAAACTTTTAACATGTCAAGTACTCTCAACTGCAGACTTATCACAACTTTAAGCCATCTGAGAGCTATCTAATTCTCGGTCGCAATCATTTCAATACGATGTTTATCAACAAATAACCGTCTAGGCTGGCACGTGCGCAGGGGGGGGGGGGGGGCTTCGGGCCCGCCCCCAAAATTTTGTGAAATGTTTAATTTCCCCATGGTTTCTTGGGATTTCTGGCAAAAGTAGGGCATTTATTTAGAATCTAGATACACGTGTGAAGCCTTTTTGGGGGGATTTTACAACATGCAATTATCCGGTCAAGTCACTGCCCAATTATTAACCCATTTTCTGTCTAACTTTTTACCCTCTTCGAAGTAATTAGCAATTGTACTATTATTTTTTTTTGTAAATAGAATTTGCTTTCCACAGCAAGATAGAATCATCCTTGATATTAGGGCGTTTATCCCCCCTTTTCAGGAAAAAGTAGAGCTTTTAATGGATCAATATTGTAAACTATCATTTTTCATTAAAATCTACGTTTTTGCAATAGAAGAATTACCCCCCCCCCCCAGCACCCATATTGCATTGTTAACCCTGTTAACCCTAAAATTTCCCTTTCAGTGGGATATAATAGATTAATCACTGGTTCTAAATCGCTATGAATATAACCTGAGCCTAAAACGTACTTTTGAGGCTTCAGTCTTCTTCCCCCCATCCGCTACAATACTACAGATTAAAGTTAATCTGTATTTTCCGATATACGTGCTTTTTGTATTACTAAATAAAAAAAGTGCTACTTTATATCTGCTGTTTCGAAGGTTTTGCCCCCCCCCCCGAAAAAATTCCTGCGTACGTGCCTGCGTCTAGGATATTTTTATCTTCTTCTTTAACTTTGATGAACATACCTTTAAAAATTAAAACGATAAAGGAAGAAAACGAATAAAAAACACGAGCCTGTATATGTTTTAGCCATTGATCACGTAGCATAGCAATTGTAGGTCGTAATTCTTCCAATACTATGTGTATCAAAAAACAAACGTCTAGATATTTTATTTTCTTCTTTAACTTCCATAAACATATTTTCAAATGTCATAACGATAAACAAAGAATAAGAATAAAAACACGAACCTGTAGGTGTTTTTGCCATTGAGCAGTAAGTTCAGCAATTCTAGGTCGTAATTCCTTCAATGCACAGGTGGCTTCAGCTTCACGGAGCTTCACTGCAGCCAACTCTTCCTGAAGTAAAGCGATAGATTCTTCTGGTCTCCTTTCCCTTAGCGCTTTCTTCTCTTCTTCGGCATCTTGTAATTGAGATTTCAACTCACGAATAACTGCTTCCATTTCAGCTTGTCGAAGCCGTCCACCAATTAACTGAAAAACAGTAAAAAAAAAAAGAAGTTAGAAGGTGGTAGGAGACACACATGGTCTAAGGTCAATGGTTGTTAATCAAATTATAGACACTAGTCAAGACCTGAAAACATAATATCTACATAGAGTTTGAGAAATTTAGGCATAATTTAAAACATTCTTGCTCCTAATCTTTTTTCCCAAGCTGTGGTATTCCCAAGACCCTTTGGATAAACGAGTTGAAGTAAAGTCATATACTAAGTCGAACGTTATAAAAGTCATATACTAAGTCGAACGTTATTAAAGTCATATACTAAGTCGAACGTTATAAAAGTCATATACTAAGTCGAACGTTATAAAAGTCATATACTAAGTCGAACGTTATTAAAGTCATATACTAAGTCGAACGTTATAAAAGTCATATACTAAGTCGAACGTTATAAAAGTCATATACTAAGTCGAACGTTATTAAAGTCATATACTAAGTCGAACGTTATAAAAGTCATATACTAAGTCGAACGTTATAAAAGTCATATACTAAGTCGAACGTTATAAAAGTCATATACTAAGTCGAACGTTATAAAAGTCATATACTAAGTCGAACGTTATTAAAGTCATATACTAAGTCGAACGTTATAAAAGTCATATACTAAGTCGAACGTTATAAAAGTCATATACTAAGTCGAACGTTATTAAAGTCATATACTAAGTCGAACGTTATAAAAGTCATATACTAAGTCGAACGTTATAAAAGTCATATACTAAGTCGAACGTTATAAAAGTCATATACTAAGTCGAACGTTATAAAAGTCATATACTAAGTCGAACGTTATTAAAGTCATATACTAAGTCGAACGTTATAAAAGTCATATACTAAGTCGAACGTTATAAAAGTCATATACTAAGTCGAACGTTATAAAAGTCATATACTAAGTCGAACTTTATAAAAGTCATATACTAAGTCGAACGTTATAAAAGTCATATACTAAGTCGAACGTTATAAAAGTCATATACTAAGTCGAACGTTATAAAAGTCATATACTAAGTCGAACTTTATAAAAGTCATATACTAAGTCAAACTAAATCTTGCTATGAAGGAATAACTAAAACCCAAAACAAACATGTTTTCAAAATTGAAACGAACAGAAGCTATCAAAATAAGAGGGCTGTCGCGTGTCATTTTTGCTCAACTAACAATTGTATATGTTTTGAGCAGATGTGTTTAGCAATAACCATAAAAAAAAAAAAAATTAATCAGGTTTACAAGCAATAATTTTAGCTCAACTAATTTGGAAGGAAACTATTAAAACAAAGAAAACAAAAAATGTATTCAAATACAAATAAAATTTAACCGTAGGAGCCTTAGAGTAAGCTACTTTACACCTTCAATTAGAAAGCATAGAGAGGGAAGGATGGCTGTTCTGGCCACCCATTGATACATATTGAAATGATCCAATTCAAAGTACGTAGTATGACATCTTCTTCCAAAAATATTCTAGTAAGGTGGGGTTTCCTTACTTAAGATAAGGCACAGGCTATTCAACCCAACGTGTCACCAGGAAGCTGTAAGACCAGGGTCTGCCAAAGTGATCAGTCTTTTGTCTGTGGATGAATGAGTTGAAGCCACGACTTGTTAAACATGTAGCCATATTTCCAGAACCTGCCTAGTGGTTCGACGTCTTTCTTTCGGACATTTTGCTATGACTTGATGTGGTCATATGGTTTTTTCTTCCAGGAGGAGGGAGGCACTACAATAAGGCAATGAAATGTTAGGGCCTCCTTAGGGCGTCGTATTACAAGGCCAAACCACTTCAGTGGTCTTTTATTAATTATAATTGACTTCATAAGTTCTTATCCGCCCATATTCATGAATTTGTGGTTGCTGATTCGTTGCAACAGTCTGATGATACAAATAGCTCTTAGATCACCGCTCTAGAACGACTAGTTGTCGTTCTTCATCTGTCTTTAGTGGGCAGGTCTCGCAGCCGAATGGAAGTATAGAGCGTACGCATGCCGAGTATATTCTGAGTTGTATCTTGTGTTCAGTTTCTCGTTTCTACCACAGGACTTTACGCAAATTCCCAAAAGCACACTAGACCTGACTGATCTGAGCTTGGACCTCATTCGAAGCTCGATCCTTAGCATCCATAAGTGCTCAAGGATATTTAAATTCTTAACTCTGTCAAAACGGCCTCTATTAAGAGGTATAAAAGAGTTAGTATCAGTCCCAGTTAAAACCCTTCAGCACCCAAACCCCACATTATTACAATTTATTTTTCGCAGAAAGATGGCTTACTGCATGTTTTCAGGTTCTCCTCTAGGTCCTATTAGCTTCTTCATCGTACAGACAGAAGGTCATCATTTGATCTCAATTCAGATATGATATAACATACTACTACTACTGCTAACAACTCACCGCAGCACCAAGCCAACTGAGGCCAACACATCTACGCAGGCTCCTCCCCCATCAAATCGATTGAAAGCCTACCTCTTTAAACCCTAAGATTCCATTTCCTTTAAATCTTTCTTCATAACATCCTCCCACCCCTGACGGTTTTGACTTGCTTTCCGTTTAGCCCTAGACGGTTCGCCAAAAAGGACAATCGTCGGCAATCTGTCAACCTTCATCCGCAGAACATGCCCTAGACAATTGACCTTTCTTTCATTGTAGCCCTAGAAAGCGGGATTGAAACATATTTTTCGTACAGCCTACTGTTTGGAATACGGTCAGTCAGCCGGGTACCCAGAACGATCTGTAGACAATTTCTCTGGAAAACATCAAGTAAATCTTCATCAGTAAAAATCTGTCAGGATGCCCTGACAGAGAAGCTCGAAGAATGGCAACTTTCACCAAATTTAGCAAAATGCTCTGTCGTCCATCTTGGCCGCCAAAATCCGATGTACTCATACAAAATGAAAGGTATCGACCTGACAAAATCTACCTGTGAAAAGGACCTAGGTGTAATTTTGAGCTTGGACCTCAAACCAGAAAAGAATATCGACCTGGTTGTGCGTAAAGCGTCGAATACTCTCTGGCTACTCAGTCAATCCCTACGATACCTTGACAATTACTCAAAGATATCAGCATACACAAGCTACGTCAGGCCACAGATTGAATACGCCACTGTCATCTGGTCGCCATATCTCAAAAAGGATATTGATAGAATAGAACGGGTCCAGAAACGCTTTGTAAAAGAACTTCAAGGATTCAGAAACCTTCCGTATGACGAAGCTCTAAGAAGGCTCACTCTCCATAAACTTGAGACAAGAAGAACGATCTTAGACTTAAAAACCCTCTTCAAGATAGTTCATGAGAATTTTGGGAACGTAAAAGACAAGCTTGTTCAAAAAAGTCCCCAAAGCAACAAAAGATCGCACAGTCTGCAATTGGAGCCCGTGAAGATGAAGATTGCAAGATCTAATTCTTACCATCATTCGTTCATACCCCGGGTCATCAGGGTCTGGAACAAACTACAATTCCCAGTAGAAAAGATGAAATCACTGGAAGCCTTCTCCAACAGCCTAAACATAAACATACCATACCTCGAGACTTTTAACGTAGGACGACTTTAAATGGAAATCAGGCCGCAGTCGATCCGCTCTTCGCCCTGCCATAACATTTTTCTTTTAAAAAGGTGTCAGTTGTATAGAAATTTATTTATTTATTATTTATCCGCTTTTCGGAGCGCCCATGCTACAGAGCCATATTTGAACACTGTCATCACTGTAGCTTCCAATATTGCAATCTTGGTTTGCATACTTATCTTCCTATTCTTCTACACTTTTTTTAACTGCGAAAAAAAACCTGAGCCTTGGCTATAACATCTTCACAGCTCCAACCGTCTTTACTAATAATACTACAAAGGTAAGTGAAGCTGCCCACCTGATCAATCTTTTTGCTATCCAGCGTCGCCTTTTCGTATTTACTTATTCCTAGCCTTAGTGACTTTGTTACTAAAGCTGCTAACCTTATTTCCTACCTTAACCGCAGCAGTGTTATTCTCGTACATAACACTAATCACTTTAATGTATTTGTCTGGTATACCATACAAGGATATAAGCAAGGGTATATATAACCTTTGCTAAAGCTCTTCTATGAACAGAATCGAACGCTTGCTCATGCTCTATAAGACTGAGGACTAAAAGTTTTTGACAACTCATACACTTCTCAATTATTAACCTAAGAGTGAAAATGTGATCGACACATCCTATGCCTTTTATAAAACCGCACTGTTCTTCTCTTAAAACTTTGTCTACAGCATCTCTCATTCTAAAAAGAATCATATTACTAAGTAATTTGCTACCTACGGAGATTAGACTAATACCTCGATAATTACCACACTCACTCTTATCAGCTTTCTAAGACGGTGGTTTAATTAAGGTTTTCCTATAATTGTTAGATACTGGAGCCTTATTATTTTTTAATTCTTTTAGTAGTGTCGCTAATTCTTCCTCGCAAAACAGATCTTCCTTTACATCCAAGGCATCAAAAACTTATTTTCATTTTCCTCTTTACCTTTTTCTGCAAATCTATCTCGATTTTGCATATTCTCAAAATATTCTGCCCATCTCTCTTTCACTCTTTCCTTATCACTAATTGTGACTCCGTTCCTATCTTTAACTGGGACAAGTGCAGATTATTCCCTCTCAATTTATTAACATGCAAGTAAAATATTTTACTATTATGCTGTCTTGCTGTATCTTCCACATTCTCGACAATTTAATCCATGGCCTCCACTTCATACGTCCTTGGTTCATATTTTAAGTCTCCACTTTCTTTACATTCCTACTGTTTTCATATGATGTACCACTCAGATAATTCTTGTACAAACCCCTTCTTCTCTCTATTAAACCTAAAGCTTTTTCACTAATATTTCTTGCTGCGCTCCTAACTTTCTTGCCTAAGACACCATCAGCAACTTCACAAATTGTTTTTCTAAAATTATTCGAACCATCTTCCACATTGTCAAATTTTAAACTCTCAAGTTTAGTAATCAATAGTTCCTGGAAAGTTTCACTCAAATTCTCATGCTGGAGTCTACCAACATCATAACTTTCCGGGAGGAAGTTACCCTTCCGAAATTTCAGCTTTAAATTAACCTAGGACACTAATTAATGGTGATCTTTACTTTTAACATCAATAACCGCACTCCTTATACCCTAGTATCTTGTATTGAACCTGCCAGTCTTCGGTTTAACATAACAAAATCAATAAGGTTCACTGTCTTACCATCACATGAATACCATGTTAACTTATGGGCTATTTTATTACCAAACACCGTATTGGCTATAACCAGATTATTGTACCTATAAAATTACAAAAGATTACTGTTCTCTTTTCCTACACTAAATTTACCTAGGCTAGGATACCATCTGTCGCTATTTCTACCTACCTGGGCCTTAAAATCTCTTAGTAAAAACACCATATTTCTACCTGGGACCCTGTCTATTTGCTACTGCAACTGTAAGTAAAATTCATCCAAGTCAATAGTATCTCCGTCAGTCGATTCTACAGGCTTAAACTACTACAACTGATACGCGGAACTTTCTAGTCATAAAATGAGCAATTGGTATCCTATTATTAATACCTTCTCAGCCTAAACAAGACAAGCAGCTTCCTTATTCATCATGAGCCCTACTCCCTGTCTATACGCCCCATCCTTCCTGCCTTATGCAACATATTTCTAAAAAATATCGTGGCGAGAGGAGCGGTGGTACTGGAGCGACTGTGACCCAGTTTATATTGGTAAACAATGCACATGTAAGATCGTTACGCAATTTTCTATTTGAAAAAGTGCAGTATTCTGCTAACAAAAACCATGACGGGAGGAGGGCTGTTGGGGGGGGGACCAAAGGACCCCTTGGTGCGTCCAATCATGCTTACAGAAAATCATTAGGAGTTGTCAATTGAACAAGGGGCTGCCTGGCTAGCTTTCTGCTAAAAAAAAATTGCAGGAAAGATTAAGTGTAGCTTTGGCTAATTGCCATATGGCTATTTGGCTAATTGCACATGCCAGAACAGCTCGGTTTTGTATTGAGCCACGAGTTAGCTCGTTTTACACCGGGGCCTGCGAAAATTTCCGTGGATGGCACAGGGGGGGGGGGGGGGCACACAAAAGTTGTGTTCCCCAGTAGTGTCATAGTTGCTCCAAAACACTAAATTACTTTGCATCTTTAGTATTCCAAAGGGGGAATGCCCGGTCTCCCACGTTATAAATTGCTTGATAAACAATTTCTCAAAGACTTGCAAGTTATTTTTGCCCGGCGAAACCAGTTGGCAATATGAAATCAGTCTTTCTTCTGCGTACTTCTTATTTCCTCTCCTAGCAATAAAATAAATTGCTAGAATAATTTGTCAGCTAAGTTTCTTGTGGTTTTATTATCCCAATACTAAAAAGATCTTCACTTTGGAGAAATATATATCTAAGATAAAAAGAAACATTTTCCGTCACATTTCCCAGAGAGAATAATAATGGAGATGGAACTTTTAACCCTCAAGGTACTAAAACTTAATATCATTTTAAGAATTCTTTTATCTCGTAAAATAAACATAGAAAGCTGCGACAGAAATTTCTATAGGGAAAGTTGGGCCAGGTCTTTGGTTTTTTTTCTTTTTTTTTTAAATTCATTTATTATGACAAAAAACGAAAGATTATGGGAAAGAAAAAAGAAAAATGTCTTGAGGGTCATTTTTTGTGTTTTGAAAGTTTGAAACCTTTTTTATTCAATGAGCAATTTTAAATTTGAAATAAATTGAAATTTAAGAAATGTGCCTATCATGATGATGACAGCTATTATTTATTATTATTATTATTATTTTTATAATAATACGAGTTTATTATTGCCTTAGTTTTATTATTTTTTATTATCTCTAAAAAAAAACTAAAAGACGGCGTATCAGGTTTAAAAGAGTGATAATATTTTATTATTTTTCTTTTCCATTTTATCAATAATTTAGTCATTCAAAAGGTATAACCACATGTTTTCATTTTTGTAATAAACCATTTAATTTGTCTTTACTTTCTTACTTACTACTTATTACTTATTTTTTCTAACATTCAATAGCCATTAAAAAAATGTTATCACGAAAGTAAAAGAATCAGTGCCCCAGAGAAGGAGGAGGAGGAGGAGGAACTGCGTAATGCCTCAAAAAAAAGGATTGTATGCACAAAGTTTCCCATTTTTAATCCAGTTCTCAAATGCAGCTATAGTTAATGTGGTAACTAGTCAGTCGAGGGTTCTAAAAAGGACTAACTTTCATAATATTTTTTTTTTTATAATTAAAGAATTTTAAATATTGAGTCATCCTGAAGTGCGACTGTTCCAAAAAATCTCTTAGAATGGTGGGAGATTAGGAGAAACACCCCTCCCACCCTATTTACCAAGATAATGTTACACTGAAATTTAAAAGACTTGGGGCTACAACAGCAGTTTTTGAGGCTTCCGTCACTATTGCAAGCCGGCTCCTTAATGACATAATGGTTCCACATAGCTCTGGGAAAGACCAAGGTCTGCTTTCTACATTTCTGGAACATTAAATCAACAGAAAATGTCTTTATAAATAAGTATAAGACTAAATCTTATTAAAGAAGACAGAATATTTGGAAAGGTGATATTTTTTAATAATATAATTTCTACGTTTTAAATCAGTATAATTATAAAGTCTGGATTTTGGAGGGCTTAAATATCATAACCAATAGTATCAATTTATAAAATAATAATTAATAGTGACCAAAGGGTAAGGTGAAATTGAAACTATACAAAAACGAGTGTGAGTTTCATCAAGAATGAAAAAGGAAAACAAATATTAACAAAGTAAATATCAAAAAGGAAAAAAAGGATGGACTTAAAAAAAAAGAGCACGAGCCATTGAGGATTAAGTTTTTAAATAATACAATTTTTTTCACATAACGCTGGTTAAGCATAAGTCAAATTTAATAATATGCTATCAAATAGGAAGGGGAGAAGTAATCTTAAAAAGATACAGTTTTTTTTTTTTTATCAAATTGAGTTTGTACCAAAAGTAGCCAGAATAACTGAAAGAGTGAAATTAAAATAGAACATATAGAAAAACATTCTAGCCTCCCCCCGAAAACAAAGATACCAAATCCGATAGTATTAAGTGACGTCTTTTTTTCCATGTGGGATTTTAAGTCTTTTTTTTTATTTTACTTGATATCCAGGGAAACTAATTCAAAATGTTCAAATATATATATATACATACATACATATATATATATATATATATATATATATATATATATATATATATATATATATATATATATATATATATATATATATATATATATATATATATATATATATATATATATACTAGCTGTTGGGGTGGCGCTTCGCGCCACCCCAACACCTAGTTGGTGGGGGCGCTTCGCGCCCCCCCAAGCCCCCCCGCGCGCGTAAGTCGTTACGCGCCATAATAGTTACGCGCCATTGTAGTTGTGTCCCTATGTCCCACCTGTGAATATAGATATATATATATATATATATGGTTTTAACTACGTAAAACTTGCGAATATACAACATTCTTTGCTGTCCCATTGTCTTTGCATATAAATAGATTGTCAGGTTATCCCCCTGTTTCCCCCGGTGTCCCCGTTGTAGTTGTGTCCCTGTGTCCCGGTCGTCATTTATATTCCCTGTGTCCCGCGTCCCGGTCATCATTTGTATCCCGGTGTCCCGGTCTGTATATACATTCGTTTTTTAGTTTTGTTTTTCTCCTTTATTTTTTTCCTTTTTTTTTCTTTTTTAGCTTATTTAGATTTTTAGATTTTTTAGTTTTTTTTATTAGTTTTTAGTTTTTATTTCTTTTTAGTTTTTTTGTCCCGGTCGTCATTTATATCCCCCTGTTTCCCCCGGTGTCCCCGTTGTAGTTGTGTCCCTGTGTCCCGGTCGTTATTTATATTCCCTGTGTCCCGGTCGTCATTTGTATCCCGGTGTACCGGTCTGTATATACATTCGTTTTTTAGTTTTGTTTTTCTCCTTTATTTTTTTCCTTTTTTTTTTCTTTTTTAGTTTATTTAGATTTTTAGATTTTTTAGTTTTTTTATTAGTTTTTAGTTTTTTTTTTCTTTTTAGTTTTTTTGTAGTTTTTACCTTCTTTTTAGTTTTGTTAATTTTTTTTTTTACTTGTGTCCTGGTCGTCATTTATACTCCCTGTGTCCCGGTGCTTTGTTGATTGCTAATCGAACATTCCTTTTGTCCTGGTCGCTTTCTCTTTGAGTGTCGTCATTTATTTTTTTCTTTTTTAGTTCTTTTAGTTTTTACCTTTTTTAGTTTTTTTTTAGTTTTTAGTTTTTTTAGTTTTTTACCTTTTTTTAGTTTTTTTAGTTTTTTAGCTTTTTTATTTTTTTTATTAGTTTTTAGTTTTTTTGTAGTTTTTGCCTTTTTTTTTAGTTTTTTGTCCTGGTCGCTTTCTCTTTGAGTGTCGTCATTTATTAGTTTTTTCCTTTTTTTTTTTAGTTTTTTATTGGTTTTTACCTTTATTTTAGCTTATTTTTCAGTTTTTTCCTTTTTTTTATTTTTTTTTTATTTTTTATTTTTTTTAGTTTTTTACCTTTTTTTAGTTTTTTTAGTTTTTTTAGTTTTTTAGCTTTTTTACTTTTTTTATTAGTTTTTAGTTTTTTTTTTGTAGTTTTTGCCTTTTTTTAGTTTTTTCAGTTTTTTTTTTAGTTTTTTATTGGTTTTTACCTTTATAGTTTTTTTAGTTTTTTAGCTTTTTTATTTTTTTTTATTAGTTTTTAGTTTTTTTTTGTAGTTTTTGCCTTTTTTTAGTTTTTTCAGTTTTGACGTCACCTAATCCAGTTTTTTCAGGTGACGTCACCTGACACATCCATCCACACATCCATCCACACATCCACAGACAGACAACTTATTTTTATATATATAGATATATATGCTATTCAGGGGAATATAACTAAAAATTATCACAATCTTCTCTATTCGACTTATGTTCCAGGGGAAACCTAGCTCAAGATTCTTAATACTTTCCTGATTGTACATCTACCTCTTACTTAATTACTTAAGAAGTAATCTTAAAAAGATACAGTTTTTCATTATCAAATTGAAGTTTGTACTAAAAGTGGCCAGAATAACTGAAAGAGTGAAATTAAAATAGAACATATAGAAAAACATTCTAGCCTCCCCCCCCCCGAAAACAAAGATACCAAATCGGATAGTATTAAGTGACGTCTTTTTTTTCCATGTGGGATTTTAAGTCTTTTTTTTATTTTACTTGATATCCAGGGAAACTAATTCAAAATGTTCAAATATATATATATATATATATATATATATATATATATATATATATATATATATATATATATATATATATATATATATATATATATATATATATATATATAGATTCTTAATACTTTCCTGATTGTATATCTACCTCTAATTCAGGAAAATCCGACACAATTTTTTATTACTTCCTTTATTGTCCTTACCGTTCACCGTGAATCTAACCTATCCTGATGTTAGATTGATGTTACCTGATGTTACATGCACCTCATGTAATATCATCAATATTTGGAGGTTAGTGTTATAAATTCTATGAATATTAACCAGGGATGTGGAGTCCGAGTTGTGGAGTCGGAGTTTTAGTGAAATTATGCTGAACAGAGTCGGGGATGAAATCGGTATATTTAAAATGTCTTGAGTCGGTTATAATTTATAAAATCTTGTTGAATTAAGCTTAAAAACATGCCCGTGGTCTCGGGGTCAGAGTTTGAGTTGGTATATTGAAAATATCTTGAGTTGGAGTTGGTATATTGAAATCATGATTCGGAACCGGAGTCAGTAGATTGAAAATGTCACGAGTTCGGAATTGAATTCGGAGTTGGTTATAATTTATAAAATCAAGTTAAAGGAAGTTTTAAATCAGGACTGTGGAGCCTAGATTTTAGTAAATTTTTACTGAATGGAGTCGAAGTTGGAGTCGGCATATTGAAAATGTCTTTAAAACCGAGTCCGCAGCTCCGATACTAACCATAAAACCATAAAATCCGTACTTCATAAAATCATAAAATTCTACCTGCTCTTGAAGACATTGAACCAATTCCTCTTTTTGTTTCATAAGTTCAGCTTGCAAAGAAGGATACTGTACTCCTGTTCCATCGCTGCTGCACTCTAATGAAGAAGAAGGGGAGCCAGACTCTGGATTATTCTTTTCTTCAACATGTCTCAGTTTCTCCTTGAAACAATAATAGCTAGAGAAAGACTAAACTAGACAAGTGTATTTACATCTGATAAGAAAATCCCCTTCACATTCCTTTATTCCCATTTAATGGAAAAAACTTCCTCGTTTTTTTTTTTCTGAGAAAAAAATTCCTTTGAGTATAAGTCACAGATTTTAGTAGGACACGTTCAAAAGCTGTTTTCAGATACCCTTAGTTCCAATATGAAAACAAACAAAAGTGAGCTAAAGAGCAAAAAAAAGAGAAAAGGAGAAAAGGGAGGAAATGGACTTGTGTCTCCTTCAATTTGGCAGTGGAACTTATGAAATTACTATGGAAATATTGATTTTCATAAAAATCGTTTAAAAATTGTATTTAGGTAACCTAAATTTCAATACGAATAAATGAGCTAAAAAATAGAAAGAAGCATATCAAACAGTTCGTGGTAACGAACTGTAGTAAGGAGCGACCCGGCTCAATAGTAACCAAAACTCTAAAAAGTGGAATTTTGACACCAATAGCTACATCAAAAGAATTGCATTTTAATGCTGATTTTAAATATATAAGTTTCATCAAGTTTAGTTTTACCAATCAAAAGTTACGAGCCTGAGAAAATTTGCGGTATTTTAGAAAATAGGGAGAAACACCCCCTAAAAGTCATAGAATCTTAACGAAAATCACACCATCAGATTCAGCGTATCAGAGAACCCTACTGTAGAAGTTTCAAGCTCCTATCTACAAAAATGTGGAATTTTGTATTTTTTGCCAGAAGGCAGATCACGGATGCGTGTTTATTTGTTTTTTTTTTTTTTCAGGGGTGATCGTATCGACCCAGTTGTCCAAGAATGTTGCGAGAGGGCCCATTCTAACGGAAATGAAAAGTTCTAGTGCCCATTTTAAGTGACCAAAGAAATTGGAGGGCACCTAGGCCCCCTCCCACGCTAATTATTTTCCCAAAGTCAACAGATCAAAATTCTGAGATAGCCATTTTATTCAGCGTAGTCGAAAAACCTTATAACTATGTCTTTGGGGACGACTTACTCCCCCAAAGTCCCAGTGGGAGGGGCTACAAGTTACAAACTTTGACCAGTGCTTACATATAGTAATGGGTATTGGGAAGTGTGCAGGCGTTTTCAGGAGAAGTTTTTGGTTGGGGGGAGGGATTGAGAAGAGGGGGATAGGCTGGGGGAACTTTCCATCGACCCATATTAGGGGCTCACCTCCTCCTAATACCCTGCTCTTTACGCTAAGTATTTTTGGTAATTTCAACTATTTATTCTACGGCTTTTGTGATTCAGGGGGTTATTCTTAATGAATTCGACAAAATTTAACCTTTAGTGTGAAGAGCGCGGTACTGACGAGGGGGCGAACCCCCTCATATATGTAATAAAAACATGAGAATACAAAAATTCTTTACGTAAGCTAATTTATAAGTTAAGTATATCTTTTACTAATAAAAAGATTCGTATAAAATTAAAAGTTCTAGTTGCTTTTTAATTAACCAAAAAATCGGAGGCAACTAGGCTTCCTCCCCCGCTATTTTTTCTCAAAATCATTCGATCAAAATTATGAGAAAGCCATTAAGCAAAAAAAAAAAATGCAAATTTCGTTTTAATTATTCCTCTGCGGAGAGCCAAAACCAAAACATGCATTGATTCAAAAACGTTCAGAAATTAAACAAAAAAAAAAAAAAAAATAATAACTGAAAGTAAGGAGCGACATTAAAACTTAAAACGAACAGAAATTACTTCGTATATGAAAGGGACTTCTTTCTCACCAACGCCCCGCTCTTTACGCTAAAGTTTTTCTGTTTTAAAAGAAGAGTTGAGAGAAAGAGTCAAACTTTAGCGTAAAGAGCGGGGCGTTGGTGAGAAAGAAGCTCCTTTCATATACGAAGTAATTTCTGTTCGTTTTAAGTTTTAATGTCGCTCCTTACTTTCAGTTAAAAAAACTTATAATATATATATATATATATATATATATATATATATATATATATATATATATATATATATATATATATATATATATATATATATATATATATATATATATATATATATATATATATATATGCAGCGTAAAGCTTGTCAAAATTTTGCTGGTTAGAAAGAAAAGTTGAAAGTTTTATTTCATTTCAACATCATGAACTAGGATATAAATAGTGAATTAAAAAGAGCAAAAGCAAAATTACAAGAGCAAAAATAAAGGGGGAAAAATAGAAAAACTTGTATGCCTTTGATTTTGGTAGACACGTTTGCATCATGCATGTAACAATGTTATTCTAGGTGCAGAGAAAGGAAACGGAGAAGCAGAAGGAGATAAGTGTTTAAAAGAGAGTAAAAAGTCCAAAAAAGTATGATAAAAATATAAGTATACGCGTAACCTAAGGTCCAACATAAATAGCAACTTTAAGAGTTGAAGAGTAAGATGGGCCAAAAAAACATAAATTTTTGTTGAAACTATATGCTGCATAAACTTAAGTCTTGGGAATACAAACAGAACGTAAGCACAATACCTGGGACAGAGGTACCAATTCATGAAAATGTGGGGGGGGGGGTCTTGAGGGGTAAAATATAAAGTTCGAAATCCACGAGAGATATTTTTTTCCATAAATATACCAAAAAAAAACAACTTTTATAAATGAAAATAACGAAAAGTATAGTTGTTAAAATCTAGGGAGGGGGGGAGACCCTCCCGCTGCCCCTCATTGGTATACCTAATTTAGGGGTACATTTAATTTTCCTTGTGTAGAATTTTCACTATAGCACTTTGACAAATTATACCGTATAAAAAAAAGCTTTGGAAATCATTAAATTTTTGAAATTCAAGTGCTTTGCACTTTCTGAGCGTTCAAAAGGATGTTTTTGTTTGTTTTTTTTTTTTATTCGGGTTATATTTATATTCCCAAGATACAAGTTGCATTTACCAGAGGAATTGAAAAAAAAAATTATTTTGAAGGCCTATCCTATTGAAGAGGCATAAGAAAAAAATAAACCAACTTGTGTCTCCTTAAGTTTTGCAGTCATCTCAGCATCCCGCTGTCTCATTGCATCTAATTCTCGCTGAAGCTGGAATGCTGTTTCCTCTTGATCCGCACGACTGACTTGACCTCGTATTAATCTGTCAGCTAATTCACTCGATTCTGTCTCTAACATGCTGACCTTCTGCCGCAGTAGACGATTTTCTGCCCGCAATCGCTGACAAATAAAATCAATTACTACTCTTATTACTACTACTACTAATTAATTACTACTGTATCACTAAAAACTAATCACAACAAAAAAAAGGCCCGAGACCAACACATCAGTTAAATAGTGTTATTCTTGGCTATAACCACCTAAATCACTGGTTAATAATCCTCCCCCCCCCAAAAAAAATGCAGAGCCTGAAAACGAGGAAACAAGTGTTGTTTTGCTTGAGACCAAGAGAATTCTGTTACTGATCGGTTTGAACTTTATTCTGCAAGTCCCTGAAAAAGGAGACCTTAAATTTTATTTTAAACAGGGGGGGGGGGCATGTGATATGAAAAGAATATTCTTGCAGTTTTTTATTAAGAAATATCCTTATTTATCTTTAAATCAGCTATCACACGCCAAGACGGGATGAATTCGTATTTTAGAGTAAAAAAAATGAAAATAGGTCAATAGCTTAAAAAAAAAAAAAAAAACAGTTTAAAACAAAATTTCACGCAAAACTATATTGAGGATGCATTATACAATGGAACAAATAATTAATAAAAACTAAATAAACAAAGAACGAGACATCAACTTGTCTTCTTGTGGATTAAACTATAGGTAAATAGATAGAACTGAATTAATAAAAGATAAATAGAAGATAGAAGAAATAGAATAAATATTGGTTGAAAACGCCTTAATCGACCATACACTAGACAGACATATTGCAACATCAAGCTCAGCCACATAAACACTAGAAGTTAGCCCCCCCCCCACAAAAAAAACAAAAAAAAAAAAAAAAACAAGGAGAGCAAGCCAAATTAAAAAAGTTTTAATTCCATTTTATAATTAAGGATATATTCAAATAACGCTATCGGAAATTTTAAATAGCTGTGCTTTTCAGGATCCATATATTCCTTTATGCGTTGTCAATACCAATACTACAATAAAAGTAACAAAAGTGAAATCTTGTATGCCTAATTTCTATTACTTGGAAAGAAAAATGGTGAATTAGTGCCTATTCGAAAACCACCTGTCGCAAGTTACAATAAGGTATGCATCCATAAATCAGTTTCGGAAAGGGAATGTGTTTGAGAATTAAATTCCTCAAAATAGCAAAAAGAAGGAAAATTATTTGGAAAATCTGAGAAAATATGAGCAAAACCATATAAATAGTGAGTTGTTGGGGCGGATCGAAATACAACAAATTATTTTAAATATATTGGAACGTAAGTCGATTCCTATCAGTGTTACCTAATTTTCCTTAGACTTTTCAAGGCTTAGTTCATAAATGCGACAGTGGTTAAGGTAGAAAATGAGGTTAGCAACTGGTTTTGTATTAAATCAGGAGTTAAGCAGGGTTGTGTTCTATCCCCCTTTATATGGATCATTTTGATGGACTTCGTCTTAAGGAGCACAGGAAAGGCAATTGGAGACCACAGAATCAAATTGGGAGGAAACACGCTTCTGAACTTACATTATGCTGATGATTTCAGCATAATTATTAGATGAAAGTGTGAGCAAAATGAATGAATTTTTAGAGGTTTTGTGAGTTTAGGGTGCTAGAATAGGCTTGAAAATTAATGTTAAGAAGACTAAGTCACTAAGGCTAGGAATAAGTGAAGATGAAAAGGTGACGGAAATATCCTCATCTATCCCATCCTTGCCATCTCTTTCTCTTACCCCTCTCTCCCTTTCCTTTTGATTTTTCAAAAGAAAAACATTCTGGATGTTGACTTCTAGTGTCTTAGTCACTTGAGTTTATCAAATTGAAAGGAATTATAGTACTTGTATTATATACCCCCTTCCTAATATTCTTCAAATATGTTTCTCTGACGCTTAATCCCAATGAAATATACCAAAGTAAGATAAGAATATAACACTTTAGGCTATATATTTGCACATTAGGGGGGGGGGAGTGTAAAGTATAGCGAGTCTGCATGTCTAATGTGTTAGGTACAATTATTCTGCATGTTATGTAGTAAGAATTGTCTTTAAACTTCAGACTGTCCCAATACTTTAACCCCACTCCCCCCCATCCGCAATGTGCAAATATATAGCCCAAATTATATGTTTTCCAACTATTCTGTCACTTTTATCTTTGTCTAGTCTCACGATAAGCTGAAAGAAACTAACGAAAAAACCGATTCTATAGTGAGTCAATAAATGAAAAACTTAAGCGGTAGGGGGTTTATCATACAAGTACCGGAATTATTATTGCTCATCGATAATTCCAATAATAAATACAGCCTGATTCCCAAAAAAACAAAACTGAGAGAAAAAAAATTCCAGCTCACTATCACTGTCAAATAACATGAACTACATTCAAAGAAAAAAAGTATACTATTATCTTCCTGATACATTTATTTGTCCTTTTTATGGCTAGATTACGTATTTTTACTACTCCACAGCGGTGTTGTCAACGCGGTACAATTGGACCATTTTTGGTACAATTTAGAGGTCCTGGCACAATAAGGTACATTTGGAATATTTTTGGTACAATCAAATTTTCCTGTACATAGACTGGTTTTGCTTGCTCCTTTTTTACTCAGATATCTGTTCCAAGCTTCATTTTACTGAAAATTTTCTTCTTGTTACGGCAAATAACTGCTGTTCAGGTGGTACAAATTAGTCTCTTGCGCTGCAAATTTAGTCGGAAAGCTGGACAGCGTATTTCAAAGCGTTGGCAAAGCTGCTCTGAAGAACATATAAAAGTTAAATGTTTATTCTCCGATAAGAAAAGATAACAGACACCTCACATATTTGCTCAAATTGCTATAGAAAATATTCATCCGGTAAATTTAACTTAGCAAGATTTACTTTCATTCATCATCTTGGTTTTCATTTTTAAAGTCTTTTATCTAACTTCGTCCGTTTAAAGAATCTAATCCAGTAAAAACAGAAAAATAAATCAAATGTCCATTTGACGATATGAGATTCGTTATATATAACATTCCTAAGTCAAAATCTGGATTTCTAGAAGCAATAGCTGCTGTCATTATGCATTTTAATCCACTGCAGTCACTCGAGATACATCTTCTTTGGTTGGAGTGTTTTGTCGTTCCTAAATTGAGTTTTCTACTCATAAATAAAGAAAATTAGATCATTATCTGAAATTCTAAGCCTAAAACCTGCGTTTCAATAAGCCATAGCTTCTGCTAATTAGCATCTTAATCTACTGCAGCCACTCAAGACACGTCTTGTGGTAGCTTTTGTCACTTCTAAAGTTGATTTTCTGCTCAAAGATAAAGTAAACTAAATCATCAACGTCCTTTCTAGGCCTAAAAACTACGTTTCAAGAACCCCCACTTTCTGCTAATCTGATTTTTAATCTACTAAAATCACTCAAGATTCATCTTATTTGGCTGAAATTTTTTGTCGTTTCTAAAGCGAACTTTCTATCCAAGAACAAATTAAATTATATCATTCACAGTCTTTCTAAGCATAAAAACTGTGATTCAAGATGCTGTAGTGTCAACTTCAAAGTTTTTTAATATGTAACAGCTAATTCAGATACATCTTATTAAATCAGAATTTTTTCTAATTAATTTGTGGGTTTACTAAACAGGAATAAAGTCGATTGACTTATAGGCTGTTTTTCTAAACCTGCAAAATGTACTTCAAGAAATCTTAGACTACGCGTATAGGTATTTTTTTATGTAATGCAGTATTCTTAAAATACGTGTTTCGGGGTAGTTTTTAAGTGATGTATACATGATTTGCCAATTTAAGAAATAAGAAAATTAACTCAAAAGATTTAAAATATGTAAAAAGGGTGAAAAAAGACGAGCATCTTTTATGCAAACTCTATATTATGCTTCTGTTCAACTGTTCAACTATATTCTGTTCAACTACATTCTTTTTTCGACGCTTTCAACTGCAGAGACATCAGTGCTTAAGAACCATTATTATAAAATAACAAAAATATAAATTATTATAAATAAAATAAATAATACATCACAGCTAAAGGCCACCTGAGGACAATAAAAGCACAGTAAACTTCACAGGTTCCTGGCTATGTTTACTTCAAGGACCGAAATTTCTTCAGTGCATTGCGGCAAGCTAGTTTGAACATTAGCTTCCGAAGTTTCCAGATGCGGCCAAAGAGTATAGCACACTTAAAAAAGTGGAAACTGGTACTAGTGTCAATACAAAAAAAAACATCAACGCCATCTAAAGTTGGTGACTTCGCTAACCCGAAATTGCTAAATACTCGTCTTCTCAGATACTATGAAATGCAGGGGAGTCTTGTAGTGCACAATTGGATAGGTCTTAACTTGGTTAGACGGGATCCAAAATTCGAACCTAGCTGTAGCAACACACTGAAGGGCCCGGAATCTGATTCCGATGATGAGATTATGCAAAAGCTTCTTGATACTAATCCATCTGCATTGATACATCTGCATGATCTTGATACTTGATACTAAGCATACTTTTTGATTCCGATGATGAGAGTATGCAAAAGCTTCTTGATGCTAATCCATCCACATGATCTTGACACTAGATACTAATCATACTTCTTGATTCCAATGATGAGATTATGCAAAAGCTTCTTGATACTAATCCATCTGCATTGATACATCTGCATGATCTTGATACTTGATACTAAGCATACTTTTTGATTCCGATGATGAGAGTATGCAAAAGATTTTTGATGCTAATCCATCTGCATGATCTTGACACTTGATACTAATCATACTTCTTGGTTCCAATGATGAGATTATGCAAAAGCTTCTTGATGCTAATCCATCAGCACTGATACATCTGCATGATCTTGATACTTGATACAAATCACGCTTCTTGATTCCGATGATGAGATTGTGCAAAAGGTTTTTGATACTAATCCATCTGCATGATCTTGATACTTAATACTAATCATCCTTCTTGATTCCAATGATGAGATTAAGCAAAAGCTTCTTGGTACTAATCCATCTGCATGATCTCGACACTTGATACTAATCAAACTTCTTGATTCCGATGATGAGATTATGCAAAAGCTTCTTGATGTTAATCCATCAGCACTGATACATCTGCATGATCTTGATACTTGATACAAATCACGCTTCTTGATTCCGATGATGAGATTGTGCAAAAGGTTTTTGATACTAATCCATCTGCATGATCTTGATACTTAATACTAATCATCCTTCTTGATTCCAATGATGAGATTAAGCAAAAGCCTCTTGGTACTAATCCATCTGCATGATCTTGACACTTGATACTAATCATACTTCTTGATTCCGATGATGAGATTATGCAAAAGCTTCTTGATACTAATCCATCTGCATGATCTTGATACTTGATACTAATCATACTTTTTGATTCCGATGATGACATTATGCAAAAGCTTCGTGATACTAATACAAACAACAAGAAAAAGAAAGTGCAGGGAAGAGTAAAGATCACAGAATTTTTATCCCCAGTAGGTTTATAAGCTTAAATTTAACTAGCCTACTTAACGTACCAGGATTTACCCAAGCTAAACAAGACCTGCTTTGTAATTTCGACTATAACAATTTTTTAAAATTCCAATGTCGATTCATTATAACTTACACAGAAACATCAACTTTAGCCCTAATCATATCACTATTCTTTTAAAGTTTCGGCTTTTTAATGAAGCCATCGGACGCTACACTAAGTGGCGCTGGTAGTTTTTAATCTTTATTCTTCCCCTGTTAAATCTTCAAAGGTCCAACTTATATAAGTTTTCCATTCCCTTTGGGCGCAGCTTAATTCATTGCACTGTCACAAAGCATCTACGGAGAGCTATATTATTGTATTATATACAATCCTTATTGTCATTTATATTGCTCTCCAGCTCTATTTTCCTTTGTTAATCTTATTCATGGTTTCTTTAGATTATGCTTTAAATTTCTTCTTTTTAAAGTAAGTATAACACAGGAGATTTGTACTGATTGATTACATCTTTCTTCTTGGAAACAACCATTTTTTTCTCTTGCTCATCAATCAAGCGGCTGAATTGATTCAGTTTCGGTTACTTTATCCCCACCGTCCATTTTCCAACCTGATCATTAGTCTAATTTGTTCTCATAAACATGTTTTATAGGGCAAAGGATAGAGAGAATCAGAATAATGAATAGTGGAAAAACAAGGACAAGGGCTAGTATGATTGTGGATACCAGTAATTAACATTCAGTTGTAAAACATTTGATTCATTATACTGAATTTTGTCAGGTTGAACATAGAACTGATATTTGAAATACTAGTAATATTAATTGTATATTGATATTTATGCTTTGTTACCATTGTATTTGAAATTATTTAATGGGTTATGACATTATTTGTATATTATTACTGTTTCTGATATCGAATTCAAATTAAACGCTGTGTAGGCTGAATAATATGAAATTGAATGTATTTAATATAAATTGTATTTGATACACTATATTTGACATTATTTTAATATAATTTATTTTGACATTATTTATATATTATTACTATTTCTGACATCCAATTAATATTGAACGATACGTAATAATATGATATTGAATGCATTTAGGTAAAATTCGTTTTTTGATATAACGTATTTGATGTTATTGTGATAAAATGTATTTAGATATTTCTTGTATATTTTTAATATTTTTTTTAGATCAAATTAATATTCAACAATATGCAGTAAACTAATATGAATTTTTTTTTTTTTTGCTAGAGACACAGAGTAGGTGATTTTGATTCAGTAGGTGATTTGAAAATTCAAACGATACTGAATTTTGTTAACTTGAATAATGAGTGTGTAGCAACTGCAATATTGTTTGAATATTGATGTTTCTCTTTTGTTATTATTTTGTTTGAAATTATGTAGTGTATTTTTGACATAATTTACATATTATCAATATTTCTAATAGCGAGTGAATATTGAACAAAATGTAATAATACGAAACTGATTTTTTTTTGCTACAGACACAGAGCAGGTGATTTTTATTCAGAAAGCGATTCAAAATTCGGAAGATACTGAATTTTGTCACTTTGAATATTGAATTAATGTTCGAAATAATTGTAAAATTAATTCTACATTGATATTTGATATGGTTTGTATGATATAATATTTCAAATATCGGATTAACACTAAATAATATGATACTGATTTTTTTTTTTTATTATTATTATTTTTTGGTACAGAAACAGAGCAAGTATTTCAATTCAGTAGGTGATCCAAATTAAAAGATACTTAATTTTGTCATATTTAATATTGAATTATTGCTTGTAATAATATTGATATTATTTGCGTATTATCGAGATTTTGATAACTAACTAATATTTTATAGTTTGTAATAACATGACATTGAATTGTTTGTTTTTTTTTGCTAGTTTGACACTAAACACTCAGAAATTCCCTAAAGATTTAAGTCGGGCAGATCAATTGTCATCAAATCCTTTCAAACATGCCCTGATTTAAGCATGGATCTCACAACCAGGTCACACATATCTCATAACAGAACTTTTTGCCCATGCCAAGGGCGCGGGAGGGGGACTAGTTGTTATTATTCATTCCATTTTAAAAATTTAGCGAATTGAATGTCTCTCAATCTCTTTATCCTTCCTGGCATGTATATTACAGTTATAACCGGAGATATAGCAAGTAAGCAGAATTTAAAAAAAGAGAAATTTTCTTAAACATTTAGGAAATCAAAACAATTACTGTAAAAATATTTACACTATAGGGGGCTATATACCTTATATAATGTTTACCATTCCAAATTTTTAGATTAAAAAGAAAAAAATAAGTAAAAGCTAGATTTTCGCTAGTTTATTTATTTAATTTGTTCACAAAATTTAGCGATATTTTGGGTTAACGGAAAAACCTGACTGCAAATTTTTTTCAGAATTGGACTCCAGGGTTGCCAATGATTTCAAAGAAACTTTGCCAATTTTCTGGTTAAAATTGTACCTTAAGAAGTTAATTTGTATTATGTGAACAGCATATTAAAAATTTAACGTAACAAGAAGAAAGATTTCGATTAACTATAATTTTAATAGATATCGGAGTAAGAAAGGAGCAAGTAAAACCTAAACATACACGAAAATTTATATTGTACCAACAAAATTCCAAATGCATCGCATTGCACCAGGACTACTAACTTGAGCCAAAACAGTACAATTGTACCGCGTTGGCAACGTTGCCCGACTCTATTCTTATGTCTGTCGCAATTATAACAAATGCTACCCAGGATCTTTATTGATTTGTTTGCTTTTCCTTGAGTGAACATTGTATATGCACCGTTTTAAATACCTTTAATTTACGAGAATTTTGTGATTATTTATTGGTCATGACAATACGGTTTTATATATATATATATATATATATATACATACATATATACATATATATATATATATATATATATATATATATATATATATATATATATATATATATATATATATATATATATATATATATATATATATATATATATATATACATATATATATATATATATATATATATATATATATATATATATATATATATATATATATATATATATATATATATATATATATATATATATATATATATATATACGGTAGTTCTGACTAGATGTGAGTGTTGAAAGCTTGCTTCTTTGTCAGTAAAGAAACTATAAATTCAAGGTTAGGGTGGCGAAGGGGCATACGGCGAGCCTAGGAACCCAAACCACCTCTCAAATTCCCAAATTTTCCAAATTTCCGGGCACTTATTATGGAATTAATGGTAAACTGTTTTTATTATTGCCCCTCCCCGAAAATAATCTGTATATTGGCCTGAATGGGGGGGGGGGGGTAGAGTATTTTCAAGTCAACTTTGCTCAGGGAGGGGTGGTTCTTTCAGACCATTCGAAAGAGGAACATAATATTTCCCTTATTTCTTATCTATGATTGGTTGCTTCTACACCAAAAGCTAATTGGTATAAAAGCTCTTTATAAAAATATGGACCTCTTCTTTCTTTATCAAAAACACGCAAGTACAACAAAGGATAGAGAGGTTCGCCTTTTGTCTCTGTCTAAAAAAAATTGAGATCTTAATATTTTTCCTAAAATTTCTAATATTTTCCATGCATTTCGCCTTTTCTTGTAATTTTCTTGAATTTGCGTTCCCTCCACCAATACAAATCCTGTTACGTGCCTCTCCACAAAGATGGAGGTTAATTTGAGATAAGTTACCACGAACATTAACCTCTTTTATGAATAGGTTGTTTTCAAGATCTTTCAAGCATAAGCTATTTACCTAGCTTATATAGGCTACGCTACATGCAAAAATAAATACCAGAAACTTAGGTTTTTTGTTTGCATTAAACTGTCAAAATTAAGTCTCGTCTAAGTATTGAGGACATAAGCAAAGGTTACTACAACTAAATAACTACAAAATGACAACTTGGCCAAAAAGTTTGGACAGAACTAGTGCTCTCACCCTGAAGCTACTTGACTCTAGTTCGGCATTGTGGAGTAACATGCATGGGAGGTGTAGCATAAGTGGGAGATGGTAACGACGGCAATGAGGGGGGGGGGGAATTAATGCCAGGTTTTTCTTCTCACATAATTGGACTGTCTGTCTTGGCTTTTTCTACAATTAGCCATGATTTGATGCCCACAACTATTCCATTTTAATTCAGGGATGAAACCCTGAATTGTTGGCTTTAGAAGGGATGAAACCACTGTTCTAATTTTGGCTAATTGGCTAATTGGTTAATTGGCTAAGATCAAGTGGATAATAATAGTATCATTTTATATAATTGGTAATGCGTTACACAACAGGAGCCTCAGGTAGCTGGCGCTCAGGCTCAAATCGTTGCTAGTCTACAAACGACATGGCATTTATTTCACTTCGAATTTGTTGCTCTCTCCTATAACCACAGATATCAAACTCCAGTGCCTAACAGACACAGACAAGTCCAAAATAACGCCATTCCTTTGTGTTACGGATTTAAAAAAGACGCAAAATATGAAAGTAACCGACTGCTTCACCTCAGTATGACAGTAAAACCAATCATATATCAAATGCTAACAACTTTTATAGAAAATCATCAAAAATCACCGAATTAAAAAAGAAAATCGCCAAACAAAATCCCTAAGAGAGTAAAAAACCACTAAATTTAGTGACAAATCACCAACGGTGGAAACACAGGAGGCCTCAGCTCTAAAGCGAACATGTTTCTGCTGTACAAAGCATCATCGAAGTTTATCAAAATTATGCGGGGTTTCACTTTTTACACGGAATTGCGATGAACCTTTTTTAATCGGCGAACTGATGATTAAAATCAAGTGGTTGCAGGCATCAAACCATGGCTAATTGTAGAAAAAGCCAAGACAGATAGTTTGAATGAGTGAGATGCAAATCTGGCATAAGCCCTTCTTAGAATTGTATAAAAACGATGTCTTCATCGTTTCATTGATTTTACCTCACGGCTAGAGATTGGTTTGAAACTTCCAGGAAGGCTTTTCCCCTTTGGTGGGTGTAATAAGCGATACCGATGTCTAAAAATGACAGAACACTTTCGGTGGGAGATCGAGTTGAAACTTTTAGGGATTGTTTTTTTTAGGGGGAGAGGTATGTTAAATTATGATTGTGCGCTTAGGAGAAGGGGGCAAAAATAATTTTTCGCCCATCTTCATAAGAAGATAATAGACTAAGGTTTTTACCCTATGTCTGTCATCCCAGGAGCTTTTCGTCTAGTTAAAAAACAAACAAGCAACATGAACAAGCTGTTCGTGAGGCTAATATTTCCTAATGCACGTCCTATTTTCTTTAGATTTATTAAATTTTCATGATCTGTTTATTTTTAATGACACTATGGGTTTCCTAATATTTCAATTAATATAAATGAGTTTTGTTGACGTCAATTGATGACAAAATAATGTGTGGTTTTTACACGAGTGATTAAGGAAAATTAAACTATGAATTTGCCTAAAGAAAAATGAGAAACTAATGAAAAACTTCTTCATATTACATGGCCAACGAACAGGATTTTTTACTAAATATAATAAGTCATTGACTCGAAATTAGAGAGAGTTTCAGAAAGGGGAAAAAAGGGGAAAAAAAGAAAACACTAAGAAATGCGAAAAAAGGGAAAAAGAAGGAGTTTTAGAAGGGATGAAACCACTGTTCTAATTTCGGTTTTAGTTTTAACTGTCAGGTATATTACTGTAAGTCTAATATTATATTTACCGGCTCTTAGTTACAGAGCCTAAATATTCGCTTAGTTTCTTCTAAGTTGTCTTAAAATAGTTCCTCGTTGTATTATCACCTTTTGCTATTTGTACAAATAGGAAAAGACTCACTCGATACATCATACACCAATTTTATTTAAAAAAAATCTAACATATTATATCGCAAAAGCGGTAGTTAATTACAAATGAGTAATTCCTAGTTGTATTACCCTTTGCTATTCGTATAATGGAAAGACTGAGTGGTCTTCTTCGTTATTTAAGGAATAAAGGAATTTTAGAAAGGTAAAAATAAAAGGATTAGAGCCAGAATCATTTCTTTCACAGCAGCTTTTATAGTCTTTGATGAAAATCGCAAACAAATTGCCACTGTCTTTTACGCTCATAGCCTTAAAGCAATTATTAAGGTCACTAGTAAAAAAGTCAAAAATTTTTAAAGTCTGCCAGTTCTGTAAGGTAATGTCACAAATTTCACTTTTGTAACAGACGTTTCAACTACTGGGTTGGCAGAGAGGGGAGGGGGTAGAATATATTAGGGCTTGGAAGTTGCAAGGAAAGATTGCATGAAACGCATTGTCAATAGAGAACGGCAACCTCCAAGGGTGTCAAACTTTGAAGACTCAAAAGCAGATCTATAATCATAAAATTACATTAAAAAGGAGTAAAAAAAGACTATCAGGGATATTTTTTCGAAGTAATCAAATTTACGGTAAAAATGTTAAAGTAAAATTAAGTTTTTACTGTAAATATAATTTTTTATAGCATTAATACTATAAAACAAATTACTGCTTTAATGGATTATACATTAATTCATTTATTTGATCGTTATTTATCATTATTATCCTATAAAAACTTTGTTTAAAACTTTTTAGTATGCCGACCAATCGTCTGCGTGACGCAGGTACCAATCTCCTGATTCAATGCCTTCGGCCGGGAGTGCAATGCGTGATTGGGGGCAAATTTTCCAACGATTATTATCCTATGATTATATATATATATATATATATATATATATATATATATATATATATATATATATATATATATATATATATATATATATATATACTACCATTGTTTTTGTACGTATATTTTCGTTATAATATATTATTAAATTAAAAGACTAGGTTTTCTTAACTGTAAGTAAGGAGCAACATTAAAACTTAAAACAGAAATTATTACGTACATGAGGAGGTTCGCTCCCTCGTCAATACCTCGCTCTTTACGCTGAAGTTTGAATTTTGTTCCAATTCTTTAAACTTGTTTTTTACTTAATTTCTGATGGTTTTTTAGATAACGCTGGGAAATCCGGCACCAGGATCCTCCCAGGTAACCCCCTCCCACTGACCGACCCCCATCAGAAAAAATCCCTCTGATACAGTCTGCATACTTCCCAATAACCAATACTATATGTAAGTAATGAGCAAAATACATAACTTGCAGTCATTCCCCCGGGAGCTGTGGGGGATGAAGTCATCCTCAAAGACATAGTTATTAGATTTTTCGACTAGACTGAACAAAATGGCTATCTCAAAATTTGGATCCGGTGACTTTGGGAAAAAATGAGCATGAGAGGGGCCTATTTGCCCTCCAATTTTAGCTCACTTAAAAAGGGGACTAGAACTTTTAATTTCCGATCGAATAAGCCCTCTCACGACATTCTAGCGCCATTGGTCGAAAGGATCACCCCCCGGAAAAAAAATACGCGTCCCTGATCTTTCTTCTGGCAAAAAATACAAATTCCACATTTTTGCAGATAGGAGCTTGAAACCTCTACAGTAGGGTTCTCTGATATGCTGAATCTGATGATAAGGTTTTCATTGAGATCTTTCATTAAACTTGATGAAACTTGTATATATAAAATAAGCATAAAAATCCGATTCTTTTGATGTATCTATTAGTATCAGAATTTCGTTTTATAGAGTTTCGGTTACTTTTGAGCCGGGTCGCTCCTTACTTACAGTTCGTTACCACAAAATGTTTGATTCATTATGCAGTCAGTATCTATTATAATTGTTCAAAATTACAATTTTGTTTAGTCGCAAGCTTTTATTCTCCTTTCACTTTGATAAAAATATAGAAATGAAATGAAAATATTTTTGGTTAATTAAATTCATATAGTTTAACAAAACAACAACACCCAAAATTATTGGAACAGCGAGAAAACATCAAATGACAAAAGAAACCGTACCCGAACTTCTTCTTGATCTTCGAGCTCTTTCGCTCTATGAGCTGCATATTCCTTCTCTAGTTTCCTCATCTTCTTCACGCTGTACTTAAAACCATAGGCTAAATTCATAAACCCATCAATTTGAGCATCAAACTTCTGAGGTGTTTCTTTTTGAAAATACTTTAGCATCCCTTCCATATCCAGTGAAAGCAAATCCTGCTTTCCAGATTGAAGGATAGCTAGAGAGACGCGAAAAATAACTTCTAGGCCGTCAACTAGGAAAGCATCCATTATCCTGTGTAAAAGAAAAAAACAAATTTAGAAATCTTTCAGACAAAAGGTACAATAAATCATCGTTGGTTTACAAGGGGGTGATATGAAAAATGATTATCTGCTTTTCTTTGTTACCAAAGTGTTGAAAAGAGAATAAAACAGAGAACAAAAAGTAAATTAAAAGAAAAATTGGAAAAGGAAAAAAAAAATTCGATTACAGCGAAAATCGTTGGACCAGATTCCAACAACAATTCCGAGAACAACTTTGGTAACAAGCAAGAAAATATAAAGTAGAAACCTTTAATCTAATTTAGAATGTGGTGAAAGAAAATCATCAAAAGAAGAAACATCTTCAGAAAGCTTTAAAAAACGATAAGGGAAAATACCCAAAAATTATCATTGATTTCACAGGGACTGACATGAAAATGATCAACTGTCTTTTTTACCTTATTGGTAAATGTTTACTTTCGTTCCAAGTGCTCTAAAGTGCGTATTACTGCATATAGAACGATTACGACGATCACATATTCTTTCCTTGTCATTATTTGAGAAGCGCATCCATTTCTGGTTGACCCTCCTCCTACATGGGGCAAACTAAAACTGCGCAAAGTGGGCTTGCTTACAGGTAACATTACCTGTAGAGCGAAGCGTATTAGTCCATGAACCCCACTGGGAGCGGGGCGAGGTCTGTATTCTATATTTATTCAACAAAGAGTGATAAAACTAAAAAAAAAAAATAATCCTTAAACGAAGTTTGTTAAATAAATATAGAATACAGACCTTGCCCCGCTGCCCGCGGGGCTCATGGACTAATAAGCTTCGCTCTATAGGTAATGTTACCTGTAAGCAAGCCCACTTTACGCATTTTTAGTTTGCCCCATGGAGGAGGGTACACCAGAAATGGATGCGTTTCTAGAATTCGCATTTCTAAGTGCTCTAAACTGGAAACTATGCTGTTTCGCAGCATAGTTTCCAGTTTAAAATAAAATAAAAACAGTTTAAAATCCAAAATAAAAACAGAAAGGCAAAACATATTTCGATTGCCGCAGATATTGTTTGATGAGATCACTAAATCCTGAAACTATATTTGCAAACAAACCAGAAACTAAGAAGAA
Source organism: Artemia franciscana (assembly GCF_032884065.1). Lineage (NCBI taxonomy): Eukaryota > Metazoa > Arthropoda > Branchiopoda > Anostraca > Artemiidae > Artemia > Artemia franciscana. The sequence goes on along the minus strand of NC_088878.1, from coordinate 33,312,828 downwards.
AAGAATTACACCAACCAGGAATATTGTGAGAGAGCCATCATCTTTAGAAAGTTTTAAGAAAAGACGAACAAATAAATGTTCAAATGGGGGTAAGTCCATTTATTTAGACAGTGCAAAAACAGGTATAAAAGTCTAGATTTCGATCACATATACAACAATCGTGATCAGTAGAAATACTAAAGTGATAATATAAGCGTTAAATACTATATATATTAGTTTTTATTTTAACACTTCAGTATTTCCGCCAAGCGTGAGACAAGACGAAGAGAAGTGACAAAATAGATGGAAAAATATATAATTTGGGCTATATATTTACACATCAGGGGGAGGAGTAAAGCATTTGTACAGTGTGAATTTAAAAAACAATTCGTACAACATAATATGCAGATTAATTGTACCTAACACATTAGGCATGCAGACCCGCTAAAATTAACTTCTACAACACCCCCCCCCCCCCTGATGTGCAAATATATAGCCCACCTCACTTTGGTATATTTCCTTAGGGTTGAGCATCAGAGATATATTAGAAGAACGCTAGGTAGGGCGTATATCATACAAGTACCCAAACAAGAAGCTAAGGAATAAAAAATTTAGATCAACCGGGGATGTGGCGAAAAAAGAGTATGAAAAGAAAAAAAAAGTTATGAAGGCTTTAGGGCATGGACTAGAAAAAAGTCAAATAAATCGAAAGTCAAAATAAATATTAAACAGAAGTTACAAAACATTCCCATTACCGCAAATATTATTGGATGACTGCTAAATCCGAAGACCAACTTTGGTAACAAACAAGAAGCTACGAAATACAAACATTTCGGCCCACCAAGAATGTAGAGAAATCAAAATGTGAGATTTATTCTTTTATAAAAAGCTTTAAGAGACAACCAGAGAGAATATCTAATAAATATCGCTGGTTTAAAAGGGGTGATGAGAAAAGTCATTGCCTGCCTTTTCTTTGGTTATCGATATATTGAAAAGATGAGAATCGATGAACAGGGAAAAGAAAGTCAAAATAAAAATTGGAAAGATGACGGAAAATATATCAATTACCGCATATATTACTGGATCAGGTTACTTAATGCTGAAACCAACTTTGGTAACAAACAAGAAGCTAAGGAATAAAAAGAATTTAGGCCAACCAAGAATGAGACGAAAAAAAATGTGAAAAAAAAAACAAGTTGAGAAGACTTTAAGGCCTGACTAGGTAAAAAGTCGAATAAATAATCGATGATTTACATAGGCGTGACTAGAAAAATTATAAGTTGACTTTTCTTTGTTTTACCTATACGTTGAGAAGATGAGAATAAATAAAAAAAAGGGAAGAAAAAAGTCAAATTAATCATCCGAAATCCAGAAAATTATTTCGATTATTGCAAATATTATTGGTTCAGCTAATAAATCCTAAGACTAGCGTTGGTAACAAACAAGAAGCTAAAAAAAAAAAAAAAAACTGTTCGGCTAAATGGGAATGCAGTGAAATAAAAGTGTAAAAAAAATAATAACAGTTAGAAAGATTTAAGACTAAACTGGAGAGAAGGTGTAATCGTTCGTCGCTTTAAAAGGGGGTGATAAGAGAAATCATTTATCGTCTCTTCTTCGGTTATCGATGTGTTGAGAAGATGAGAGTCGATGAAAACGGAGATGAAAAAGCGAAAAAAAAAGGAAAAAGGCAGAAACTTATTCGATCACCGCGAATATTACTGGACAAGCTTACCAAACACCAAGACTAACTTCGGTATCAAACAAGAAGCTAAAACACAGAAACTTTTATGCCAGCCATTAATGTAATGAGAGAAAGACATGAACAAAAATTAAAAGTTTTAAGACCCAACTTAAAACTTGGAGAAAGGGTCAGATAAATCATCGTTGGTTTAAAAGGAGGTAATAAGCGAAATCATTACTCACGTTTTCTTTGACTATGGATATGTTGAGAAGATGAGAGTCGATGAAAACGGAGATGAAAAAGCGAAAAAAAAGGCAGAAACTTTTCGATCACCGCGAATATTACTGGACCAGCTTACTAAACACCAAGACTAACTGCAGTAACAAACAATAAGCTAAAATACATAAACTTTCATGCCAACAATTAATGTAATGAAAGAAAGTCATGAACAAAAATAAAAAGTTTTTAAACCCAACTAAAGAAAGGGTCAAATAAATCATTGTTGGTTTAAAAGGAGGTAATAAGAGAAATCATTACCCGCGTTTTCTTTGACTATGGATATGTTGAGAAGATGAGAGTAGATGAAAATGGAGATGAAAAAGCGAAAAAAAGGGAAAAGGCAGAAACTCTTTCGATGAACGCGAATATTACTGGACCAGCTTACTGAACGCCAAGACTAACTTTGGTAACAAGCAAGAAGAGAAAACACGAAAAATTATATACCAACCATTACTGTAATGAAAGAAAGCAGCGAAAAAAAAAACTGGAAAGCTTTAAATCCCGACCGGAGAAAAAGGTCGAATAAGTCATCGCTGGTTTACAAGGGAGTAATATGAAAAATAATTGTCTTGTTTTGTTATCGATTTGTGCAGACGATGAAAATAAATGAAAAGAAGAAGAAAAAGCCAAAATAAAAATTGCAAATAATGCAAAAAATATTCCGATTACTACAAATATCACGGGATGAGCTTTCTAAATCCAAAGACCCACTTTTGTAACAGATACAAAACTGAGAAATAAAAAGTTTTAGGCCCACTAGAAATGCATTCATTATCTGTTTTTTTTTTTTTTTAAAAGTACTGAAAGGAGGGAAAGTCATACAAATCATTAAGTCTCCAAATATGATAAACATGATGTGATCTACAACGTGATCTTAAATAGCTCATACAATCATTATATTTTCGCTTAGCAATTCAAATTTAATTGGTGGACGTGATGTTTGATTAGCCCCTATAATATAAGGACTGATTGAGTAGATAATCAAGAGCCAATACCCACTTATATATTTATTGGTTCCTATTACAGTATGACCTTCCCTCGACTGAACAAGTTTGTATTCTGGTTATTGGTGTCTTTTCTGACTCTTCTCTAAACCAATAAAAGGGGTTAATGATCAATGGTGCTTACATGTAGGAGAAAGGACCTTCGTTTGCATGTTTAACCTGAAATCACACTTTATTCAGGATTTTTCTCCGTGGGGGGAGGGGTCTAAAAAGCACTTTAAAAACGCACCAAAATTTTTTTTTATATTAAGTTTTGTTACGTTTTTACGAGTCGGACAAAAAATTCAGGGGGAGGGGTCGAAACCTTCCACCCCTCCCCCTGGATACGGCCTTGTTTATAATATACTCCATCCATTGTGTTTTAAAATTTGTGCCCTGCCCTGAAATATCAACCTCTACAAAACAAGACCCTACGTAAATACCTGAAACAACAATTCATGTCTTATTGTCCCTTTAAATAAACTTAAAATATGTAAAAAAGAAAAGGAACATGAAAGGCAAAATAGTGAAAAAGAAACCAAATAAGGAGATACTATTTTAAACTGCCCTCTAAAAAAAATTTCTTTATTTTTGTCCACTGATAAAGGCTTCTGTTACGAGGCCTAAATATCCCGGGCGTTTGTGATTACTCTTTTTTAAAAAAAATTCTCTTTTTTTCGTCGTATTATTTTACGTTTTATCGGTTTTCGATATTTTCCTTTCCTTTTTACTAAAATTGGGAAATGAGGGTTGCCAAAAAATTATTTACCTCAAAAAGTAATGACATATCAAGGAATTATTCATCTCTGCAATTATCCCTGGAGCATCCCAAACACAAAGGGAAAAAATAACAACAAAGACCACACTGCTTTTCCATCACAAACACCAAAAACAAGAAGAACAATAGGGGATTTTTTAAGACAGTGAGAAACAAATTAGAATGAATATTTCGGCCCTATGTCCAAGGGCCGTCCTCAGCAATACAAATAAGAAAAAACAACTTACAAGAGGATAAAATCAATAAAACTAAAATGAACAATTTTTCAAAACAGTGCCAGCATCCTTACCTCAGCGAAGTCCAGCCAGGACTTGGTCCTGGTTCCCTGAAAGATAAGGATCGAAAAAAGGATCCAGCGATCATTATAGGTGAACAAGAAGGGTTATAAAAATAGGTGTTTATGCTTTTTTTCTATTTATTAATTATTAAAATAAAAATGATTACAACCAGCCTTTGCGCTATAGCAAAGGAAACAATAAGGGTGAAAACGATATGCAAAATGGTTCCGTTTGCTACGTACACGTATGGATCCACCACCTAGATTTTGAAAAGTACCTTTCTTACGTATTCCCATTGAAAAATAAATCTTTTAAGTGCGTTAATAAAAAAACGAAAACAAGAATTTAAAAAAAAAACGAGAAAATGAAAAAATCCAACTGCCACCTGTGCGAGCAAATCAGTTAGTTAAATTCATAGCGATTTGAGTTCGAAAAATATAAATCTAAGAATTAGTTATGTCCAGGTCTTTATCGATTGTTGCGGAGGAAGGAGAAAATAAAATGTTCAAAAGTAAAAAAAAAAAAAAAAATGAAAAATTTCAGAATGAGATATTAATTTAAAAGAATCACTATCACAAGCCTCGGAGGGCCGAACTTACAGGAACGAATTATTCCCGAAATGGAATAAAAATCAAAGAAAACTCTATTTTCCAGAAATCCGAACAAACTGAAATTTTTTGAGAGCAGACATGAAGGCGTCAGATTAGTTTTATTCCGAAAATTCCACCCCAGGTTCCAAAAATTGTAAAAACTTACTTAGAGAGTGCTTCTTAAATAAGAACCAACCTATATCAACAGTGAATGGCGTCAATTGGGGGGGGGGAGGTAAAATGCCATCTAGATTCTCTAGCCCTCTTTTATAGATCTAGAAATACACCTTTTTTGGAGTTCTCTCATGGAGAAAGCCTTTTTTTGGTATTTTTGATGAACAAATTCCCCTCTCCCAATATATTTAAAAATACACCCCCTCTTCCTAGATTTTTCGTGACAAGACACGACTGCAGGTAGTGAATTTTGTCTTGCGACCCTTCCCTCAAGCCTCATTTTTGTCTTTTGCCCGGTTAAGCAAGGGAAAAGTTTCTTTTACTTATCACTATGTAATTTAAACGTGGCCACATCAGATTTAAGAAGCTCAATTGCAGAAACTTACTTTTCAAGAACTTCAGTTAACGTTGTCACGTGTCGCTCTTTACTTATATTAAACAAAAAATAACAAGTTTTTTTTAAATAAAAGTAAGGCGCGACATTAAAACTTAAAACGAACAAAAATTACTCCGTATATGAAAGGGGCTTTTCCTCCTCAACACCCCGCTCTTTACGCTAAAGTTTGACTCTTTCACTAAACTCTATATTTTAAAACAGTAAAAAACTCTAGCGAAAAGGCCGTAGAAGAAATTACTAAAAATACTTTAGCGTAAAGAGCGAGGTATTACGAGGAAGTAAACCCCTCATATGCGTAATAATGTCTGTTCGTTTTAAGTTTTAATGCTGCTCCTCACTTTCAGTAGAAAAAACTTTTCATATTTATTTTTTCATTGTTTTTTAAATAATGCTAGAAAATCCTGCGCCCCCTCCATTGAAAGTATCTTCCCCAATAAAACGTTCCTCCATTGAAAGATCCTCCCGCGTAACCCCCCTTCAACTCTCCCCCCAAGCCAATAAAATCCCCCTGAAAATGTCTGTACGCTTCCCAGCAACCATTACTATATGTAAACACAGGTCAAAATTTGTAACTTGCAGCCCCTCCCACGGCGACTGCGGGGAAGTAAGTCTTCCCCAAAGATATAGTTATTAGGTTATTCGACTATGGTGAATAAAATGGCTATCTCAGAATTTTGATCCGGTGACTTTGGGGAAAAAATGAGCGTGGGAGGGGGCCTAGGCGTACTCCAATTTTTTGGTTACTTAAAAAGGGCACTAGAACTTTTGATTTCCGTTAGAATGAGCCCTTTTGCGACATTCTAGGACCACTGAGTCGATACGATCACCCCTGGGAAAAAAAACAACAAAAAAACAAATAAACACGCATCCATCATTTGTCTTCTGGCAAAAAATGCTAAATTCCACATTTTTGTAGATAGGGGCTTGAAACATCTACAGTAAGGTTCTCTGATACGCTGAATCTGATGGTGTGATTTTCGTTAAGATCATATGACTTTTAGGGGGTATTTCCCCCTATTTTGTAAAATGAGGCAAATCTTCTCATGCTCATAACTTTTGACGGGTAAGACTAATCTTAATGAAACTTGTATATTTAAAATCAGCATTAAAATGCAATTCTTTTGATGTAACTATTGGCATAAAAATTCCATTTTTAGAGTTTTGGTTGCTATTGAGTCGGGTCGCTCCTTACAACAGTTCGTTTGCAACATAAAACCTTATGAATTACCGAAAGTGAGTGACCCGGAAGGCCTGTCTTGTTTGAAAGAAGATATGAACACGAGAGTCAACAGAAAGTGACTCAAGGGAAATCAGTGGAATCAACAGAAAGAAAATGAAAAGGAAATAAGTCTCTTAAGAACAAGACGGCAACAAGTAAGTTTTATGGGGATTTTGCACGACCCATATATTACCCAAATATTTTCTAAAAACTGATATTTTAAAATTGACAAATATTTTCATAAACAGAAAGATTTTCGATCAGTTATTACTTTTTTAGCAAAAGTTTTAAAAATTAAATTCTGAAATGAATTATAGTATTCTGATTTAGGGATGAAATTCCCATGTAATATTCCACAGTTTGAAATCGAAATACACAAATTAAGCCACAAATCATTTATGCTTACGCTCACTACCGGCAAAATACATGGGCCGAAGTGATCCTCAATTACATTGTCTATCTAACAAAACTCCCCCCCCCCCCGCGCGCAACTTAGCGCGATGTCATGGAGTAGGACAAAAATCCGCCCGCGCTTGGGTTGGATAACACCCAACCCGCGCAATGTCATTGGATATCGTCTAGTTTACTTTTTAGGATTCGAAAGCGATAGAAATTTTGAGATAGCAATTTTGTTCAAAATAGTCCAAATATTATACAACTATTCCTCTGGGGTTGACGAAACCCCCTAAAGCCCCAAGGGCAAAGGCTATAAGTTGTCCATTGTTTTTAGAAAGGGGTGGCCGCATAAACTTCAAAGGAGGCTCATTCGAATTGAAACTGAAAGTTCTACTTCCCCTTTAAGAATAAAAAGTGATTGGAGGGCAACCAGCACTTTTTTCACAAATAGGCCTACTCCCAAATAAAATTTTGAGATAGTCATTTTTTTTTCAAGATATTCCAAAGGCCAAATAAATATGGTTCCAGGTTTGATGAAACTCCCAAACCTCGGGGCAAGTGCTAAAAGTAATGGCACTTGCCCATTGTTAACATATTAGGTTTTTATGAAAGGGGTGGTCGAATAAACATTGGAGGGCGCTCATTCGAGTGAGAAATCAAAAGTTATAGTCCTTTTTTTCATAGCCGAAAATGATCGGGATAACCAGCCCCACCCCCTTACGCCCTTTTACCTCAAAAATGCATCCGATCAAAATTTTGAGACAGCCAATTTGTTCAAAATAGTCCATATGTCAAGTAATTATATATGAGGGGTTGAGGAGAGGGTGAACCCCCTCATATACGTAAAAAAAAACATACGAATATAGAAGTTTGTTCTATACACCTGGCCTGCGCAATGTCATTGGATATCGTCTAGTTCCCTTTTTATGAATCGAAAACGATCGAAGTAACTAGATTCCCCCCACGCTCTTTTTTCCTCAAATGCGTCCAATCAAAATTTTGAGATAGCAATTTTGTTCAAAATAGTCCAAATATCACATAGCTATGCCTCCGGGGTTGACAAAATCCCCTAAAGCTCCCTGGACAAAGGCTGTAAGTTGTCCATTGTTAACATATAAGTTTTTAGAAAGGGTTGGACATATAAATTTCGAAGGAGGTACATTCGATTTGAAATTGAAAATTCTAGTTCCCCTTTAAGAATAAAAAGTGATCAGAGGGCAACTCCTTTTGTTGCCAACTCCTCCTCGGGCCTTTTTTTCCCAAATACTTCTGATTAAAACTTTGAGATAGTCATTTTGTTCAAGACAGTCCGAAGGCCAAATAACTATGGTTCCAGGTCTCCCAAACCTTGGGGTAAGGGCTAAAAGTTATGGCACTTGCCCATTGTTAACATATAAGGTTCTTATGGAAGGGGTGGTCGTATAAACATTAGAGGGGGCTCATTCGAATGAAAAATCGAAAGTTACAGTACCTTTTTAAGAGCTGAAAATGATCAGGATAACCAGCCCCCCCCCTTACGCCCTTTTTTCTCAAAATGCATCCGATCAAAATTTTGAGATAGCCAATTTGTTCAAATAGTAAAAATGTCAAGTAACTATATCTAAGGGGTTGACAAGGGGGCTCCCAGTCCTCGGGCAAGGGCTGTGCTACTTGTCAACTGTTAACATATAAGGATTTTTATTGTTAAAGAGTGCATATTTGATCCTTGGGCTCAAAAAAGGCTTCGAATATTAAGGTTAAACTTTAAGGAAATGTTGAGAGGGATGCCGAATACAATCAAAACACTCAATGTGCTTAATGGTTGTGAAAAAGGACTATATGCATCCATGTTATCAAAAAGGCCTATCTGAGATCTTAAGACCAGGTAAGGGTATTAACTTGAAAGTTTCAGGGCCACTACTACTACTACTGCTACTATTGCGGATGCAAATGAGACTGCTGTAGCTACTTCCAACTGCTACTAAATCTATCAATACTGATTTTCAGGGAATGATGAGGGGGATGTTGAACTTTGAACTTTGATGTTGAAAAAAAAATATCGCATTGATGTTTTGTAGTTTAATGAAACTGTGATGTTTAAAAAAAAAAATGATTGAAATAGGGAATGTTGAAAAAGTTGAAACTTTGGCAATCAAAAATGAACAGAAATTAATTAAAAAAAAATCTGAGAAAGAAGCTTTTCAAAGAATAGCAGAGCCATATAATACTAAAAACCGAAAGAAACACATTCCTGGAATAGTTCAAACTCATAACGACCAGGAATTACCATTGAAGAATAAATTAAACCCAAAACGAACAAAAATTAAATAAACAACAATAGCAAACAAACTTACAACAGATACTAATATAAATAAATAAATAAATCGAGTAAAACGAAGGTTAAATATTCACATCAAACTTAAAAAGAACAAATACCACTAGAAAAGAGCTTGGCTACTGCCCCCTTTCCTAATTGTAAAAGTCTATAGCCTACTGCGTCATTAGCGCTTTACTGAAAACGAATAATATTTTTCAATAAAAAAAAAATTCTGTTCGTTTTGATCGTTGTTTATTTAATTTCTGTTAGTTTTATTCTTTAATAACAATTTCTGGTCATTTTAAGTTTAAATTATTCCAGGAATTTATTTCTGCTTGTCTTAAAATTAATATGGCTTTTTACTTTTCTTTGAAAAACTTCTTTTTGGAAAGTGTTTTAATTAATCAATAGAAAGTAAATGAAAGCCAATAAGCCATTCAAAACCATGATGGCAATAACCGAGCTCCGTGAACTGACATTCAGTTCACCGACCCATGAATTGAAATGGCTTATTGGCCATCATGGTGTATAAAACCTAAAGGTGTATAAACCGTCTAACAAGCCTCAGTTGCTCAGTTGGCAGATCGGTTAGGCTCCGAATCGCAGAGTCGTCTGGATGAGCCTTAATTTATTGGAGTCACTACTGTCTTGTCATAAGTTTTTGCTTGTACAGCAAAAATCTTTAAAATAAAAATTAATTAAGTTCACTTCTGATATGAAATACCAAAGACTGTTTTAACCTAAGAAATTCTCAATGAATATTTAAAAATCTGATTTTTAAATATGACTTCTCGTCACCACCATAGATTGGCTTTTCTAAAGTAACATTAATTTATTCAGTGTGTTGCTTTTTTATTTATATTAGTTTACGCATTCAGGCATATGCGTTTCTGTACCAAAATTTCTTAAACTTGAAACGAAAACCGTTGAAGCGCATATGATAAATTTACCCAAAAAGAATGAGGAAGTTGTAGGAAGCAAGCAAATTTGCATAATAAGAAACTAGGAGTAATTTATAAAATAAGTAAGTTTCCAGTGCTGTTGGAACCAACAAATATAATTTGTTCTGTCAGTAACTCTAGCGAAAATTTATTCAAAAGAAGCCGCTTTATTTCCCTAAGTAGATAGCTCAAAGGTGTATAAACCATCTAACAAGCCTCAGTAGCTCAGTTGGCAGAGCATATGATCGGTTAGGCTCCGAATCGCAGAGTCGTCTGGATGAGCCTTAATTTATTGGAGTCACTACTGTCTTGGTCAATCGGTTCTAAAAGATCATTTTACTTTCATTCGGTTCTAGATATCAATGCCTTCCCAACCTTAATATTATTATACTAGTTCCAAATAGTTACAATTATTTAATTCATTCTCATTCAGATTAATCCCAAAAGAGGAAAATTCATCTTGAATAGCTTCTGCACTCACCGCCATTTTTATTAGCGTTGAATTTGACTGTAAATGTCAAATTTTTTAAACGTTATAATGTTCTGAATCGCAATGTTCATATTATTTACTTCATAGAAGTTGTTATGCAGCAAAGAAAAGCAACGGGACCCACCAGTACAGATCCGGGACTAATACTTCTTCTCCTATCTGCACAAAGCGATGAGCCCAGCTTAGAGCCGGACGGAGAGAGCTCCCTGGGACATCCAGTTGAATGGGAGTTTCGTGAACTACAAGTCCATCTTGGTCCCTACATGGTTTTATATACTTGTCAATGCTCTACTACCAACATAAGTCGACATCTTACAAAAGTAATGCCAAACCTGTTACCTCCCACCATTACACTTTTTATGCTACAAAAGCGGAGGGTCCACAATTGATATTACGACTTCGAAGAGGTGATTCAGCCCGAAACCTCCCGCCAAAACAACAGAACCTAGGAAAATCATCCTTTAATCAAAATCACGTGCACCACCGCGTCACCTCTCAGCACTGTTTGCAGTTACGGTTCTAGGCAAACTGTGACAGGTCCATCCTGTCGCCGCCCCATAAGGCAAATCAAAAGAAAGCCTGTAGAAAATTGTGGCTGTGAGGTGTGAATAGACCTAAGATAAGTGCAAGGGAAGAGGTCGTTTTTATTCTGATGTCCTAGCTACTTGTAAGCCACAGTGAATGATTACCTGATTTTCGTCAACGCGCTGGAACCAGATTCAAACCGTTTCTGAAGCGGGAATTGAATTTCACGAGCAGAATGGGTAAACCACCAGAACAGCCTAACAACCTAACAACCTAACAACCATTGACTTAAACTAAGCCAGCTACTATTTTCAGCAAGTTTCGACAAGTTTAATTTCACTTTTCCTTCTTTTACTGTATTTTATAGGCTAGCATATGATTGATCATACGTATCAGCTCTAGGGGAATGGGATGAAACACCCTTTCGTAAGACCATGGGTAACAACAGAATACAATTACGGTTTCATGCTATCATTTCTAATTTGTCGCCAGAAGGCCCTTTATACTTGATGTGCAGGAATTCCTCCCCCTCTTCTTTGTATGTAGCTATAAACTAACGTATAACTGCACATTTACTTTCATTTTCTTAATTTTAGACTGTTTTACAATTTTCGCAAAAATTTTGATAGGTTAAAACTATTTCCAGTAATACTTCAGCCAATTTTTACTATACTTTTCTATTACTGACTTGTTTCATCATTTTTTTTTTTTTAGGTCAAATCTTCGTTTTTTCTTTCTAATTACTTTTTCTCTTTCAAGAGCAGTTGAAGAGTTTCCAAATTGATCCTGAAAAGAATTAAGCGATCCTGGAGATACTGGGATAAACTATCAATGTTTACTATTTTATTGACCATAAATGGCTTTTGACATGATTTGATTTTTTATCATTTTAATTTGCGTGACTAAACCGCCTCCGTAAAGCACATAAAATTATATCATGCCCAAACGCACGTTTTTTCAAGGAGGCGGAAGGGGAGGGGGATTAGTCAACGTTTTGGTAAATTGCCAATATATTTTTATTCCTAACTTATACTATGTATATTCAATTATTCCCATTTATTTTTAGTGGCTTTACCAGCAGCATTAAGCATATAATAAAAATAAACCCATTACAAGGCCGTATCCAGGGGGGTACAGGGGTTGATCCCCCCCCCCCCGAATTTTTTCCCGAATCGTAAATACGTGACAAAATGGATATAACAAAAATGATACGTTTTTTCAGTATTTCTTTTTATCTCCCCCGAAAAAAAAAAACCCTGGACACGATGTAACACGATAGACTGGATACTGGATACATGATAGACTGGTCTGGGCTGGACACGATACACACGATTTTGTTTCGCGGGGGGGGGGATGAAAAAATAGGCAAATGATTTGTAAAAAGAGTAGACAATATACATGGAATGGTAAAAACCACGAGATTCCAGGAGGGGAGGCACAAGCCCGAAAAACTCTTCTCCCAATCCCTCTCTGCACGTGTTCAATTCAATCCAATTTATTCAAATAAAAAAAAAACAACAACAATAATAATAAAGATCCTAGAAGCGAACTTGTTAATGACCATAACCACAAAAATTGAAAATGAAGAAGAGAAAAAAAGAAAAGAGAAAACACGGGGAGATGGGGAGAAAACATGCTAGAAACAAGGATTCAGCAGAGATGACACGTTCAAACGTTAGTGTTGAACCTTCCATGATTTTTACTAAAGTAAAATTTACAAGTATCTGCAGAAACATGTAATTGAGTTTCAAGTAGATGATTTTAAGTTAAGTACTTTGTGAAATACTTTTTAAAGTGATTCATCTCGGATTCATTTAACAGTACTAAGAGGATGTTTGATCCCGCGTTATTTCTGTTTCCGTGTTTTGCCAACTTCAACGATTTATTTCCTAGGGGGTTCAAAATGTCTACGGGAGAGTGCCATTTTCGAATTTTTCCGAATCGAGGGGTGAAAAGTTCTTTGGAATATCCTGGTTACAGTGTCAGATTTAACAGAATAAAAGACAAACTATAGCCCATAGTAACCAAAAATATAAAGACATGGTTTGAAATATCTCACAAGACCTACCTTGTGTGCATTTCCTACAGGGCTAATCATGCTTTTAGCACGAAAGTGAAAAATATCCTCGGAAAAAAGTAAAATCAGACACTTCCCTCTACCCAAAAACAAATTGACTGTTTCGACTCAACTAAACAAACTTAGTTCTAAAATATTTCAGCATCTAATTTTATTGAAGAAACGAATTGAAGTCGAAGTCAAAATATAAGTCCGAAACTTGAGACCAAGTAAAAGCTGGCATCAAATTTTCTCAACTTAAGGGGGTTGGAGACCGACTTGATTAAATCAGTTCTTAACGACCGACTCGGCCGAATTTTTGTTGTAAATAGTTATTAAATGCGTCTAAATCTGCAGCACATCATACGCGTTTTTAGAGGGGTTAAAGGTTGGTCCTCTCGCTATTTTTCCAATTTTTTAAGAACTTAGCTATTTAATGGATTTATAATTAATTGTGTGGTGACATATTGCAATTGTTTTCCAATAAACCTTCATTCAATTAGCCATAATTGTGCAAACGATACAATATATATATATATATATATATATATATATATATATATATACATATATATATATATATATATATATATATATATATATATATATATATATATATATATATATATATATATATTCTTATTATCATATATTTATGATTTGTTTCGTATACAGATTAACGTTGAATTGAATGTTATTGTCAAAAGGACGTATCTCGAGATTGGATTTGGGTATTAATTTGGAACTTTCGGAGAATACTTAAAGGGGAAGATCAATTGACAAAAAGATACTATATACATGTCGCTACAAACACTATTATCAGTTGTACTTTTACTAATACTACTACTGCAAATAAAATATTCTAACTACTACTTCAATTGCAACAACTTGCAAGGCTTATAGTATTAAGTGAAAAGGGCGTCAAATGGAGGTCAAAACTGCACAATAGCAATATTTTTAGAACGGCTTACAGTGTTTTCAACAGAATTGTTTCGATACATATCGAAACAATATAACTCTAAATTCACACATATCTTCATAGGAGCAATATTTCAATGAATTAATTAAAATCAACTCATTTTCCAACAAAAATTTGTTCACTTAACCATAATTGAGCTACAGATACATTCACACTAAGTTTTAGTGAATCTAAGTTTAAGTTCGCAAACTTCACAATATTTCGTGGTCCAGACTATTTAGTCTCTAACTGAAGCAACTATATTCTTTGTCAAAGGATTTATAGAGTTGAAACAATTCAGCTTTTAAAAAAATTCTAGGAATCTTTTTTTCTACACAAAAGTAACGAGCATATTTTATTGACAGCAAAAGTCATAGAAGAGACAAACTTACGTGAAGGAAATAGTAATTAATATATATATATATATATATATATATATATATATATATATATATATATATATATATATATATATATATATATATATACATATATATATATATATATACATATATATATATATATATATATATATATATATATATATATATATATATATATATATACATACATACATACATACATATATATATATATATATATATATATATATATATATATATATATATATATACAAAATAGTATATAGTAATAAATAAATATATAAAGTAATACAATAAATATAGATAAATATAATATCAATATAATAAATAGAGTATAGAGTAATAAATATAGGAATAAATTACAGTATAATATAGTAAATAAAAATATGAATATAATAAGAAGAAATATGATAAATATAATTAGTAAAAAAAAAAAAACAATATAAGGTACACCATAAAAATCCTGATATTTCGGAATATAAATCACAAGCCCTAAAGAGCTAAAAATGCCAGGGGATACGTAATTTCTATTTATCTACTGCTAATACGCTTGGGGAATAACATGAACAATCTCGTAACAATGAATTTGAAATAAATAGCAACAGCAATACAATGGCAATGGATAGCGAAACCTGAAAAAAATCTATAAAATAGTTCAATCTTCGTAAGAACAGACTTGAACAACCCCTCGTGCAACAAGTCAAACAATGTCAGTGCATAGTAAATGAGAAAACTAGATCAGCAGAATAAATAACCTACATTTGTGCAGAAATTATTGAGGAGAATGAACGAGACTTCATTCAAACCTGTTAAACTAGTGTTAAAATGATGCTAGGAGACAGTAATAGTTGCCGATTCATTGGTGCCAATTAGAGGGGGTATGCCTCTATATAAAATTTATCTTGTTATTTCGATTTCATAGCTATGTTTACATTAAACCAGCAAGACCAGCTAAGTCGCCGTTTGTTTTGTCACCCCCTATGCTTCGTTTCTTCATAGCTATTAAATAAAAAAAAAAAAGTTTTTTGAAATGAAAGTAAGGAGCGACATTAAAGCTTAAAACGAACAGAAATTACTCCGTATATGAAAGGGGCTTTTCCTCCTCAACGCTCCCGCTACGCTAAAGTTTTTTATTGTTTTAAAAAGTTGAGTTGCGAGAAAGAATCAAACTTTAGCGCAAGGAGCGGGGCGTCGAGGAGGAAAACCCCCTTTCATATACGGAGTAATTTCTGTTCGTTTTAAGTTTTAATGTCGCTCCTTACTTTCATTTCAAAAAACTGTTTTTTTTTTATTTAATTTCTGAAAGTTTTTGAATTAATGCATGTCTGATTTTGGCTCTCCGTACATAAATTATTAAAATGAAATTTGCATATTAATTCTTTTTTTTGGCTAAATGGCTTTCTCTTAGTTTTGATCATACGATTTTGAGAAATAAGGGGTGGGGAAGGAGGTCTAGTTGCCCTCCAATTTTTCGGTTACTTAAAAAGGCAACTAGATCTTTTAATTTTTAACGAACGTTTTTATTAGTAAAAAAAATACGTAACTTAAGAATTAACTTACGTAACAAACTTTTATATTCTTATATTTTTGATTATATATATGAGGGGGTTGGTCCCCTCGTTAATACCTCGCTCTTCACACTAAATCTTGTTTTGTCCCAATTCTTTAAGAATGACCCCTGAATCAGAAAGGCCGTAGAATAAATAGTTGAAATTACTTAAAAAATTTTTAGCATAAAGAGCGAAGTATTTATCTTTTAGAACCCCTCATATGCGTAATAATCTCTGTTCGTTTTAAGTTTTAATGCTTCTCGTTACTTTCAATTGAAAAAACTTTTTCATATTTATATTTTCATTGTTTGTTTTTTAATAGTAATGCTAGAAAGTCCTGCGCCCTTTTCATTGAATTTCTCTTCCCCCATGAAATATTCCTCCAAGGAAAGATCCTCCCATATAGACCCTCCCCTGAACCCCATACCCAAACCAAAAAATTCCCCTGATGACGTCGGCACACTTCCCAGTAACCATTACTGTATGTAAACATTGGCCAAAGTTTGTAACTTGCAGCCCCTCCCCCAGGGACTGTGGGGGGTAAGTCATCCCCAAAGACATAGTTATTATGGTTTTCGACTATGCGGAACAAAATGGCTATCCCAAAATTTTGATCCGTTGACTTTGGGAAAAAAATGAGCGTGGGAGGGGGCCTAGGTGCCCTCCAATTTTTTTGGTCGCTCAAAAAGGGCACTAGAACTTTTCACTTCCGTTAGAATGAGCCCTCTTGCAACACTCTAGGACCACTTGGTCGATACGATGACCCCTGGGAAAAAAAAAATAAAAAATAACAAATAAACACGCAGCCGTGATTTGTCTTCTGGCAAAAAATACGAAATTCCACATTTTTGTAGATTGGACCTTGAAATTTTTGCTATAGAGTTCTCTGATACGCTGAATGCGATGGTGCGATTTTCGTTAAGATCCTATGACTTTTAGGGGTGTTACCCCCTATTTTCCAAAATAAGGCAAATTTTCTCAGGCTCGTAACTTTTGATGACAAAGACTAAATTTGATAAAACTTATATATTCAAAATCAGCATAAAAATCCGATTCTTTTGATATATCTTTTAACATCGAAATTCCGTTTTTTAGAGTTTCGTTTACTATTGAGCCGGGTCGCTCCTTACTACAGTTCGTTACCACGAACTGTTTGATGAAGTACCACTGTTACTTTTCAATGACCCTGTTTTGAAATGACCCGTCTGCCCACTCTTGCGAAATCCTTATTTTGAAATATCTAAAACAGTTCCTCCCCACTGTTTTATTGACCTATTCTCTGCTGGAAATGTGATCTCTAACCAGGGTTCAGTCAATACTAAGTGTTAGTTGGTCAGTTAATTTGAGGATTTGAAATATCTAAAAACAGTTCCTCTCCACTGTTTTATTGACCTATTCTCTGCCGAAAATATGACCTCTGACCAGGGTTCAGTCTAACTAAGTGTTAGTTGGTCAGTTAATGTTTATTGATCTTGTGAATTCTTAATAAAACTATGAGTGAAAAGTGACAACAAAATTTGGATTTCTTAACGGTGAAAATGCGGAGGAAACAGTGAAAAAAACTTTAGTTAAAGAAACTGGGAATAATACCAGCGCTCAAAGTATCTGGTTCATGGAAAATAGATTCCCCCACTTGTGGGACATTGTGTCCCGCATTGTCACACACTGTGGAGCAATAGATGACCCAGATCAACGCGAAAGTTCAGTCTGCATCCCTAAACCCGTTTTAAGTTCCAGTGGCAGTTGTAGTAACGAGTCTCTCTCAGGGCGCGTTATGACAAACCAGCTGAACCTATTCTTGAGGGATATCCGGTTTCCACTTCTAACAGAAGAAATTCAGTGTACTTTAAGACTTATAAATGGATTGAATACATAAAAAAATTTCGATTCATTATTTCGTTGTGATCGCCACCATTTTTTATTGGGGCTCCAGGGATGGGAGGAACTACTAGAAAAGGGCTTTCGTTGAGCTTCATTGATTTTAGAAGTGGAAAGACGGTTCTGCTCTATTAAACCAACATGACGGTTCTGAAAGACATTGTCTAAAGAAGAAATTATCAAAATTGGGGTTTTTAAGGCCAAACAAAACTACTGAAAAAACACACGAAGCGAATTTTTCGAAAGGACAACCACCTCCATTCTTCAGCGAGAAAAAAAAATAAGCAAAATGCCAGAAAACATTAATAAAAAACCAAAAGCAAACATGGAAAGTCAACGTGAAAAAAAAAAACAATAAACACCAATGAAAATACCAACATTAAAAGATGAAAAATTTAATAAGAACCAAAATTAAAAGAATTAAACTAAATACATAACAAACATAAAGCTAGTCATCAACCAGTATCCACAATTTGCACAAAATCCAAAAATTTAAACTGCCATCAATGGATACTAGCGAACAACTGGCAAATAAAAAAAAATCCTTCACTAAAACAACGAGCCAGCAAACAAATAAGTTGGAGAACTACGTCATTTGGTTTCTCATTTTAATAATTGACATTATTTGATACTTAAGTGGTTGATGGCGCGTTTGATTATGTGAATGCGAAGGTGGTTCAAGGTTTATTTCAGGCATTATTAAAGTATTGGCTCCTCTTTTGAGAAAACCGAAATATGAGTCACTTGTTCTTAAATCACCGGTATCTCTGTTGAAAGCTAGAGCTAAATGTTGTTCATTATAAATCTCAAAAGTCCTCTGTAGTCCTGGAAAATACATTTGTCTTGTGAAATTAAGCTAGCTTGGTTAAATAAAATTTTATGGTACGGGTGATCATAAATATGTTCTGCAAGGGCAGAGCCAGAATTGTCTCTTTTTTTTCAATTTTGAAGGGTATTACTAATTGAAGTAGAGAGCTGAGTTACTCTATCCGTAAGCTGTTAACCACATCTTCCGATATATCAAATACCACAAGAGCATGGAATAAGACGACAATAACATACATAGGCATTGTATGTCAGCATGAACGGAATTTAAGATAATTAGTACTGATACTTCTAAATCTACAGCAAAAGTTTTGATCCATTCGAGATATCAAGAGGTTCAAAAAATTCTGATCAAGTGAAGCACATTTTTCGCACTATTTGCTTTCTTGGCCGCCAGGGTTTTGCTTTCAGGGGTAATCGCGAATCAGAAACATCTGCAAACCGGAATAATTTCATTGAACTGACGGAGAAATATGTAAAGGCAAAGAAAAACTGAAAGACAAGTTACACCGCCATCACGGTGACGATTGCAGTAATCGGTATCCAAAATACTAAATTGATAGGAAACATGTTGCACGAAGACTATTTCAGGAGTAAAGTAAGTTAATTACTTTGCCATTCTTATCGATGAGACATAAGACGTTTCTAGAAAAGAACAATTAGCGATACAGATGCATATCAAATGGAAAAGTGGATTGACCAATCGGCTGTTGTAACATTCAAAAATTAGACGCCGAAAGCTTATTCAACTCGATTTGTGAAACTATAGAAAAGCTTGGTGTAGACTGACGTTGTGTATTGCCCAATGTTATGACGGCAGATCCGTTAGGAGTGAGGATTTAACGAAGTTCAATCAAAGCTTAGGTAGATGGTGCCTCATGCAGTTTATGTACACTGACACACCCACAGATTAAACTTGGTTTTGACTAACTGCCGAAAAATATCATTAAACTTAGGAATTTTTCTCTGTGGTGAAACTACTTTACCTATTTATATCATGCAGCAACACTCGACTTGAACTATTTGTGGAATCCCAGAGTATTAGCGGGTAAGAAGTCTTGGAGCTCGAGAGGACCGTCCAGACTCGCTGGTTTTACACAGTCCATTCTATTCCCAAGATGAAGGCCAAGTCGGATTGTATTCTTGGTTTGCTAACCGCAGTCTCTGATAGATCCAAGGGCGAGGCAGCGTGTGAAGCATAACGACTGCTGGATAAAATCAACTCGGGCATTTTGTCTCAACTTTGCACATAATGCAACAAGTATTTGACATTGAAAATTGTTTAACAAAGCAACTTCAATCAGAAAGTTTTCTGATTTATAACATACTTGTACATACTTATGACACATACAAGACACTCAATAATAACGAGTGGAATGGCTCGAGCAAAAATATGGTCCAAAATCTAAAACCAGTGCTCGAAGCAAGAGAAGTCAAGCCATTTCCATGCGTCTTAAGGACTTTCTCTCAAACTCAACATGTAATACACGCAATATCAGTCTGTCAGTTCGATCAGACTTTATTAAAATTATGAATTTCGAGGTAACAGAACGTTTCACGAGCGAGACAGACCAAAATTTCATACAAATTACGCCATTGTTTGACACTTTATACTTCAGCCCCTCAAGTTCAGATTTTCTCGAATTTTCTAAAGTGGAAAAGGAATTCTCAATGTCGATGACTTCGCCATACAATTCTAGCTTTCTCTTGCATAGTCGAATCTTTCAAGAAGTAGAATCTCAGATATGGTTCATCTCCGACCCGTCGAAATTTTATTGGACTTCTCGATTATCTACTTTTCAGTGCTAAAACTGATGAGGTTAGTTTTTACTTTGCCTATGATCACTACAATCAACGAACGATTCTTCTAAGCATTAGGGCGTGTGAAGGATTATCTGCGTTCGACACTGGGAAATGACAGACCCAGTAATCATAAGTTCATGGCAGTCGAAAAAGATGAGGTAAAGAAAATGGATGTGGACAGATTAGTCGACGAATTCTCCAAGTAGCTAAGTCATCCCTACCCCCTGTTTCAGTTGTAATTGCTCAATTGTATGTCCATTAAAAAAAATTGCAAAATAGGTCCTTGCACCCCTCCCCCCATTTCGTGGATTGACATCAATGTGCCGATTCCGTCGTTATGAACAAAATAGAAAACAAAATACTCTTAATTGTTGTTCCAGAGAGCAGAATTCAATTTAAAGCAAATTTGGGATAAAAGAAAGTAACTTATTTTGTATTCCAGAATCGGAATACATTGTGATATATTATGAGCATTATTCATTATATATAGAATATAATACAGATATAATGATATATCGCAGGCATAATACATTGAATACAATACCACATCATATTTTTTTTATATTGAAGATTCTGTTAACGCCCGTTTTTTGAAGATTCTGTTAAGTCCGTTTTTTCGTGCTCACATACTTCGTGAAAATTTCACCATGACCTGTGTCTTTCACATGCGATTACACTATTCAAGCTTAATAATTTACATTTTTCTCTGGTTAGTTATGTGATTACAACAGAATTCAACATACAAAAGAGCTACAAACTCAACACGATCGACAATAATTTCATATGTGAATCTCCAAAAAAATTTTCCCCTGTTCCGTCCAGATTTCTTAATTTCTTAATTTCTCTTGTTAGTTATGTGATTACAACAGACTTCAACATACAAAAGAGCTACAAACTCAACACGATCGACAATAATTCCATATGTGAATCTCCAAAAAAATTTTCCCCTGTTCCGTCCAGATTTCTTAATTTCTTAATTTCTCTGGTTAGTTATGTGATTACAACAGACTTCAACATACAAAAGAGCTACAAACTCAGCACGATCGACAATAATTCCATATGTGAATCTCCAAAAAAATTTTCCCCTGTTCCGTCCAGATTTCTTAATTTCTTAATTTCTCTGGTTAGTTATGTGATTACAACAGACTTCAACATACAAAAGAGCTACAAACTCAACACGATCGACAATAATTCCATATGTGAATCTCCAAAAAAATTTTCCCCTGTTCCGTCCAGATTTCTTAATTTCTTAATTTCTCTGGTTAGTTATGTGATTACAACAGACTTCAACATACAAAAGAGCTACAAACTCAACACGATCGACAATAATTCCATATGTAAATCTCCAAAAAAAATTTCCCCTGTTCCGTCCAGATTTCTTGTCCAGATTCCGTCCAGATTTCTGTTCGTCCGACTATGCGATACAGTCAATGCAGTTTAATATACGAGAATGCAGATAAACTTACCGACATGCCGCTGGCAGAGTGAGGTTAGTCGTAAAAAGGGTCAAAAACCAACTTGAAGCGTACATCGGAGTATCAAAGCCCTGTGATTCAAAATGGACGTATAAATCAGGCAGGAATTCCTAGAAAATAACAAATGAACAAAAACAAATCAAGAAAGAATTAAAGAGAATTTATTTCTTAAAAACGTCACATATGCCAAACCATTATTAATTTTCAGCCAGCACGCAGCCAAGAAGAGGGAGAAAGGCATCTCTCGGCTTTTGTCCATCCACTTCATGAAAAACTAAGATTTTGGCAATTTCCCTTCGAGCATTTTTCTCTTAATTTGCCTATTTTTGCATTTCAGATAATTCGTACTATAGTCTTTACCCCCCCCCCCCAAAAAAAAATTTAAATCCAAGAAATGTAATATTTCTTTAAAAACTCATACCTCTGTGTCTTTTCAGAATTTGAGGCAGAAATTAGGATCAGAATTTTGAGACAAACACAGAAAAAAAAGCACTAACCGGGAGTCTACCGAAAAATAATGGACGTCTAAAAAGAAAGAAGCATACTGAGATGGATTATAAAAAGCATAAAAAAAATTATTTGATTAAGTCCATTCCTGACCCGTCAAACATCCCACATAATACACAAACAGCTTTACATTTAAATATAAGTTTAGAGAAAAGTTGAGGAGAGCCTGAAAAATAGAGCAAGAGGTAGAGAAAGGAAAACTGCACTTTTTTTAATAACCACTAATTTGGCTTTGGGACAAATAGTAAAAAAGCGTTAATACTTTAACCTATAAAATATTACTTGGACTTGGTTCCTACAACGCCTAATGGCGTACAGGACAGCAAGGATTGACCTAATCTCCGACGATTCTGAGCCAAAGACCACAGCCCACCGAGAAATTAACGTAAAAGTCTTGCTTCATCGTCTAGGCAACGACCAATCGTAACCTGTTGTCCACCAGTTATCTGGAGAAACGCACCCCCACGGGTCGTGACTCAAGTGACTCCACTGGAGTCACATTTCGAGTCATGTGACTCCAGAACAACCACCTTCTATGTCTGACTTTATCAGTTATTTTTGGTTGCTTTGTGAAGGTAAGGTCTAGATGTTAGATACTATATCAGTCCAGCTAACCGCAAATAGTCTTTTAGACTATTGTTCCCAAATAAAAGCAGACTTTCTCCACAACTTTAGATAGACTCCAGGATTCGTACCCATATGTCAAAACGGATACTACAAATTAAAAAAAAAAGTTTGCACACAAAATAATTTTTAAATCATGAACTTCCTAAACTCTGGCAAAGATATAACCCCAGTTATTCTCCAAAAAGAGGTTTATCAAATACAATGTGACTGTGGCAACTACTATGTTGGTAGAACCCATAAAAATTTGAAAAAAGTCTACAACAGCACACAAAATGATATAAATAAAGCTTTTAATTCTAATACTACAAATATTTCTTTTGATTCTCCTTTAAGCAGTCATATTTTTGACAATCCTAGCCATAAAATACTTTTTGCAGAAACTTCCCTTGCTAGCAATGATTTAGGCATAAAACAGGTTGTTCAAGAGGCAATTGAAATTAAAATAAGAATAAGTATTAATATTTCTTAAAATAGGGATTTGGGAGAATATTTACTTAATGCCTTATATACAAATTTAATTGAAAATGATTTAGCAGATTATATTAAAAATACAGTAAACAATACCACTCAACCTGTTATAGACAGACTTAAGTTGGCTGTCAAAAAGGCAAGGTTAGCTTTAGGAGCTTGTTTGTAAATGTCTTTATTACATTTAAATGAATTGCCTTTTTCACTTCACTTGATGTCCCAGTCATGGTTGAACTTTCCTGAAGTAATTGTATTTTAATGTGAGTTTTTTCTTTTTCATTTGTTTTGCTAAGGACGGCCCTTGGATATAGGGTCGAAATATTCATTTAAAGTTGCATTCCACTTTCTTTGATAAAAATTTTCCCTATTGGTTTACTTGTTGTTTATAATGCAGACTATATTGCTGTTGAACAGGCACAGCTTCAGCTTCAGAGATTACTAGCTACATCTCTAAACATTAAAACCATCCATTTTCTTCAATCGCAAGGGTATTGTTTGAGTCAACTGCTTAGGAGCATGCAAGAGCTCCTCTTGTCCATCCTTGAAAATTTGTGACCTCCACAATTCCTCTTCATTTTTTTTTTTTTTTTTTTGTCTGGTTTGATTACAAATTTTGTCCTACACCCTAAATAAATTGCTTTTTGTTTGTGAATTATTCATTATCATTTCGAGTAACTTCTTGTGTTTGTGTTTGGTGACACCCCCCCCAACTCCTCGTTAAAGGTGAATATAGTTTACCATTCTTCGTACAAACCCTGGAAAAACAATTCCTCATTTCTATTTTAGTCCGAAAATACTTTTAAGCCTAATAAAAGTTTCTACATCAAAATAAACACAGGGTTTACTATGTGTAAACACAAGTTACAAGGTTTGACCCCGCCCTCCCCCCAAAAAAAGATTGTTCAACTCGTAAAAAAATAACAAGAATACATATAAACAACTTTTTGACGCGTTTTGTAAATGTTTCGGTAAACACTCCACCCCCAAACAAAAATTTCGTGCTTTTTCATTCAAAGTATGTCACTTTTATACAACAAGACCTTCAAAAACGGAGATTCTATTTGGAGTTTTGGTTGTGTGAATAGTCTTCAAGACCAGTTTCATTCAGACTTGATTCTATACAATTCCAAATGCAATCGCTAAAGTCTCTCTTCACTAGATCTCGCAAACACATTGTCGTAAAGCAATACATCTTAACACAGACAAGGCTCTTATAGAAGAGACTAAACTTCAAGTGTGACCAAGTGTTAAATGTAATTTACACCTAAGCACTAAGACCAAGAGCTTGCCGCTGCACTGTCCCTACAAAAACGTCATCACAAATAATCTCTTACTTTTTAAAATAAGATTTTTTTCGTTAAATCATAAAATAATTTTTCAATTTACTTCTGGTTCATAAATAAATAATTAATAATAAATATTAATAATAAAATTATTAATAAAATAATTTAATTAATAATAATTTATTATTATTAATTATTAATTATTAATAATTATTAAATTAATAATAAACAAATAAATAAATAATTCCATCCAAATGAAAGCTGCTCGTCACAATTAATACCATTCCCGTGCTTTCGGATTCAAAGTTCGTTCGTTTCGAACTTCTTCCATTCATCACGACTTTCAGACACGGAAATTCAATTTGAAGCTTTGGTTGTGTAAACAGTATGCTGTCCCCATGCATTAAATTTTAGAGTTTCCTAAGTCTGAGGCTAACACAATTCCTAATGTAGTTGCTATGTCTCCCTTTTCCTAGTTCTATCTCTAAGACAATTTCGTGAAGTAATAAAAACAATTTGATAGAGACAAGACTCTTACTGAAGAGCCTTAAATTTACAATCCCTTTAAAAAAACTACAAATATTGACAGAGTAGCAAAAACGTAAAAATGCGGGTAAATAGAAGGATTAACGATAAAGAAAAATAAAGCAAGAAAATTCAACAATAATGATTAGATTGTAATTAAAATGTATTAACAGTTTATGTTTAACCACCTAATCTAAGTAGAAGTGGAATGAAGAACTTTATAGAAACAAACTAAGTGAAAAAATCAAATAGGTGAAAAACATATGAAGAGACCCAGAAAAATGGGAAATTATAAGAGTGGAAACTGGCACTACTTTTGGTATAAAAAAAAAAACTCAACGCCATCTGGCATTTGGCAACACTTGACATTTTTTGGAGCTTAGTAATCATTTTTCAGTCAGGAACTAAGATCAAACACTTATTACTACACTAATTTTTACCAACTACTCAAATTAAATTAATTATTCTGATTATCACACTGAAAAAGATACCAAGAGTCACCAAAAGCTAGATGGCACTGAGGTTTTTTCTACCAGTGCCAGTTTCCACTTCTGTAAGCTGCTCATAAAGAGACCATGCAATTATTCAAACGTTAAAATAGCAGGCTCGAGCAGTCTCCCGCGCACCAGGCGCAGAGTTACCATTAAATAGTTAATCAGAAACCTATATCAGCAGACTAAATGCATTTACTTTAGAAATAATGAGGGAAATGGATCAGATTGACTAGTTAATCATATTCCTACGAGAAAAAATTAATTAGCAATAAGTATTACCATATATACTTAGCAATAAGATCAGAAATTAGCATTTAAGAAAAATGTGTATTCAGAGCTAGTAGATAGGGAAACAGATTAAAGAAAAAAAAAAAACAAAGGTAAGAACAAATCGAGCGATGAAATTCTATAAAAATTCAGCCACAAAGATTTGACGATCAAAAAAATTATGCTGACCTGTTGGTGCTGAAGCAAATTTACCAAATGAACGCCCATTTGGCCATTTCCGCCCATTTTATAAACGCCAAGCGCCCATTTTCGTCTTTCTCCTTAACACCGTTGGGAAATAACGATGGGAAATGACAGACCCAGTAATCTTAAGTTCATGGCAGTCGAAAAAGATGAGGTAAAGAAAATGGATGTGGACGGAATTCTCCAAGCAGCGAAGTCATCGCTAAACCCTGTTTTAACATTTTGAATACATGTTAATATAAATCGAGATGCCCAAAGAGCAAAAAAAAAGGTCTCACTTCTTAGACTGACAACCGTGGAACAGCCTATTAAAATCAATCCTCTCCTACAGTCTTATAACTGTGAAGGTGTCAGAGGCTTTTATTCAAAGAACGACTTGTTTTCACGCTATTACGTTCATCACTTTCTATTTTCAAAATCGATTTGTTATGCATGATAAAAACGCTTAAGACAACTATTTATTCAACTACAGCCACAGTGAAATTCTATTGTCCACAACTTGCTATAATCAAAACAAAATTAGTTTCAAATTACATACTTGATATGTTGTGATGCCAATTAAGAATCTTTAACAATAGAGAAACAGAGTGACTATAGATAGATAGATAGATAGATAGGTGTATTTCAAAAACCCATGGGCAATATACACACAAAAATATAAATAAATAACAAACAAGCAAGGAAATTAACAACAGTACGAACACGCACAAAAAACAGAATTCAACGCAAAAAGTGCCTAATCTAACTACAAAAGAAATTATTCATATAAAACTTTTTCTTCTTATTAAGGATTTATCTATATATACTCCCACTCGAAATATTGTGGCTGGGTTACTATTTTGTAGAATACCCGGAAGCATCAAATCAATCCCATGCAAATAAATTTCCCGTATATCCAAGAGCGCCGGGCATTTCCGGAGAAAATGATCCAAGTCTTCATCATCATCTTTACAAATCATCATCTATATTCAAAAACTCGTGCAGTTTGAAAAGATTTCCGTTCTTTTTCCAGACTTTACATTCCACATAGAAAAACAAATAAGGTGAAATCTAATTTTGTGCTCTTTTTAGACCACAGAACTTCCAAAAGAACCTTTGCCACTATCCGCTAAAAAGTTTTAGCCAGGGTAGACCGAGAAATTCACTGCGCCAGAACTTGTCTTAGCTTAGTACCTCCTCCCCTCCCCTTCCCAAGATTAAGCTATATTTAAATAACCCCTAACTGTTTGTTGTTGTAGTGTCTATACTGGTTATAATCGAAACAAAATTAGTTTCAAATTACACTTTTGGTGCATAAATTTTGAAAGCGATTTAAAAATTGCTATATTTTCGACTATATACTCCCAAAGGCGTCCCTAAGGTGGAAACCGCTTAGGAGTCTCACACGGGGAGTCCCAAGAAACACATTTCATCCGACCTACCACAGGCATGTAATCACCCTGTGCATCTCCATTCAATAAGAATCGACTTACTTGACTTGACTTAATGCTCCTGCCGAAATGCTTCCGGCGTCGAGAGTGATGCTACATGGTGCCTCCATTTGGACCGGTCTCTTGCAAGGATGTGGACATCCTCCTGAATATCTGCCATGACTAAGAAGGCACCTGTCGTGTCCTTCCATCCGGTTGGGGGACGACCTCTTGGGTGTTTCCCGCCGTGCAGCACGGGATCAAAGTCGAAAATCGTTCGTGCGGGAGTGTCGGGGGGCATGCGAAGGAGATGTCCGTACCAGCGTAGTGTTCGTTGGGCGAGTTTGACTGAGAAGGGCGTTTGACCAGTTAACACCAGGAGGTTCTCGTTGCTAACAAAATCGTGCCAACGTAGTCCTTCAATGCGGCGAAGGTATTTTGTTTGAGATAAATTTACGGTGCTAAGCACAGACCGAGTGGCTGGCCAAGTTTCGGCTCCGTAAAGAAGCATGGATCCCACCGAAGCATTGTATATGCGCATCTTGGTCCTAGGTACGTAAATTCCTCAACAATCTCAGCTGGTTTGTCACCGACCATTAGGACTGGCGGGGGACGTGGCGAATTGCGGGATTCAGCAAACATCACTTTTTTCTTCTTCCAATTAATCGACAGCCCTATCTTTAAGGCTTCATCAGCAAGAATTTGCAGGGCTTCTGTGAGCTTCGACGGTGAATCGGAGACAAGAGCAAGGTCATCGGCATAGTCAGCGTCTGAAAGTACTGTATCACCGTAATGCAACCCAAACTGGAGGCGGTTTATGGTCCGAGTCATAATGTAGTCGATGACACAATTAAATAGTTCTGGGGCAGCAGCACAACCCTGACGGACTCCAGTATTGATTTCTAAAGATGAGCTACGTCTGCCATTGACTTGCACGCAGCTCTCAGTCCCTTTGTGGAGCCGCTCGAAAAGGTTGCAGTACTTCGCTGGTAGTCCCGCTGTTTTCAATATGAGCCAGAGTGATTGCCGGTCGACAGAATCGAAAGCAGCCTTGAAATCCACAAAGGCAATATATGCTTTTTGCTGAAATTCTCGAGTCTTTTCTATCAGCTGCCGCATTGTGAATATTCGCTCCACGGTGGACCTTCCTGGCATGAAGCCAGCCTGTTGGATTCTTCGTTGGCTTCTGAGGAAAGTGGTACAGCGGTCCAGGAGGGTCATAACGAAGAGCTTCCCGGGCACAGAGAGGAGTGTGATGCCACGATAGTTAGAGCAGATTCTGCGACTGCCTTTCCGTTTCCAGAGAAGCAGAATGATGCCCGCTCGCCAGTCTTTTGGAATCCATTCTGTTCGAAATACTATGGAAAACAGTACTTGGAGCCAGAGAAGGGTCGCTGCCCCACCATATTTCAGCAGTTCTGCAGGGATACCACAGACTCCTGGGGCTCGGTTATTTTTCATCCGTTTCAGAGAATTTAAGATTTCTGTAGAGGTGAAGGGGTGGTGCACACTTTCACACAGGGCCTCAGGGGTGTTGGATGCAACTTGAAGAAGGTCAGGGTCGGGTTGGCTAACATAGTCCAGGGTTAGAAGTGAAGAGAAGTGATCCTTCCAGGCAGACAGTTGAGCACTCTTGTCAGTGATAATATTTCCATCATTAGATATGATAGGGCCTAGAGAGGATGGCTTTCCATCTGTAAGATCCCGAAGGAGTTTGTATAAAGCGCATGTGTCATCCTTTCTGGCGGCCTCCTCGAGATCAGCTGCCTTTTTTTCGGTGAACAGCTTTCTGTCTCTGTGGAGGAATTTATTTCTTACGCCATTTAGACGTCTGTAGGTAACCATGTCCTTCTCTAGGCGTGCTTCGCGACGCTGTTCAATAATATCTAGAGTTTCCTGCGATATCCAGGACTTTTTTCTGGGTTTCAGACGACCAATAGTACTTTCGGCCGAAAGCAGTACGCCGTCCTTGAATAGTTGCCATGCTTCTTCAGATTCTGAAATTTGACCAAGACAGTCGAAACGGTTTGAGATGGAGACAGCATAGACCTGGCGCGTGTTGGAGTTTGTGAGATTGTTCAGGTCTAATTTGGGAGGACGGTGGTCACTTTTCTGGGCTTTCAGGCGTAGTCTAAGGTTAGAAACGACAAGCCTGTGGTCAGTGTTTCCCAATTCTGCACTTCTGTAAGTTCGGCAATTAGTTATAGAGGAACGCCAGCGTCGGGACACGATTATGTAGTCTAACATCTTTGTTGTTCGTCTGACATTGCTATACCAGGTATATTTGTGAACTTCTTTCCTTTGAAAAAGGGTGTTGGTGATCACGAGATCGTGTATATTGCACAGCTGAAGGAGCCTCAGCCCATTGTCGTTCAAGCAGTCGGGTGTTACAGGTCCTAGAACACTGTTCCAAACACAGTCTGTATCTCAGACAGTGCCGTTGAAGTCGCCAAGAAGGGTTAAAACATCATGAGGGGATACTTTTGCTAGGATTCTAGACAGCTGGGCGTAAAAACGATCTTTCACGTCATCTGAGGCTTGGTTTGTTGGGGCGTACCAGACAATGATGGTCCATTTTCCATGTTTGTGCTGGATTTGCGCTGTTAGTATCCTGTCTGAAATTTGCTCGTAAGAAAGGAGGCACCTCCTGGTCCAAGAGTCTAGCACAAGTGCAACTCCATTAGTTTTGGTTCTCTGGTCACCCGACCAGATTAGGTGATAGCTTTCACCGATGTCTTCAGAGTCATTTCCTACAAGGCGATCTTCAGTTACGCCTGGTACAGCCACGCCAAAACGCCCGAGTTCTAGCGTAAGCATTAACTTTGCTCCAGGGAAGTTAAGGGTCAGAACATTTCAGGTGGCCAGGCGAAGACCACCTTGGTCAATAAGGTTCAAACGATGGTCAAATTTCGGTCCGGGGAC
Source organism: Artemia franciscana (assembly GCF_032884065.1). Lineage (NCBI taxonomy): Eukaryota > Metazoa > Arthropoda > Branchiopoda > Anostraca > Artemiidae > Artemia > Artemia franciscana. Next base: position 33,282,188 of record NC_088878.1, on the reverse strand, counting down.
ATGCTGAAGTCTTGAAGGGTAAAAAGAAGATCGATCATCCGAGGCAATAACATCACTATTTGTTGCAATTAGGTTCGGGTGGAGGGTCGCAAGCCCAACCGACCCTACGCCCGGTACCTGATTAGCTAGAGTCTAACTATTGAGTGTCCCTGGGGTGGGCTCCACCCACCTTGTGAGGTCAAGGCCACCCTTTACGTGGAGCGTTTAGTTAGGGGATTCCCCCATATCCAGTAGTACGTGGTCAGCAGACCAAGGTCTGCTTCATTCCGGACGAGCTCCACCCATCAGAATTGAGAGGGGGAATAATATTTTATAGAATAAACGTTTTAATAGCTCCCTTTGGTGCAACAAATATGAAAATTTACACATGCGCTGACTCCCCAGTATAATACATTATATTGGGCCAGTTACTCGGTCAACAAAAAAATCATTTAGGTAAGGAGCTCATGAGGAACCTTTAATTTTATGAAAGGTTTCCTATCCTCTTTTAAAGGCTCTATTTTTTTTCTTGTAATGTTATTCCAATAATTATTATTGAATAGAGAATAATACAAAAAAAAATTAGTGTTATAATATTATTGATTAATATTACAAAACATATATAATGTTAAGAGATACTTAACGGCCATTGTTGGTTTATTTTTAATGACATACCATGCATATTAAATTTGGCTAATGAAAAACAGGGGTATTTGATAGGAGTGAGGTTTTTGTTGATTTTTATGGCAACACTTAAAGCATGATCGTCGCAACAATACGATCTTTAAAGGGAAGAAAAACTTATTCTTCCCTCTTCTAAAAGTTTAGAGAGAGATAAGAGAACTATTTGAGGGGTCGCCGACTATCAGAAATCCCATACATAAAGTGGCACACACCAAGTGTGGCCAAATTTTTCAAAGCCTGGCTAAAGTATACCAAGCATGGCAGAAAAGTGCCACACGTAGCAAAACTGCGCGGCACCCATGGCGCTCTGAGATGTAGATCAGGTGGCGGAAAACAGACAGCTACTCGCAATGATTTGTTCTTAGTAGAAAGATATTACTTTCCTATGCTCTCATCCTAAAAAGTGTGCTTGAATTTCATTGGATTATGGTAACGAAGTGTTTTTGTAAGCCCGTCGCATTATTCCCTAAATCTCAGTGAGCCAAATCGCCCGTCTTTTCAAAACCATACTGTTCTTCTCTGGTCATTTGTTAGATTTTGTCAGTAGCCTTAAACTTAAACCTTAGGACCGACATTGGCTCTAGAGCAGTGGTTCCCAATCAATTTTGGGCTATTCCCCACCTATGCATTTCTAAAATCCTAATGCCCCCTCGTGATATTAAGATTTAGTTACACAAAATTTTAAGCGCATTTACCTGAAGGAAGCTTAAGGCCATTAACTTGGTATCTTTTTGGATCGGCCTCTAGGCTTATATTAAACTAATGAAAAAAAAATCTCAATACAACACCTTTTATACAATGCATGATGTCGGCGCAACATTATAATGCATCTTTTTTGCTCTTTAAATGAATTTTAGTGTGACATGACTCACATGAAATTTTTTTCAAAATTGAGGCTCTAAAGTATAGTGAGCCGAAGGGTGTACATGCTGCCCATGACCAACCAAAATATTGCCATGCCCCATAGGTGGGGCATGCAACCCAAATTGAGAATCACGGCTCTAGAGAAACCAGGACACAAGGAGGAGCTGCAAATGATCCTTCGGATTTCCAAATGCAGCAATGTCCACCCATTCAGGTTTGGTGCAGTGTGTTTTTAGGTAGTCCCAGAACAAGACTTCCAAGCATTAGCCACTTCATAGTGGCTTTTGGGGGCCTACAGTTGAAAAAGAGTAACAAGTTAAATTTTGCCTGACTAGCTCTCCTCTGTTAAATGTTAAGCCATGAAAAAAAAAATTCGAGTCACGACGATTTTTAGAACTAAATCCTCTATTTATTTGTGCTCAATCGCAATGTTTGTCGTCTACTATAATTTAGTTCAATCCTGAAAGAATCGCCCTATGTCGTCCATTATAAAAAATTTAGTTTGTGTGGCAAAACTATTTAATAGTAATCGAGCGGTCTTTCCGTAACTTTAAGAACTTGGCCAAGAGATAAAAAAACAAACAGAAAACTAAAAGCTGACACCTACTTTTCCAAAAATCTCAGAAAAACGATTAAACTTTTCACGTTTTCCGCTGATGAAACTTACATCATTAGGAACTATAGATTTTTTTTTTTGTAAAAACAGTGAGAATTTCCTTTTTTAAAGTATAGAAACCGCAGTCCCTAAAAATGTTCTAGCATACCCGCTAGGAATATATTATAAACCAGTTCAAAGGAAATATCATTTGAGTCATTGGACAGCTTCGGAAGTTCCTGTGGTGTTACTAGCTTTGATTGAAATCCTTGCAGACATAGGGGACGTATTATTTATGCTGTAGGTATATTAGATAGACAGTGATTTACTTAACAATTAGTAAAAGATTATATTTTCCTTAACCTGAAACTCGCCTCTAGTTAGCTTTACGAATTGCTGACATATCCAAGATCCCTAATCACTTTAAGAAAATATCATTTGAGTAATTTGACAACTTTGTAAGTTACCTTTGGTACTGAAACATTCGTAAACAGGTCTTTGTCTTTGTCAATTTGTCTTTGAGACGGTCAGCCGACGCTAAAGCTCACAAAACCATTTTTAAGGAATACGTCTTTGCTTAAGATGTGGTTGCAAAAAAAAACGATCATTTTTTTATAGCAACCAACCTTTAAAGTTTGGTTTAGTAGCAGAAACCTGATAAACAATACGTACCTAACTGAAGTAGAAATAATAAGGAGGGTGAATTCACTCATGATGCTAAAAGCAGAATAACCAAGGCTGAGGGGCGTTTTTTTCTGGCAGTTGAAAAAAAGTTTGGAAGAAAGGAAAGACAGCCTTTTGAACGGTAGTAGAAGTAGTAGAAGAAGCTATACTTCTAGTAGGTGGCACGTGGTAGTAGAAGCGACACTACGACAATTTCCAAATATGGTATTGAGATGTGGGTGCTTTGAAGAGTGAAGGGTGTATGATGAAGATATTCAAAGCCTTGTCTTGAAAATGTATGTCCAGTTTGGCAACCGAGGCTGACGAAGAACCAAGCAAACAGTCTTGTAATGATAAAAAATTACTTAGACACAGCTACTCAAAATACGATGAAGCATTGAAAGAGCTCGACTTGATTGAATTCTCTTGTCGATCGCAGAAATGAGTTAACATATTGAGAACCCTCTCCTCATGAACCAAACATTATGTTCCTATAGATGTAAAAGAATTGTCTACAATTAATAACTTACCCAGCTTCTAGTGCCGATCAATATCTTTAATCACATGTCTCTTATTTTACTAGGCGTCCATTAACAGTATAGGATGTACCTGATGTAGTGTATCCTATTTGGTTAATAAAGCATCCAAGGCGGTATCCAGAAAAAAACTTGTTTCCAACTCGTAAAACGCAACAAAAATACATATCAAAACTTTTTTGATGTGATTTTCAATGTTTATTTTTGCATCCCCCCCTTCCAAACAAAATCATAGATATGTCCTTGAAAGCATCTTATCTATAAATTTTTATGAGGAATTGTCTAAGTTTATATGCAATTTCCATTTAGCGAAAACATATCAAATGGTAAAGCAATAAAAAACGGAGTTCAATTCCTTTGGGCAGTAACAAAAGATTGCCTGAACATAGAATTTTATCTTAATCCAGCAAAAAGGGAAAAAAAATTTGCAAGCTAGCCAGCGGTACATGTCACACTTGTACGATCTCTTGATTATCTGTCTTCGGCCTGAAGTGCAATGCATGGTTGGGGATGAATCACCCGATGCTTCCTCTGATTTCTCTAAGCCCTCATTAGGAGCTGGGTCAACCCTGGCTGAGCTTACAGACTTACAGACTTCAACCGTAGGATTTCAAGTGTTGCGTGCCAACCACTCAACTAGAAACAAAACCTAAACAATAGTCAGCTCAGCACTTTCTCAAATGGGATGAAAAGATGTCACAATAAAACATTGAGTGGAAGTGGAACTTCATGCAAGGGAGCAAACAGTAAATCTAAAAATATAGTAGGGCGAATGAGTGTAAGGAACTAAGCTATGGTAGCTCAAAAGAAGCTATGTGACATTTTTTGTTGAGTTTATATTCGCATACTTCCATTTCTAATTCCAAAATGCTCTACCAATTGGTTCAGTTCCTTTTCCGAAATTATATGGTTATCAAGTTATTTTGAGTTTTCACTATTTTATAAGTTCTTATGGATTATAATAATAAACACTAATAATTAAATTAATATATAATACAATAATTATCAATTAAAATATTAAATCACTATATAACTACGCTACAAATTAAAGTTAACAGAATTATAACATATTTAATTACAACACCCAGACTATACTTGCCCCACATGGTTCGTTGTTGCTATTAGTCATTAGCAGCAGTAGAAGTAAACTTAAGTGCCTTTGAATAGCGTTTCGAATAGCCTTTCTAACTTTCTAATAGCGAATAGCCTTTCGAACTACTACACTGAAACTGGGCTAGGCCTGGTGGGTTATCGCTACTCTTAATCGATTATTATTTAGTTAACATTTAATGATACATTATATTATATTTATAGATATCGTATTTAATTATTTAGATACTATATTTAATTTATTTAACAAGATTTAATTATTCAAATTAACCGTTTCTTGCTTATTTAATTAATCTATTCTAATTAATTATAAGTAATTTAATTAGATATTATATTTGATTTATTTGACTAGATTTAATTAGTCAAATTAGTTACTTTCTTATTAATTTAATTAATCTATTCTAAATTAAACTCTAAGTAATGTAATTATATATTATATTATTTATTTAGATACTATGCTTAATCAATTCAGATATTATATTTAATATTTCTGGTGCTCTTAATTAATAGTAGCAGTAGGTGTAAACTTGAAACAAAAACATACCTCGACTAAGTGCTTAAGTTGAAACACGCAAAGTCCAAGTTCGGCCATACTTGGTTTAAACATTTCACGCAGTCTATATTCCTGCATCAACTTCACAAGAACTGCAAAAGCTTCTTCTTCTGGCATCTATAAAACGAAATATACATAATTAATTAATCAGATTAATTAGAGACGGTTTATATTCCTATCTATATTCCTATATATATCTACATTCCAAGCCTGTATTCCAGCATCAACTTCACAAGAACTGCAAAAGCTTCTTCTCCTGGCATCTATAAAACGAAAAAAAAACATAATGACATTATAAGACATTGATTTAGATTTTTTCTTTTTTTGTGAAACACTAATAAACCAGAGACATAAATTGTTATGAGCCAGTGGGTACAGCTTCCAGTCCCTGACCACCCCTCCGCTTGGCCTCATTTTGTCCCCAGAATTTTCGCTTACCCCTCTAGCCTGGTTTCAAGTGTAACTAATTATCTAAAAAACATTATAATAATAATAATAATATTTATTTTTAACCCACTTACATCAAAAAGATAAATAGTGGAGTAAAGACTTGAAGAAAAACGAAAAAAAAAAAAATGTGATACAAAAAAAAAAAAACGAGAGTCAACAGACATTAATCATACAAACGGATCAGACCGTGGTGAGGCGACAAACGCCGATACGCCGTTTCTGAGAGCTTTTTGTGTAGATCAGTCAGCTTCTCAGTAATGTTCGGAAGATGGAACTTTTTGATTATCTTTCGATTCCTATACCACAGAGGAAGATAGAGAAGAAATTTAGGAAGATAGAGAAGAAATAAGTAATTATCCTTATATATTTCACTTTGTGTATACCTAATTCGGTTTTGAACCATGTGCACTTTGATGGTGCTTTTATGAGCTGTGACCCCTGTTTGATAATACGGTGCCAGAAATTTTATTTTAAATGCCAATGTCAACGCAAGGACCTTAGAAATGAGTCAATGTTTACCGAAGCTCGACTCTTAAAAATAGAACAGCTCCAATCGTTTAGGTGAAATGCGAAGATAATTTGAATTTTTAATTGAATTTTAATTGAATAATTGAAATCAGTCGGCAATGATTACAGTAGTTATATAATAATTATTTTAAGTTATATTTATTATATTATGTTATATTATATATTTATATTATATTTATATTATTTATAGTTATATTATATATTCATATTATTATTATATTTTAATTTATATTTTAATACTTACACTCTTCACTTACACTTACAAGATTTCAAAATCAGGTTTAGCCATTGCTAAAACAGCTAAACAGCTAAAACAGCTAAGTTTTTTTTTTATTTTTGTGTGCTCTGCTCATTCAAATTATTAAGATAGGTAGATAATGGGTAAAGTTAGTAACAGTAAGGTATATTATGGATAGTAGTGTTTCTCATCAATCTTCAACTGAACCATGATTGGCCTTCGAGAATTGGTCACAGACAAAAGCCAATGAAATTAAAGCGCACTTTATACCATGGAACAATAGCAAAGTAATCTCCCTTTTTCCTTTTGAAAATATCGCCACAAGATTGTCGATAATAAAAAGATCCCACCAAGCAATAAAAGAAAATTATCCACCCGCCCCTAAAATACGACAATACATGAAAGCTAGACAGTTTTTATCTGCGAAAAGGAACATATAAACCTTTCCCATATTCATTATTGTAATCAATCACCAGACATTGAGATTTCAATTAAGTGCTGAAAAGTACATTTGTCTTTCTCTTGCTATCATTATGTTAATTGGATGAGCCGTTGACATACGAGAAATGAGTTTCGGGAAGACTATCGACCCTCGTTGCCACTAAATCCGTTAAAGAAAGTGTCCCAGAGCTAACAAAATTCTCCACACTTTTTTCGAGCTTCTTTCCTTTTTCTTTTTTTTTTACCCGTAGCCTTGTTATTTCCAAAGCTTTTTCCTTAAAATTAAAAATTTAAATTAAAAAATTAAAAAATTAAAACTTAACAATTTCTTTTATAAATAGTCTACACCTAATTATTTTACAAATGATAAAGACCTGCCATCTACACACACATGCACATACACACAAAAAAAAAGAGTTCCTAAATAACTCTGCCGTCAGGGTTTGAAATAAAAACATCGCCATTCTAGTTCCAAAAATTTGTATATGTATAAATGTATATGTAAGTAAAGTAAGTAAGTAAGACGGCACTAGACCCTTAACATCCAAACCGGCGGTGCTGATCTCCGTTTCATGGCCCTTCAGCCAGGAAGTGCAATGAGGGGTTGGGGGCCAACCATCCTGTGTTTTCACATACCCTTCCTGCTTACCTTCCCCAGATTTCTCCAGGTACCCATTTAGAGCTGGGCCGACTCTGGCTGAGCCTAGAGAGTCACGCCACTGACCCCCGTCCCAAACTAAATAACTGGTCACAACTGGGATTGAACCCGTGCCCCTTGGACACAGAATTCCCAAGCCAGCGCACCAACCACTCAGCCAGGACGGCTGACGTCCTGTCAGCCGTCAGCCATATAAATCTATATGGACTTCCATTTATTCCTTTCACCCCTACTCTGCCGTTAGGGTTTCAAATAACAACACTGCCAGTTCCATTTCCAAAACATTGTGCTAGATTATATGGACTACAACGTAGTCACTTAACCCCTACTCTGCCGTTCGGGTTTGAAATAACAAAACTGCCTGTTCCAGTTCCAAAATACTGTGTTAGGCTATGTATATAGACTAATACGTTGTCCTTCCACCCCTATTCTGCCGATAAGGTTTGAAAAAACAACACCACCAGTCTAGTTCCAAAATTTTAAATATATAAAAGTATATGGATTTCCATTTAGTCCGTTCACCCCTAATCTGCCGTTAGGGTTTGAAATGACAAAACTACCATTCCCAGTTCCAAAACATCGTGCTATGTTATATGGACTACAACGTAGCCATTTAACCCAACTCTGCCGATAGGGTTTGAAACAAAAACACTGCCAGTTCCAGTTCCAAAATATTGTGTTAGGGTATATGGACTACTACGCTGTCCTTTCACCCCGTACTCTGCCGTTAGGGATTGATATAAAAACACTACTAGTTCCAGTTCCAAAATTTCGTATTAGGGTATATGGACTACCAAGTAGTCCTTTCACCCCTGCTCTGCTGTTATGATCTGAAATAACAACACCGCCGGTCTAGTTCCAAAATTCAAAAATGTATAAAGGTATATGGACTACCATTTAGCCCTTCACCCCTACTCTGCGGTTAGGGTTTGAAATAACAACACCGCCAGTCTAGTTCCAAAATATATACGTGTGTAAGGGTATATGGACTACCATTTAGTCCTTGAAACCCAACTCTCCCATTAGGAATTGAAATAACAACACCGCCAGTCTAGTTCCAAAATTTATGCATGTATAAAAGTATACAGACTACCATTTAGTCCTTCCACACCTACTCTGCCGTTAGGGTTTGATACAACAACACTGCCAGTTCAAGTTCCAAATTTTGTGATAGGGTATATGGATTACCATGTAGTGCTTTCCCCACCCCCTACTCTGCCGTCAGTGTTTGAAATAACAACACCGCCAGTCTAGTTCCAAAATTTATACAAGTGTAAGAATATACGGACTACCATTTAGTGCTTGAACCCCTACTCTGCCGTTAGGGTTTACAACAGTGCCAATTCCAGTTCCAAAATTTGGTTAGGATATATGGACTACCATGTACTCCTTTCAACCCTACTCTCCCGTTAGGGTTTGTAATAAGAACACCTAGTTCCAAAATTTATGCATGTAATATGGACTACCATGTAGTCCTTTCAACCCTACTCTACCATTAGGGTTTGAAATAACAACACCGCCAGTCTAGTTCTAAAATTTATATATGTATAAATGTATATGAACTATCATCTTTTCACCCCCACTCTACCGTTGGGGTTTCAAATAACAACACTGCCATTCTAGTTCCAAAATTTGTGCATGTCTAAATGCTTATGGACTACCACTTATTCTTTTCACCCTTGCTCTGCCGTTAGGGTTTGAAATAACAACACTGCCAGTTCCAGTTCCAAAATTTTGTATCAGGGTATATGGACTACCATGTAGTCCTTTCACCCCCTCTCCGCCGTTAGGATTTGAAATAACAACACCGCCAGTGTGGTTCCCAAATTTATACATGTATATTAACTTCCATTTAGTCCTTTCACACCTACTCTGCCGTTAGAGTTGGAAATAACAACAATACCGGTTCAAGTTCCAAAATTTTGTGTGAGGGTATATGGACTACCATGTAATGCTTTCATTACTACTCTGCCGTTAAGGTTTGAAACAACAACACCGCCAGTCTAGTTCCAAGATTTATACACATATAAAGGTATATGGACTACCATTTAGTCCTTTCACCCCTACTCTGCTGTTAGGGTTTGAAGTAATAAGATGACCTTATTGGACATGTCCTCTGTTTAAACAGCTCTATGTTTTATGCATCTACAAGTACTTACGTATCCATTACCTATTTTTACGGTTCCATATTTTTATAGGTCTTAATTATTGCTTTTAAAACGCCAGAATTAATCCTCAAAATTAATGGCGTAATTTCGTCAAAATCCTATGGGGGGGGCAAAGTTGGAGCCAATCTTACCAAACCAAGTGAAGATGACAGTGGAAATTGAAAAATGACCCGTATAGGTATACGGTAGAGGTAGAGATATACCAAAGATAACTAATCAGTTTCTGTGGATGCTTGAATTTAGCCGGTTTATCTTAGTTTAGACAAAATTTTTGAAGAAACTAAATTGCAGCAGGGTGGGGGGGGAATCGAGGTCTAGGAGGGGCATTTGTCCCCTGGCCCATAGAAAATGATTAATGTAATTTAACTTTTTATTTATTATAAATGTGATTATCAAGCTCAGGAAAGCGGCTCACATACCTAAAAATTTGACCATGTATTTTTCAGCTAGATGCCCGCCCTCCAAATTATTATAAAATCAGTAAACCCTTGTTGGGTCAAAAAAATAATAATAAACGAAATTTTAATGGTCACTCTAAACCAAACTAATTTCGAACTGAAATCAGAATTAAAAACAGTCTTTGAAGAATATACTGTTATAAGGTTTCTTTTGTATCAGAATCATTTTATTCATACAAACTGCCATGGTTAACAATGAATTCTTCCTAATTGAAATTCATAATGACAAAAAAAAACTGGCTCTTATTAGAAAATAACACATAACAAGGCACAAATGAATTTATGGAGCGTTTTCTCCAAAATCTTGCTTAGGTTGGGAAGATATTAATAAATAGAACGCTAGTTGCTCATTTTACAACTAAGTTGATCGTTTTGCATTTTACATCACTGTAGTATATGCCCCTGTAGAACCGACTGATGGAGGTAGTAGTGACACATGCATTTTGGTTACAGTCATAGGAACAAACAGAAAGGGTCCCAGGTAAGATATAGTTTTGTTGGGGGATTTCAATACCGAAGTTGCTAGAAATACACAGAGATGTTATCCTAGCCTGGGTAAATTTGGTGTAGGAGAGGAAAATAGTAACGATGTATAAAAATGTAGCTATAACAACATAGAGTTTGGTCATAAAATCGCCCACAGGTTAAGATAAAACTAACATGATAGTAAGACGGCTAATCTTACTGATAATGTTATTGTAAACAAAAGACTGACAGGATACTAGGTTACATCAGAGTTCTGTTATTGATGTTAGACGTGATGATTACTATCCAGTAGGGTCTTGTGTTAACTTAAAGCTGAAATTTAGGCGGGGGGGGGGGTAAATACCTCCCAGGAAGTGATGACATTGGTTGTTTCGAGGATCTGAATTTTAGATAAACTTCCCAGGAACAGTCGAATATTAAACTGGAGAGTCTAAAAGTTGATAATGTAAAAGATTGATTGAACAATTCTAGGAACATATTTTGCGTCGTGACAGATGATGTCTTAGGGAAGAAAGTTGGAAATGCAGCTAGAAATAAAAGTGAAAATGCTTTAAGCGTAGCAGAAAAGAGGAATGGTTTGTACAAGAAGAATTTAAGCCAAGGAAAAGTAGAGAAAGAATTAAAAAACGAATTAAGGAGGGGTGAAAGGGTGGTCATGGATAAAATTAAAAGATCTGGAAGATGCGGTCAGACGGTATAACAGTAAAATATAGTACTGACATGTTAAAAAAGAGGAATAGTCAATCTGGATTTGTCCCAGTTAAAGATAGGAATGTGGAATCGATAAGGAAAGAGTTTAAGACAGATGTATAGAACATTTTGAGGATGGGCTAAACCGAGATAAGGTTTTAGAAAATAATACAAAAACGAACGAAAACTTTTGTGACACTTTGGAAGCGAAAATTTATTTATTTTGCGAGGAAGAATTAGAAAGAGTACTAAAAGGATTAAAAAAGGTACAGATAGTGTGATAAATGAGTATTTTTAAATATGGAGGTTGTGAAGTTAGACATAAGTTACGCATGATTATGAATACGATGTTTAAAAAACGGAAAGTACCTAAGGATTTTAGGAGAACCCTAATTAAACTCCTCTATAAGAAAGGTGATAGTAGTGAGTGTGTTAAAAATGTACAAGCATTAGCTTGATTTCTGTACGAAGCAAATTTCTTACAATGATGATACTTTTTAGATTTAGAGATGCTGTAGATACAGTTTTAAGAGAAGAACAGTGTGGTTTAAAAGGAGGATGCGTCAACCAAAGCTTCACTTTTAAATTAACAATTGAGAAGTGCTGGAGTCACCAGACCTCTTTAGTCGTCAGTTTTATAGACTATAAGCAAGCGTTTGAATTAGCTGATAGAAGAGCTTAAGTAAAGGTCCTATCCTTGTATGGTATACCATATAAAAACATTAAATTGATTAGTGCTATGTAGGAGCGCTTAAGGTATTAAATGAGGTTAGTAGCTGGTTTCGTTCTGAATCAAGAGTTAAGCAGGATTGGGTTCTATCCCTGTTCATTGAGGGTTCATTTTGAGGGTTCAGGGTGCAAGAATAGGTTTGAAAAATTATGTTAAGAAGAATAAGCCGCTTTGACTGGGAATAATTGAAAGCAGAGAGGTGATGTTGAGGAACAAGGAGATCGATAAAATAAATTAGCTTCAATTATCTGAGTCATATTATTATCAAAGATGGTGGCTGCAGTGAAGATGTTAAAAGCCTGCATTGGAAGAATTGGAAGATAAGCCTGATAACCAAGAATACAGTAGTAGAAACTACAGCAACGACAGTGGTCGAGTGGCCTAACCTAACCTGAAACAGGAGCGCTTGGAATGATGGAGAATTTGTTAAATTTTGTCCACAGGAATCCTCTACAAGTTCTTCCTAAAACCCGTCTGACAAACCGTGTTTCAAACAGTAAACGATACAAAAAATGCGATTCTATCCTGCTTTCTAGGGCTATAATGAGAGAAATATTGAGACAGCTAGGACAAGGTCTGCAGATGAAGGATGACAAATTGCCAAAGATTGCCCATTTCGACAAATCATTTCGGGCCGAAGAAGAGCAGATTTACCCCGAATGGTATGGGAGGAGATCGCAAGAAAGGATTTAAAGGAAATTGGGTCTTCTTAGGAGGTTTTAAGTAGGGAAGCTTTGAATAGATTGGATGGAGGAGAAGCGTGGGCAGCTGTGTTGGCCAAAGGAGGCTTGATGTTGCAGTGAGTTGTTACTAGTAATGTTACATAAACTAACACCATTGCCAGTTCTAACTGCAGTATCAAGTAGAAGAAAAAAACAGAAAAAAACATAAAACAAGCCCTGTCGTAATCAGGACTGATAATCAGGAAAACAAAAACTGAGAAATTGTCAAAAATCTTCAGTAAGATCTATTTGCAATAAAAGTTCTGTTTAAAAGTTTCAGTTTCTATTGAATAAAGGTACCTCTTTTTTTAAAGTTGCAAACTGATACGGAAAGTGCTAGATTCTTTTGATGCATTCTTAGACTGTTGATTAGGCAAAAGATATACTAATTATGCACAAAAATATAACATAAACTTTCTGTCGATGGCAACTCTCATAGTTATCATGAAAACCAACATTAGTTTAGTTTTGACGTTGTTTATTATTAAACACAGGTTGGATAAGAAGTATTTTCCTGGAGAGTGGAAACATGGAAATAAGTACGTATTTCAGAAATATTTTCCCCTTCAGGAGGAGGCTCATTCAAGCCACTCCCCCCTTCCGCTCTATTTCCATTTTATATATAGGTGCAATTTCGCATATATGTTTATATGCTAGCGTCTTTACAAGGCATTCAAATATCATATTTTCTTGGCCACAAGATAATTTAACAGTAGGCTATTGCCTGTTTCAAAATTCAGAAAAAAATAGGTAAATAAAAAATTTTCATTAAAAGATGACTTTCATTTAATCTTGAAGTAAGCGCTCAATCCCATACAGAATTATAATGCAGATTAATCTTGAATGAGGAATAAATCTATAATGAGTCCTCTTTCAAAGCCACCATGGATAAAAAGTTTAATCTCAGCTAAGTCATTTCTTATTCAGTTTCTGTCAAACTTTAATTACAATCATTTTCCTTTAATTAAATTTAAACTTGTTTTGAACGTTTCCAATTCTACTAGGGAATGCTGCATTAGTGGCACTAGGAATTCTGCGAGAAATGGCACTAGTAATCCTTATTCAATGTTAAGCTGTTAATAAAGTAGTTTTGAAATACTTGAAAAGTCTGAACTCACAACTTCTAAGAAGTATTTCAGCAAAATTAGGCAAGAAAAACAAGATATAGAGGAAAACGAGCAAAATTCGCCACAATAAAGGCAGTAAGACCACGTCTTTGTAACATCCTTTGGTTATCGGCAGCAATCTCATGAACAACCAGTTTGCGACAATATTGTGTAAAACTATTTTTAGGACCGATCACAAAAAGCCATTGAAAAATGCATCTTATCTCCATTCAGTCATATATTATGCTTTGTTTTATTTAAATATAATTAAATTGGTATCTATATACATTTTTTTTTCTTTTTACGAGTTTCTCAAATTAGAAATTCTTTCTTTTCCCATATTAGATGTAGAAAAAAAAATGTGTGTCATCGGTAATTCTAAAAGTAGCATCTTACATTATTTAAATATTCCTGCTAAAAATTGGAAAATCAGTTTTGGTTTCTTGACTGTTATAAGGGAACAGATGTTTGTACAAGAGAGCTTTATATTTGGCCATCAGCATAACACAAACACAATTTTGATAAATAAAACTCAGGATTCTAATTTTGTGCTATTTGTGAAAAGGAAACGTAAGGTGTTTAGGAGAAAACTACTAATTAAACTACTAATTAAAAACTACTAATCATCTTGAAACTTGAGTTAGATGCTGGAAAGCAGATTGGATTGATCGGTCGGATATATTTCGTTTAATAGGGCAGGTCACAGATATGACTTTATCAAAATTGTTGCATAGCATCTTTTGAATCACCGTCATATTGGGCAACAAGAAATCAAGTGGATGTTCAACGTTGGAAGCTATAATGATGACAGTGGTGAAGTATGGTTCTGGAACGTGGGCGCTTTGGAAGACAGAGGAGGATTTGTTAAGTGTTTTCCAAAGGATTTGTCTATGGATTGTTTTGTGCCCGTTTGCCAGACGGCATTTGAAAAAGCAAGCTATGCAAAAAATATGGCTCTATCCCACTTTCTTTGGCTATAATAAAAAGAGATAGAAATGGCTAGTGCGCGTTTTGCGGGGAAAGGTCGACAGATTGCCAAATATTGTCCTTTTCGGCCATCCATCTAAACGAAACGAAAACAAGAATGAAAGAACTGAATGTAAGAAGAAGAGGTCGTAAGAAAGGATGTAAAGAAAATTGAAACTTCTCGGGAGGGTGTAAAGAGGGAAGCTTTGATTAGACTGGGATGGAGGAGAAGCGTGCGCAGCTGTGTTAGCCTGAGGGTGCTTGCTGGTGCAGTGAGTTGTTAGTAGTAGTACTACTAGTACTCGTAGTTTCTAATTGAAGTCCAATAAATTTTCATCACAAGAAACAATTGCTGACATCGAGTATGCAGACGATGGTATACTACTCGCAGACTTCGACTCTGCGAGTACCAAACTGGGTCGATACGATCACCCCTGGGAAAAAAAAACAAAAAAAACAAACAAATAAACACGCATGAGCGTGATCTGCCTTCTGGCAAAAAATATAAAATTCCACATTTTTGTAGATAGGAGCTTAGGAGCATGTGTGAGTGCGCAGCTGTGTTAGCCTGAGAGTGCTTGCTGCTGCAGTGAGTTGTTAGTAGTAGTACTACTAGTACTCGTACATTCTAATTGAAGTCCAATAAATTTTCATCACAAGAAACAATTGCTGACATCGAGTATGCAGACGATGGTATACTACTCGCAGACTTCGACTCTGCGAGTACCAAACTGGGTCGATACGATCACCCCTGGGAAAAAAAAAACAAAAAAAAAACAAACAAATAAATACACATGAGCGTGATCTGCCTTCTGGCAAAAAATATAAAATTCCACATTTTTGTAGATAGGAGCTTTAGATAGGAGCATGTGTGAGTGCGCAGCTGTGTTAGCCTGAGGGTGCTTGCTGCTGCAGTGAGTTGTTAGTAGTAGTAATACTAGTACTCGTAGATTCTAATTGAAGTCCAATAAATTTTCATCACAAGAAACAATTGCTGACATCGAGTATGCAGACGATGGTATACTACTCGCAGACTTCGACCAGAAAGCACAAAATATGATAGAAAGAGTAAGAGTAGCAAAAACGGCTAGTGAGACAGGACTTGCGATCAGTATCCCTAAAACAAAGTATCCAAAGAGAATACTTCTATACAGCTCAGTGGAAAACTTATTGAGAGGGTGGAACAGTTCAAATACCTAGGATCATCTATAAATGCTAAAGGTCGAGCAACTAGTGAGATTCAAGGCAGGATTAGCAAAGCTTGGTCCGTCTTTGGCTAGCTCCGCAAATCACTTTAGACAAGATGGGAAATCAACCTCGTGAGGAAGCTCAGGATCTACTCAGCATGTGTGCGTTCGTTTTACAACACGGATGTGAGACCTGGCCCCTCAAGGCGGAGGAAGAGCGTCAGCTTGACACTTTTGACCGAAAATGTCTACGAGCTATCAGCAACATACGACTGGCACAAAAAATCAGCAATCAAGAGCTGATGAGACTATGCGGACAAAAACATGACGTTTCACCATGATCAAAAAAGACATCTCAAGTGGCTACATCACGTAATGAGGCGCCCGGAAGAGACCCTGACACGCCAGGTACTACTAGCCACCCCCGCTTCCTCATGGAAGAAAAACCAGGTGGTCAGGCGAAATCTTGGCATAATTTCTTCAGAAAGGATGTCGAACCGCTTGGGGGCTTCCGAAAAGATGGTCACAAGTGGGACAAGGCATAACTGAAGTTTATTTACCACTCGAAGAAGACAGAACCTAATGGAAGCATTTGGTCCAGCAGCTTCTTGATGCCGAGTTGGGCTGAATAGCCCGTGTCACGTCTGAGTAAGTAAGTAATTAATATCTAGGCAAAGGCCTAAGTAAGTAACAACTAGGCACTAGGCATTTGTGCGCTAGAAATTTCTGCGCTTGAGATTCTAGCGCATTTCTAGACGGAACAACCATGAATTCAAATAGCCACCACGTACAGAATGGGTCAAAGGAGACCCTATTGAAAAATACCCACAAGGATTTTGCTTTGGGCTTTTTCTTTTTCGTTTCGATGAGTCGAAACTGTTGATTTTTTGTAATTTTTTTGGGCGGGTCAAATTATTAGACCATTTGAGCGCTACCCTATTTCATCCTTGATTGTAGAAAGATTCACACGAGTGATACATTA